>NW_027187419.1:51054835-51116484 GCF_028583685.1 Petaurus breviceps papuanus | reverse complement strand
GAAGGAAGGAAGGAAGGAAGGAAGGAAGGAAGGAAGGAAGGAAGGAAGCCTGTGTTACATATGTGCAGTCAAGCAAAATAAATTCTCATCTTGACCACATTCAAAAATATTCCTTCCTCTGCATATTAGTCTGTCAGAAGGTAGGCAGTCTTCTTTATAAATCTTCTAGAATCATAGTTGCTTACTTAGTTAATCTAAGTTTTAAGTCTTTCAATATTATTCATTTTTGTAATGTTGATGTTATAATATAACTTGTTCTAGTTCTGCTCATTTTATGCAACATACAAGTCTTTCCACATCTCTTTGAAACCATCTTTTCCCTCATTTTTATAGTATAAAATTATTTTATTTCATTAATATATCATAATTTGTTCAGCTATTCCTTAAATGATGGACATTTTATCCAGGGTTTTTTTTGTTTGTTTGTTTGTTTGCTTTTGTCACCAAAAAAATAGCAGCTAGAAATATTTTTACTCTTCCTTTGATATCACTGAGGTATAGTTCTAGTAGAAGTAGTAGTAGTAGTCGTCGTAGTAGTAATAGTAGTAGTAGTAGTAGCAGCAGCAGCAGTAGAAGTAGTAGTAGTAGTAGTAGCAGAAGAACTGTGTCAATATATGCCATATTTCATTACTTTATGTGCACAAATTCAAATTGTTTTCCTGAAGGGGTGAGTCTATTCACAATTCCATCAATAATGCATCCATAGGCCTGTTTTCCCATATCCCCATTAACTTATGTCATTTAACTTTTTTGTCATTTTTGCCAATTGGATAGGTATGAGGTAAAACTTCTAAATTACTTTAATTTATGTTTCTCTAAAAGTTAGAGCATTTTTTTTCAGACTTTCCTTGAGAATTTACCTGTTCATATCCTTAGCATACTTATCATTTAGGGAATCTTCTTATTTTGATGCATTTGAATCAGTTCCTTATATGTCTTGCAAATGAGACCTTTATCAGAAAAACTTACAGCTAAGATGTTTTCCCCAGTTGTTTCCTTTCCAATCTTAGCTGTATTGCATTTATATGCAAAACTATTTAATTTTATGTGATCAAAATTATCCATTTTATCTTCTGTGATACTTTTGTCATGAACTCTTAACTCTCTCCATAGAGAGAGGCAGATTTCTGATCATTTTAGTGATCCAAAAGAGGAATGGAGTGCTTCATGAAGTAATGAGTGTTTCCTAATTAAAGATTTTTAAAGCAAACCTTAATTGAGGTTATTGTAGATGGGATCTATGCTTCAGGTATGGGTTGAACCAGATGACTTCTGGCTCTGAGATTCTTTGGTATATGCTTATTCAGTTATTTCCAAGAAGGACAATTCCAAGCTTTTTCAGTTTTGAGCTTGTTGTTCCTTTGTTCTTGAAGAGAACCAAAGACATCACAAGGGCAATCAATGTGTTGACTTGCTCATGAATTGGGTTTAAATGAGGCAGAGTTTCACAGTCCTCAACCTTACTTTCTCTTCCATAGTCATGGAAATCCAGTGGTAAGAAAATGAATGTAAATAGCAATTGTTTTTAAGTTTATAAGATTGAATGTTTAAACAAAGAAAACTATATCACTATCCTACTTCATGCAATATGGAGACACACACACACACATAGATACACACAGATGTGCACGTGCATATGTACACACACCTCTTAGTCTACAAATTGGAGAAACTAAAATACAGTTATTCCTTCCATATCACAACTTTCCCCATCATGGTTTCGATATGTCACCCGGTGGCATAAGAAAATTAAATGGGAAATTTGAGTTTTTGAAGCCACAGAAGGAATGTGAAGTCTAGCAGATGACACAGAGCCTATGACCAAATACTTGACCCAAATTTTACAATAAGATACTCTAAACATCCCATGAAAGAAAAAGAAAAAAAAATCAGACTTCTTCTCTGGTATGAAGAGAGAGCCAAAAGTTTTATGCAGATTTTCCAGATTGAGGGAGGAACTAGGCCCCTAACTCCCATGAGGTGGGAGGGATAACTATATTCAGAATCTGCCATGATATTGGACTACAAAAGCAACTGTTTATCCAAATCCAACACATGCTATGGAAAATGTGTGGGGTACAGAGACCCTACCCCAAATTGACTACTCGGAGACATCTCAAAGTAAAAGGAAGTTTTATTGACTCTTGCGAGAAGCAGGAGGTCCCATCACTGGGAAGTCCAGAGAGAGGAGGCTGCCATACAGAAGCCAAAGCAGGGTTATATAGCCAAAAACCTCAACCCTCCCCTTTCTCATGTAATTGTTTAAATTGATTGGCTGGTTTTTTTTTTTAACATTCCCTTATTTGGCTGGTGGGGTGACAGGGGGATTTCCGGAGTTTCATGTTTCCCTCCCCACATCACCTGACTGAGGCCTAAAGGCTTCTGTTACTTTAGCAAATAGTCTACTTGAGAAAGCACATTTCATTCTACACAGAAAACAACATTTTTCTCTTTTTGCTTCATCTCCAGGAACTGAAGTACAAGGGACCACCACCCAATAGGACCAAGTCAGCCTTTCTGAAATGAACCACCAGCTCCATGTAAAGTGGCCTTTGGAGAAAGGACCTGGAGGAATTTCTAGGTCCCAGATCATGGTTAGTTCTCTTCCTCACTCAGGGAGAGTCACAGGAGGGCTTCAGTCACAGGAGGAACAAGAAAACAAATAAGCATCCTTTTGACAGTTCTGTCTCCCTACCCTCACTCCTACACCTCTCTGAATGTCATGTTTTGTTTTGCATTGCTTTTTTCAAGTGAGCATTATACGTCTTCCCTGTTTCCAGTCTTTTCAAGTTCTGGTGTAGATCTAGACCTGAAGCCAGTCTTTGTCTATGGGTTTTATTCTAATAATAATGTCAGGCAACAAATATTTATTAAGCACTTAATGATGTGGCAGGCATTGTGTTCAATTTAATAAAGCGGTAATTGATCACCTGGCTCCTGGCATTTTCTCTGACTCTCTCCCATCACTGGAATGTTCTCCCTCCTCATCTCCACCTCCTGGCTTCCCTGGCTTCCTTCAAGCCCCAGCTAAAACCCTGTCTTCCACAGGAAGCCCTCCCCAATCCCTCTTAGTTCTAGTAGATTCCTTCCATTGATTATTTCCTATTTATCTTGTATCTAGCTTGTTTATGGTTTCTAGAGTGTTGTCTCCCCCATGAAAGGGTGAACTTCTTGAGGGCAGGTATTGGCATTTGCCTCTCTTTGTATCTTCACCATTTAGCACAGTGCCTGGCACATGGTAGGGGTTTAATAAATGCTTCTTGACTGACTGATCATGCCAAAAATATACTAGTTGGATAATAGTTTATTTTTGTATAACTTTATATTTTGCAAAGCCATTTCACATGCATTATGATACTTCTTCCCCTTCTCAACCTTTTAAGGTAAATGGAAGAAAGTCTTATTACTCCCATTTTAAGATGAATAAATTGAGGCCCAGATAACTCTAATGGTTTCCCCAATGCCACACACTTAGGTAGTGGGAAGTAAAACACTGACTCAAATTTTGGGCTCTTTCTTATTGCATCACCCTTTCTTTTGACTTATACCTTCTCACCTTTCAAATCTGTCAAGCATTTTTTACTCCAATGTGTTCCATCTGCTGTAAGCAGTTGAGAAGGAAAACCAAAAGCCTCCATTTCTGAATTATATTTGTGTCTAATGGTAGCCATCTTTAGGGTGGGAGAGGGAGGGAAGAAAAGAAAGGAAAAAATAAATTTATATGATAAAGTTATTATATATTTAAAAGGAATAGCACATTATACATAATAGATTCGTAGTTTCATGCACAGTCATCTTTTTGTTATTGTACTAATGTTGCAGAAATGCTTGTATTTCATAAATTAAAAATAAAATTAACATATATTTTTAAAAAGGATGGTGGGTTCATGGCCTAGGGACCATTCCTCAAATGATAGCTTTGTGATATAGGAGGATGACAGAGAGAGAGAGAGAGAGAGAGAGAGAGAGAGAGAGAGAGAGAGAGAACAAACAGATGAAGAAAAGATAGAGGGGGTAGAGACAGGCAGACAGAAAGAGGGGAGAGAGAAAGAGGAAAAGAAAGAGGATAGGCAAAAAGAAACAGAGACAACCATAAAGAGAAGGGGAGAGGCAGGCAGACAGAGAGAAAAGAAGGGAGGGGAGAGAGAGAGAAAGAGAAAGAGAGAGAGAAACTCACAATAAACCCATAAATTTCACATTTCAGTTCTCCCTGGGGAAATACAAAGCAACATTGCCAAGACTACCCCTGAGAACAGTCAAAAGTGAAGAAAAGGAAAATGGTGTATACACACACACACACACACTCCCTTGCTGTAAGATGATTTAAAGGCACTAAGAACAGGCACTACCAGCTGCCCATGTTGGATCCTGACACAGCTTCAAGGTACTAGTGCTGAGCTTGGGGCAGTGTGGGGAGAGCTACAGGCCTTGCAGAAGGCCGACACCCTCTGTGAAATTCTGGGATGTTTTATGGCCAGTTTTATACTTTCGTTTCTGATATGCCTTTCTCTCATGAGCTCAGGCTCTCTTCCTCCGGACTCCATCCTGCTGAGGGAGAATCAACATTCCATTTTTATGGCTTACTCCAAGTCCCCCTGCTCCCTCCTTCCCCTAGATTTATTATATTATGAGTAAGAATTGCCCAATAGGTGGGCAATTAAAATTAAAACCCAATATATGAGTCAAGAAGTAATATCCTCTCTGCTTCAGGAGCTACTTTTGGTACTGCTTTCCTTTAGAGAAGAAATTACTTGAGTGCAAGGGATGATAAAATTACCTAGGGCTTTAGAGTTTACAGTGGTCTTCCATCATAAAGACTCTATGAAATACCTAATATTTCTTGAATAAAACTTGAAGTCCAATGTTCTTTTCTCTCTATTGGGCACATTCATTCTTCAATCACAGGTCCACTGACACCCTAAACCCTAGCCCTTCTTTTTACAAAGAAACTGAAGCCCAAGAGGGAAAGTAAGTTGCCCATATAGTTCATAATATCTTAGGCTTATATATTTAGGGTTGGACCTTAAAAGGGACCTTTAAAAGACTGTCTCATCTAATTCCCCTCACAAATGACTTGCTCAAGGTCACACAGCTAATACTTATTAGAGGCAGGCTTTGAATCCAGATGCCTCTTACTCTAGATCAAAATTTTGTCCATTATGTCATGTAAAAGACAGCCCAGACTTCCCAACTCATAACCCAGTGCTCTGGCCATCACCATACCTGTCACATAGCTATAATAACAAAAAAGGACATCCATCTAATTAAATTTTCAATTCAAGCAACATTTATTAAGTACCTACCATGGGTAGTTCACTAGGCAGAGTTTTGGAAAGATGCCAAGATAGGGAATTCATTGAACTCCAAGCTGGAAACTACCTTCAGTTCTGCAGCCCACCCCCTCACCCCAGCCCAGTGCCTGATTGCTTCTTCTCTGCTCTTCTCTCCCTCCTGGGCCCTCTTGCAACACACCCTGACTGCATTTGACTGCATTGAGGCAGACGCAGAGTCTTTCATTAAGTGATTCAGAGATCAGATGACAAAAACACTAAGTGATTCAAGTTGCAAACTGGGCCAGCAGGCTCTTTCTTTCTCTCCCTTGTCAGGGAGACATTATCATCTGGTGGCAATACCCCCAACACAGCTCCCACACTATTTTCAAATGAGGTTCTTATGCTACAGGCAATATTGTTCCTATTCTGTTCTCTTTCCCTCTCCCTCTTCCCCTCCTCCTCTCTCCCTCCTTTGCCTGCCCCCCTCTTTTTCTCTCCCCACTCTCTCTCCCCCTCTCCTCCTTTCTTTCCCCTCTCCTTCTTCCTCTCTCCTTCCCTCCCTCTATCTTTCTCCCCTCCCTCCATCTTTCTCTCCTCTGTCTCCCCTCTCTCTCTTTCCTTCTGTTTCTGTCCCTCCCTCTCTGTCTCTCCCTCCCCTCTCTCTCCCTCCTTCTGTTTCTCTCCCCCTCCCTTTCTCTCTCCCTCCCTCTAGTCTCTCTATCTCTTCCCTTCCCCTCCCCCAAGCTCTTTTCCTTAGTGTCTTCACCAACAGGAGCCCTAGCATGTCACTTTGACCTGATTATCTGCTTTTCTTCTCCACTGCTTTCTGATCCCCAGACCAAGAAGTATCAAGGGAGGTGCATTTCAAAGCAGATGCCTCTTTCATCTCTGGAAAATGATTTTGGAGATGGGGTGGGCTTCCTTTTCTCTTACCGCCCTCCTCACTTTACCCTCATTCTCATCAACCTCAAAGACATAGAGAAATAGCATGAGAGCATTCTCTGCCACCCTAGCTGGAGTATGCTTTTCAGGAACTCTTTGGGGTGGGCAGGTGTCCTTCTAATGTGGACTCAAGGGGAGTCCACAAGTATGTAAATAGTTAAGTTGATAACACAAGTATCCATGTTGAAGATTATCTTAGAATCGTGGGCAAATTTGCCCAAATGTCATTGCCTCTTCTTTGAGGAAGGCAGTTTATTTCACTTAATAGGCAAATACAGTTACTAGAAAAGCTAGTAGGGAATCAGTTCAGACCCCAAACACTAGGTTATTGAGGCATCTGTACTTGACCTTAGAGTGTAGACACCTTGATCACCCTTCCAGGAGCAGATAATTCACACCATATTCCCTCCTCGCATCTAACTATACACTTTGTGTACTAGTAGGTATGTTGTGATGTAATGGAAAGACAATGGTTACAGAGTCACATCTGGACCATAGGTGTGCTGTAAAGGTTTAGCCACTGGTTCAAATGCAAGACAAACGTTTAAGTTTAATCTACTTTAACATTTTATCCATCACTTTATTAAGTATAGACAATGGACAAAATAATAAATTAAGCCCTGATTTGTAGCATTTACCAATTTTCAAGGTATAAATGCTCACATTAAAAATTTAACAATCAGCTCTCATGAGTAACTCAAGCTGGCTCCAGCTTCCTCCTGGCTAAAAACCTTTAATAGCTCTAGTATGACTGTGTATGGACAAACTACATCACCTCTTTGTTTCCTCATCTCTAAGATGGGATAATACTTATACAACTGCTACAATACAATAAAGGAAATTAACACTGAAAGATTATAGAGCTCTGATCAATGAAATGACTAATCTCTCTCCTCTTAGCTCAGTCAGTCAGTTAATATTTTTTTAAGTACCTACTATGTGCCAGGCACTGTACTGAGCACTAGAGATACAATTGAAGGCAAAAAACAAAAACAAACCAACAACAATAAAACAGTTCCTGCTCTCAAAGAGCCCACAGTCTTATGGAGAGATATCTGAGATGTTGTTTGAGAGCTGATAGAATACAGATGCATAATAAAGTATAGCTTTCTAGACAGAGACAATGTATGGATTTATTTTCTTAACTATCCTTTTTATATAGTCCATGCTCTGGGGCTGCTTCCCAACCCCACTCAAACCATCAGGCTGAAAAGTCAGATCTTCCTTCGTGTTTTAAGGATAAACCAGAAGGGCTGGGTGTGGCTTCTATAATGCTATAACTCAGGAGCCCCCACTGGTGTGCTTTCCCTTTGATTCTCACTGACTAGACAAACTTCACTGTCTTTTAGTTAGGGTCATTTATTAAAGTGGGATAGTAAGAATAATTATTACAAAATATCCTCTCGAAGTGTAGGTACACTGTCCCATGAGACACACAGATTAGGAGTAAGTGGGCTCAAGTTGAGAGGATGTGTAGCAAAGCTCTAATTGTGTTTTTGGGAAGCCCTTTTCTTCTTCTGTTGAGTCCTGATGAAGTTGATCTTAGATGTGAGATAGCTTCCTACTGAGATCCCTAGAAAGTCCTTAAGCTGCCTTTCCTCAGTGTGTCTTATTTGTATTCAGCTCCTAATACAAACACTCCCACAGTCTTTGTAGAAGTTTCAAGAATATTTCTAAGATGCTGATAAGAAGTCCAAATTTTCTGGACCTTCTGAAGTTCTTGGCTGGCCTATGTTACAGAGGGAAAAGCATTGGTACCACTGGGAGCTGGAGACTGTTGCCATCAAAATTCTGAACACGGAGATTTTCTGGCATCATCAAGTTGGGGCTGTTCTGCTGAGAGTGAAGTTCACTTCTTTTGCTGGGGACAGCATGGGAGTCTTAAAGTACAGCAATAACTTAAAGCAGCAGTCAGAATGGACTGAATTATCACTTGAAGTCACCAAAAGGGAGAAATGTGTTCACTTTGTTAAGTCCTAGGGTCTGCCCAGAAGTGTTTAATAAAAACTCAGGAAAACCATGGTAGAATTTTTTCCTCCTTTAAAGCCTCTAGAAGCCTGTGGTTAGAGAGGATGTATCACAGTAAACCCAAGGTCCCAGGAGTGCTGTCCTAGCTGGCGAAGTCAGCCAGAAAGCATAGACTAAGGTTAGGCATTCTGGTCAAGCCTATGGACTTTGGAAAAAGCCATTGAATTATAGCTGTTGGGTATGCACTGAACAACTACAATGATTTCATAAACATGCCCTCCCAGCCTTCAAAATAAAGCCTAAATTCCTCTTGCCTGGCATCCAAGATTCTTTTGCAGCCCCAACCTTCTTCAATACATCTATTTATGATTTCACTGGAGTCACAAACATATAGCACAACTCTTAAGTACCTTACTAGGTAGTTTCATGGATTATTATGGTAAAAAATATGCATGTCCTAGCATCCAACCTTCTAGTTAGAAATGTCTCCCAGACTGGTCTGGATACAGATACATAGGTTGTGGACAGACAATACTCAAAGTTTTCCTAACATGGTAGGACTCTCCTTTTCTATGAGTCTTAACATCCCCTAACTGTTCTCACCCACTCAAATTCCTTACTCCTTTTATGAAGCTCTGTGACATTCATATTTATACCATTTGGGACACCCTATATGATTTAGTAGAAAAACTGAATTTAAGCTCAGGAGACTTGTGTTCTAATCTCAATTCTGGCACACTAGCTTTTTACCCACAGGCAAGGCGTTCAAAGGTTAAAGTAGAGTTAAGTGAAAATGATGAATAGATGGTAGATAGTCACCCACTGTATCCCCAGTTATCTTGATTATGTCTTGCCACTGGACTTCAATGAATGGAGAAGAGAGTGAAGCTCAGAATTTTGTGCAGCTCTGCCTCAATTAAATCCAATTTATGCACAAGTCAAGACATCACTCTTATGATGTCATCAATCCTCTTCAAGAATGAAGGACAAACAACAACAATAGTACCTGAAGAACTATGGACATTTTGCAATATTGTATAGGAGTTAGCAAAAAAAAAAAAAAGAAATCCAAAGAAGATCAAGAAAGCTAAGTGGTTGTCTGATGAGGCTTTCCAAATGACTAAGGAAAGGAGGAAAATAAAAGGGAAAAAAGAAAGAGAAAGACATGTCCAACTGAATACAAAATTCCAGAAAATATCAGGGAGAGATAAAAAGGTTTTCTTTTTTTTTTTTTTTAAAGCAATTGGGGTTAAGTAACTTGCTCAAGGCTACACGGCCAGTTATTATTTCTGGGTGTGGTGCTGAGTATCTGAGCCCGGATTTGATCCAGGTCATCCCGACGCTGGAGCCGGTGCTCTTACTCGCTGAGCCACCTGGCCGCCCCAAAAGGTTTTCTTAAATGAGTAATGCAAAGAGATAGAAGAAAGCAATAGAATGGGAAAGAGGAGAAATCTCTTCAAGAAAATGAGAGCTATCAAGGGAATGTTTCAAGCAAAAATGGGTGTTATAAAGGACAAAAATGGTAAGATTTAAGAGAAGCAGAAGAAATTAAGAGGTGGCAAAAATACACAAAACCATACAAAAAAGATCTTAACATGGTGTGGTTACTGATCTAGAGTCAGATATCCTGGAGAATGAATTCAAGTGGGCCTTAGGAAGCATTGCTCACAATAAGCCTAATGGAGGTAAAGAAATTCCATCTGTTATTTAAAATTCTAAAAGACCATGCTGTTAAAGAACTGCATTCAATATGTCAGCAAATTTGGAAAACTCAGCAGTGGCTACTGGATTGGAAAAGATCAGTTTATGTCCCAATCCTAAAGAAGGGTAATGCCAAAGAATGTTTAAATTATAGAACAATTGCACTCATTTCACACACCAGCAAGATTATGTTTAAGCTTCTGCAAGCTATCCTTGAGCAATATGTGAACTGAGAATTACCAGAAAAGCAGGCTGGTTTTTGAAGAGGCACAGGAACTAAAGACCAAATTGCCAACATTCTCTGGATTATGGAGAAAGCAAGGGAATTTCAGGGGGAAAAACCATCTAGTTCTCCTTCATTGACTACTAAAGTCTCTGACTGTGTGGCAAGAACAAAATGTGGCAATCCTCAAAGAGACAAGAATAACAGATCATTTTACTTGTCTCCTGAGAAACCTGTATGTGGGCCAAGAAGCAACAGTTAGAACTGAATATTGAACACCTGATTGGTTTAAGATTGGAACAGGAATATGACAAGGCTGTCACCTTACTTTTTTAACTTACATGCAGAGTACATTATGTGAAATGCCATGCTGGACAAATCAAAAGCAAGAATTAAAATTACCAGGAAGAATATCAACAATCTCAGATACCACTCTGATGGCAGAAAGTGAAGAGGAATTAAGGAGCCTCTTGATGAGAGTGAAAGAGAAGTATAAAAGCTAGCTTAAAGCTTAACATTAAAAAAAAAACCTAAGATCTTGGCAACTGGTCTCAATCATTTCCTGGCAAATAGAGGGAGAAAAAATGGAAACAGTGTTAGATTTTATATTTTTGGGCTCAAAGATCACTGCAGATGGTGACTTTAGCCATGAAATTAAAAGACCCTTTGCTCACTGAAAGGAAAACTAAGGCAAATCTGGACAGCATATTAAAAAGAAGAAACATTGTCTTGCCAGTAGTGGTCCATATAGTCAAAGTTATGCCCAGAAGGGTCAGACTATAAAGAAAGCTGAATGCTGAAGAATCGACGTTTTCAGATTGCGGCACTGGAGAAGACTTTTGGACAGCAAGGAGATCAAATCAGTTAATACTCAAAGAAATTAATTTAGACTATTCACTGAAAGGTCAAACACTGAAGCTGAAGGTTAAATACTTTGACCACATAATGAGAAGACTGGACTCATTGGAAAAGACTCTGATTTTGAGAAAGATTGAAGACAAAAGAAGGGAATGGCAGAGGATGAGATGAATAGATAGTGTCTTGGAGACAATGAACATGAACTTAGACTTTCAGAGATAGAGGAGGATAGAAAGGCCTGGCATGCTATGGTCTATAGGGCCATGAAGAATTGGACATGACTGAAAGGCTGAACAGCAATAACAAAGTCATTCAATCTTTCTAAACCTTCTTTTTTTTTCATCTTTAAAATAAGATCTGTAATAACTTGTCCTACCTATGTGGTTGTGATGAAGGCAAATTTTAAACCTTCATAATGTGAAGAATTATCATCATTTTTACTTCTTTTTCTTCTACTACTTCTGCTGATGCTATTTCTGCTACTACTACTACTACCACCACCCCTACTATTACTACTACCACCACTTCTTATTCTGGCATTTCATCACATATTACTTTATATGACCTCTTAACTGTCTCATATGCCTATATCTCCTAGAACTCTTAGAGCCCATTTTCTGTCTCCTTTAGCTCCTAACAGTGCTTGTTAGGTATATAGTAAGCAATAAAAAAGTGTGTGTTGACTTTTGATGTGTTGACTAACTGGTTTGGGCTTTATAAAGATCTGATCAATAAAAATAACCCCACACCACAAGGTCCCTCCCTTCAGTAAATTGCCAAGAGGCCTGTACCAAACATATGTCCCCCAGAAACTTGCCTGAAAAATCTCAGGCAAAAATCTTTGTTGTAGTAAAGGGCTAGAAATAAAATAGGCACCCATCAGTTGATGACTGGCTAAACAAATTGTGATGAATAAGAAGAATTATGAATATGGAGGATTCAAAGAAACTTGGTAAGAACTGTACAAAGTGATACAGAGTAAAGTAAGGAGAATAGAAAGAACCATTTTCTGGGGCAGCCAGGTGGCTCAGCGAGTAAGAGCACTGGCTCCAGTGTTGGGATGACCTGGATCAAATCCGGGCTCAGATACTCAGCACCACACCCAGAAATAACTGGCCGTGTAACCTTGAGCAAGTTACTTAACCCCTATAGCTTATAAAAAAAAAAAAGAACCATTTCCATAATAAACATAATAATGTAAAGGAAAATACCTTTGAAACTGTAACCGAAGTGTAATAGGCTTATAGAAGTCATCCCACGGAGCTTGAGCCCATATCTTATCTGGAAACTTCTGGGGGCTACAGAGACTCAGTATTTGGGCACATTGAAGATGATGAACTTCCTGGTTGTTTCTAGCCATGTGGTAGATTGGTGCTGAAGGATGTGGGCATTTTAAAATAAAAGAATGCTCCCTTCATTCACTGCTAAGCCAGATATTGTTGTTTCATCATATCTGACTCTCTGTGATTCCTTTTGGGGTTTTCTTGGCAAAGATACTGGATTAATTTGCCATTTTCTTCTCCAGCTTACTTTGCAAATGAGGAAATTGAGGCAAACAGGATTAAGTGACTTGCCCAGAATGACACAGCTAATAAGTGTCTGAGGCCAGATTTGAACTCACAAAGATGGAAGTGTTCTATCCACTGTGCCACCTAACTGCACAGATGGAAGTGATGACTTAATGAACTTTTTAAAAGGAGAAATAGCCTCTAGTTTTGTCTTCCTTGCCTTAACTCTCCCATGTGGCAAATGCTGTTCTCTGTCTCTAGACTCCCCATGAGAGGTATGGGGATGCATGGTCTCTTTCTCCACCACCTGCTGGAAGTGGAACATGGACTTAAGTAAATAAATTTGTACATGGCTCCCTGGTCATTTTTCCTGCTTTGCATTTCCTAAATAGGTGATCAAATATCAGGTATTTCTAAGTATCCTCCTGAGAGCCAGAAGACCTCGAATCCACAGAGCAGATCAGGCTGGTGGCAAGGGAAGCTTTTGCCCCAGAGAAGGTGGATGTTAACACAAGAGAATTAGCCCAAGCCTGGCCATTTTACTTACAGACACATACCAGGAGTTGTTTAGACAGTGCAGAACCAAGGTGAAATGTAAAATACCTAATCAGAAATACCACAAATTGCTTTATGTTTGAATGACTTTTAAGTATCCAGCTGCCTGGGAGATTGTAACCATAGTTTGTTTGTGTCAATTGTACCTCACTCTGTATTTATCATCCCTTTTGGAGAAACCCTAGATGTGGGCTTAAATATAAGTTTTAAGTCATTTATCCCTTGGGTGCTGGGGGAGGGGGTGGTAACGAATGGTTAGCAAAAGCAGCCTCCCCTAGTCATTCCAATTAGAGACTGCGATCCTGCTGGACTGAACCTGGATTCAGATCCAAGGGGCCCTTTAGTGGAAAAGAGAATGAGCATAGGGCAATGGTACCGGTGGGCCCAGCAGCTTCGATACCTCAGGGCTACAAAGATCTTCAGAAAGCTATAGAAAATGGGTGAGGAAGCATGCTTCCTACCTTGTGTCGGGGAGGTAATGAACTAAAGCAGAGAACGAGACAAACTTTCTCAGACATGGCCTGTGCTGATGTGATTGATTTGACTATGAATCTTTGTTACAAGGGAGGTCTTCTATTTAGGGGAGAGAGCTGAGTTAGTCAGTAAGCCACAAGTATGAAGAGTGAAAGGAAAATGGGAGAAAAGTATCATTAACAAAATATTTTAAAATACGCAGAAGAAGACAAAAGGGATGCTTTTGCTCAGAAAGAGATGCATATAAACAAACTGTAATTTTGTTACTACTTTGCTAAATTTAATATATTCTTTTAAAAAACAAATTGTACCTAATAGATGTTTGCAGTTTCATATACAATCCTCTTCTTAATATACTTAAATGCTTATTTTTTTGTGATTGTTATGTTCACAATAAGAAAATTTTTAAAATGAAACAAATCTCAGCCTTCCCTGCTGGAGGGCCCTCCTAAGGAGCTGCACATAACAATTGAGTTATGGCACTTGGTTCTCTAGGAAGAGAAATATATTGTCTAACTTAACATTACTGCCCATTGTCACAGAAGAAAGCTGGGCCTAATGCAAAAGACCTGGGAATGAAGAAACTTGGATAGGGAAAGAAAGTATGGTCAGTGGGGAAATGTCCAAACTAGAAGGAAAGGGGTAGCAAGAGATGGCACAGTGCTGGGACCCAGGCAACCAGAGTGTACTGCTCACTTAGGGAAGGGGCTGTTGAAAGAGGAAAATAGGGTACTGTATCAAAAGGAGGAAGAGAGGGCACTGAGGAACAGCTTCATCCACCTCCCAGCTTTTCATTTAGTCCAGTTGGCTTAAGACACACATAGATTTCTGTTATTGTTTTCCATTATTTAGACTGGGTAGGTGATACACCGACAATGGGGTAAATCATTCATTCGCAGTTCTTTAGCATTTTCCGCCCTAGCTTACTTCACTTGGTTCTCCCTTCATATCTCTCCATATATAATAGCCATGCAGTCAGAGCTGCTTAGTTAATTCTCCTTTCCTCTCCTCAATAGGCCCCCTCTTTCCTACCTCTCTCCATCTCTGACCACCTCCCTTTCCTCCTTTCTCTTACTACCATAGTATGTGATGGATGAAGGCCTGTCAATTGAGAATACATTTCCCAGAGTAAGGACATAGGGCAAAATTGGAGCTTCACTAGTCAGATCCTTTCCCACCGGTGTTTTCTACAATTCTTGCTTCACACCTGGCACTCAGTTTTTGTGATATAAATCATAGTCACACTCCAGACCTCAGGTGGTCAGGTTTGTGAGGTAGCAACTTACAAGAAAAAAAAAAGACTTTGATTATCAGGAACATTTTGCTTATAAATAGCTGCTTCTGGTGAATGCTAAATGTAGTCCAGGAAGTAAGAAATAATTATCAGTTCATTCATTTGATGACCTGGGTTGGTTTCAATGGGCTGGTACCTATCTACAAGGCTGGATTAGAAATCCCTCCTTCCTCTTATTCTCATTTTGTGAATTATAACTTAAAGGGAAAAACTCTCATCAAGCACATTTATGATTTGGTAAACAAAGGATGACTGAAAGGATCGTTTCTACAAAATAAGGCAAGTTTGTTTAGCTTCATGCATGGTCCTTAATTAGAACAAATAGTCTTAGCCACACAATAAAATAAAATTGATGATTCAGTGACAGCTAATCGTTTGCAAGAAACAACAGATGCACTTACAATGAAGATATATTTCATGGTTTTCTTTTGTTGTTTCTTTTTTTTTCTAAAGCACTCCTAACTGACTGAATAATGTATTATAATGATCACTCTGATAGTTCCAAATATGTTTTTAAGAATTTATAAAGCAATCTGTCCTCTGCAGAGTCGGGCAAGGGTTACCTAATTGGTGGTAGAGTTAAGAGAGAAGGGACAGAGGCTTTGCACCCCAATTGACTTTAAATGGTCCCAATATTACAGAATGACCTTGAAGGTTTTGCAGAGTTTGAAAGAGAGCATTAAAAAGAAGACAGAGTGCTCTGCTAGCATGGGGAAAATGATTCTCAAGCTAAGAAACCAAGCTTTAGCAGTGACTTTATACTGCTTATCCAGAAAGGTGATTATTGGGCAAGGAAGGAAGAGAGGAAGAAGGAGAGAAAACTGTGGATTTGTTGTTTTCTCTTTCTCCTAGGCTAGAGAAAGAGATGGTCATAAACTCCAAGCTGGAGAATTCTGACTAGACAATAGGGGAAAGTTCCTACCTGGGTGATGCCCTCAGAGGGTTTACTAAAGAGGACTGGGCATTTCCATCAACAGAAGTCTTTAAGAATGTACTGCCAGCCACCCATCTAGAGAAATTATCGAGTGTGGGCCTGCTCAGGAGCTAGGGACAGAGTAACATCTTCTGAGGGAAGGAATAGGTAGACTCACCCTTGACTTTCTTTGTTCTGCAGTTATCAGAAGTTTTTGTTTGGAGGCCCAGAATTTAAATGATGATTCCAGCTTTTGAGGCTCTTTCAAGCACCAGAGATTTTGAAATGTCACGCATCAACCTCATATAATCAGAATGAGGGCACAGGGAGAAGGGAGATGTGAATAATGAAGGAAGAAGAAGAGGGCTTTTAAAGATACCCATTGCAAAGAGCTGGTCCACTCTCAATTATCCATGTTAAACTGCTAATCTCTGACTGACTTCTTCCTTCATGTTCCCCATCTCCTATTACCTCATCATCCTCACCATTTGTTACTACATGCTCAAGGAGTGCTGAGTCAGGAATTATTTATTCAGGCTTTATGAAGTAGTAGAAGAAAAATTAGATTGAAGATCAGGAGACCTAAATTCTAATCCCAGCCCTGACAGCCCTGTCACAGAGGTGTGACTGTGGACTATTAACTTCTGGAATTTATACTATAGACAATCTACCTTTCTGGCCCTCAGTTTATTTAACTGAGGGGAATTGAATCAGATGATCTTAGAACCCCCTCCAACTGTGGTATTTTATGATTATGTTCTGTTTGGAAATCTATATGCTAGGGGCGGCCAGGTGGTGCAGTGAGTAAGAACGCTGGCCCTAGCGTCGGGAGACCTGGGATCGGTTCCGGCCTCAGATACTTGGCACCCACACAAAATAACTGGCCGTGTAACCTTGAGCAAGTTACTTAACCCCGATTGCTTTAAAAAGAAAAAAGAAAAGAAAAGAAATCTACATGCCACCTGCTTTTTCTCTCATCTTGAGACCCAGTGGAAAGAACACTATGCCTCAAGTAAGGAGTACCTGAGTTCAAATCTAACCTCAGACCTTTGATAACTGTATGACCCTGGGTAAGTCATTTAACCACTGTTAGCCTCAGTTTCCCCAACTGTATAATAGGGACAATAATAGCACCTTCCTTCCAAGGTTGTGAGAATCAAATGAGATAATAATTGTAAAAAGCTTAGAACAGTTCCTGACACATAGTAGGTACTATTTCAATGCTTATTCCCTTTAAAAATTTCCATTTTTGGCAGGGAGAAATGTTCTAACCTGTGATTTCATCTGTGTAAGGAATTCCTGGTACAGAAATTACTTCCACTGATACAAATCAACAACTCATCAGTAACTTGGGAGGGGGAAGAGATAAGTCAAAGTTGCTTGCCCATGGTGACATGACTAATATATATCCAGACCAAATGCAGGAACTCTCCAGTTCTTGATTCTAAAGTCAGCCCTCTCTATTCACTAAGTCACTGGACTATGCAGATAATAGAGAGACGTACAAGTTACTTCTACCAACATCAGGAAACACATCCCTCCACAGAGTAAGCATACCATCTGAACACCCGTGGCCCAGGTACTACCACTTCATCTCAATTGTCTCTACAAATCTCCTAGGTACAGACTCATTAATGAACATCATTTGTTCCAAAAGCCTCATTAATTTCATGCTGACCTAATTGTAGCTAATTAAAGATCCGAGTTCCACACTGTCATGTGGGAGACAGTAGAGATTGTCAGCTGCCAGGACTTTTCTCTTTCTGCCCCCAAAGTCTGCTTTGCGGGGAGAAAGTTTTCTTTTTGCAGGACTCATGAAAAGAAAAAAAAGGCAAGAAGCTACTATGTTTCTATATCTACTGGAAATGTTTCTCCTGAGTGAATGCCCCACCCCGGGTAAGGGGAGGCCAGCTTCTCTCCGCAAACCTACAATTCATCCGTAATCATAACAATAGCTTTCTTTTAAATAGTACCTTACAAAGTTCTTTTCATACTACAACCTTATGAGGTAGGCAGGGCAAATTTTATTATTTCCATTTTACAGATGAGGAAACCAAGATGAAAAAGAGGAAAAGTCACTTGTCCAGGGTCACACAAATAATATTTAGTAGAACCAGGGAAGTCAGGGTTCTTTCTACTCCATGATGTAGAATAAAGAACAGACTTCTATCATCAAGCACCCCCCTTTCCAACCTTTCCTGAACAATCCCAACCTATATTGCCACACCTTCTCCTTTTCATAGCTGCCTCACAGAGAAATAGCTTCCCTCAGCTCACACAGGCAGCCTAATTCTGAAAAATTAATTCACGACCATATGGTGCAATGGGAAGGGTTCTGAAATCGTAGTCAGAACATCTCTGTTCAAATCCTATCTCAGCTATTCCATGCCTGTGTGACTTTGAGGGAGTCATTTTAACTTCCTCCAGAAACCTTAGATTCTTCCTCTGTGCAGTGAAGGACTTGACTTGGAGGCCTCCGCGGGCCATTCCAACTTTCAGAGATTATTTTTGTCCCTTCCAATTCTCTGCTTAGTGTTTATGTATCTTTTGTGCCATGGCCTTGCCTAGTTACCCATTTCAGAATCATCCAGAAGTCAGATCTAGTTTCTGATATCTAGGGTTCTCCAACATATTATTCTATATTCTGTCTAGATCCAATTTCAATACTTGGTTGAAGGTAAGACAGGTCTTCTGGAATGTAGGAGCTGAATCCAATCTCCCCTCAGCTCCAGTTCCTTGAAGGCTAAAGTTGTTGTTCAGTCGTGTCTGACTCTTTGTGACCCCATTTGGGGTTTTCTTGTCAAAGATACTAGAGTGGTTTGGTATTCCCTCCTCCAGCTCATTTTACAGATGAAGAAACTGAGGCAAACAGGGGTTAAGTGACTTGTCCAGGGTCACACAACTAGTAAGTGTCTGAGGCCAGATCTGAACTCAGGAAGTTCAAGTTCTTGATTCCTAGCACAGTATCCACTGCACCACCTAGATGCCCCTTCCACCTAGTTACAGGTTAAAGCAAGAGGCTGGTATTTAGTTGTTAAGGCAGAAACGAGTTTCCCTCTTTCATTTCCTACCCAATATTCAATAAATATAGCAAGACAAAAATATCGCATTCAGCAAGTCCTGAAATTGCTTTTGCTCCTTTCTCCTCTCCCCCCTTCTTAAGAAAATATTTGTATTGACATTCTCCTCATCTCTTCCTCCAGTGAACAGATGCTAAGGGAATGGGACATATAAAATATTAAGCAAACACGCAAGTGAAAATTGAGGGTGTTACTGATCTGCTCCCCAGTGAAGTAACAGGAAGCAAATCAGCCTGAGCAGTTTCACATTTAGGGGAGCTGGAGAAGTGTGGGGGAGAGATGATTGGGGATTCCAAAAGGGACTATGCTACCACCACTGAGCTGCTAGGCAGGAGAGCCCTCTGGAGACACCTGCAGTGTTTAGGAGTGAAAAATTTACCTGCTTTCACAGAATCACAGAGGAAGAACTGAAATTGTCCCTGCATTCACTCCTCTGCCTCCAGATGTGATTGTATCTCTAGGTGAATATTTTTATAATTCAAAGGATCATAAATGCAGAACTAGAGGGAACCTTGGGTGGTCAGAGAATTTAACCCTTACCCCCCTCCCCATTTTAATTTTTAATTTTTTTGCTTTGTGGAGGGGGGAAGGCAGGGCAATTGGGGTTAAGTGACTTGACCAATGTCACATGGCTAGTAAGTGTCAAATATCTGAGGTCAGATTTGAACTCAGGACCTTCTGACTCAAGGGCCAGTGCTCTATTCACTGCTCCACCTAGCCACCCCCACCCTCTCCCCATTTTAAAAATGAGAAAATTGAAGTCTAGAGAAGTTTAGAGAGTGGCTCAAGGTCATACAGTAAATGGCAGAGTTGGGGAGTTCAAATCCAGGTTCTCTGATTTCAAATCCAGAACACTTTCCACTTAAATATCTCCTAAGAAAGAAAGCTCTACATTGCATTCTCCCCCTCAGGAAGTCATTTCTTGTGTCCAATCTCAGTTTTCCTATAAGAATCTCTGATTTAGAAGTTGTTTCAATGACCATATACAGTCCACCTATCTGAAGCCTGAATCTTTCTGGCTGCAATTCAAATGTAATTCCTTCATTTTGGCCATTACTGGAGGTGGAGACAGCTGGTATAATATTTTTGATATAATAATGCTGCATATACTTAAAGAGAGATATTAGGTTGGCTCAGCTTTCTCTTCTCTAGGCCAAAATAGCAAACTTTCAGAGCCAGGCTTTCTGAATTTATCACAGTCACCTCCTTGGCTTCAGATAGCAGGTTTATACAGAAGCACTGAAAGAGGAGGCGGTTTGCTCTCAACATTAGGGCTTGGTACCAAATGGACCTCCCACATCTTTGTCCTAAGTTCCCATTGTAGACAGTAATTAGACCTTGAGTTACCAAACAGACCCTTCCTCTTATTTGGGGGTATTTCTTAAGCCTGGGGAGGGATGGGAAGAGGAATTGTACAGGCATGAGCTACAAATGTCCTAAACAGCCATTTATGGAGTTAGGGGAAGCAAAGTAAAGAGCATAAGACTGAAGTGAGACATCCCCAACTCTTCCAGCTTCTGCCCTCCCATTAATACCCCCTCCCCAAAAATGAAATTCTGTATAAAGACTTACAGACATAGGGAAACAAAGAATTATCCCTCAAGGCAGCCAATCAACACTCATTTATTAAATATCTACTAATGTGACAAGCACACAGGGGAAGCTTGTGGTAAAGTGGAGAGAGTGCAGGATCTGGGAGTCAGGAAGATTCATCTTCCTGAATTCAAATCTAGCTTCACACATTTACTAACTGTATGACCCCAGGCAAGTCATTTAACCCTGTTTCCCTCAGTTTCCTCATCTGTAAAATGATCTGGAGAAGGAGATGGTAAACTATTCTAGTATCTTTGCCAAGAAAACCCCAAACGGAATCACAAGGAGTTGGACACGACTGAATAACAACGTTCCAGGAACTGTGCAAAGTGCTAGGCATACAAAGAAAGGCAAAAAGACAGTCCCTGCCCTCAGGAGCTCACAATCTAATGGGGGACACAACATGAAAACAACTATATACAAACAAGAGAAATTGGAAATAGCCAACAAAAGGAAGGCAATAAAATTAAGAGGAACCTGGAAAGACTTCCTATAGAAGATAGTATTTAAACCAGGACTTGAAGGAAGACATTTCACTTTTAAGGAGCTTTGATTATCATGAGAATTCTTTTTCTTTCTTTCTTTCTTTCTTTCTTTCTTTCTTTCTTTCTTTCTTTCTTTCTTTCTTTCTTTCTTTCTTTCTTTCTTTCTTTCTTTCTTTCTTTCTTTCTTCCTTCCTTCCTTCCTTCCTTCCTTTCTCTCTTTCTCTCTCTCTCTCTCTCTCTCTCTCTCTCTCTCTCTCTCTCTCTCTCTCTCTCTCTCTCTCTCTCTCTCTCCCCCCTCCCTCTCTTCCTTCCTTCCTTCCTTCCTTCCTTCCTTCCTTCCTTCCTTCCTTCCTTCCTTCCTTCCTTCCTTCCTTCCTTCCTTCCTTCCTTCCTTCCTTCCTTCCTTTGCTTTTTTGGAGGGGGGGAAGGCAGGGCAATTGGGGTTAAGTGACTTGTCCAAGGTCATATGGCTAGTAAGTGTTAAGTGTCTGAGGTTGGATTTGAACTCAGGTCCTCTTGACTCCAGGGCTGGTGCTCTATTCACTGCACCACTTACCTGCCCTCCAGAGAATTTTTTCTTACATCAAACCATGACCTGTCTCTGCAACTGTTACCCATTTCTTGCTGCTAATTCTCACCTCTGGGGCCAATGGAAATGAGTCAATGACCTCCTTGACCTTCAGTTTCCTCACCTATAAAATGGAGATAATACCACTACTGTCTAGCTCATAGAGTTATGAAAACACATTATAAGTAATAGAGTACCATGTAAATGCCTTATCATTATTTTTATTATTGTTATTATTATCATGACTTTAGCTTTCATCCTCCCATTATCCACAGTTATGGCCCATCTTTGTGATGAGCAGAACCAAAAAGTAATGCTAAGAGATAAGGAGCTGGCATACGAGATAGGATGCATGCCCTTCCTAAGGGTTTTGTGACCCAACACGCAGGGCAGAACTCTCAGTAGTTCAGAAATATGAAAAGCAACACTGATAGTTTTTTCCCTCCTTAGGGAAATGGGGAGTGCAGAAACAGGAAGATGCTGCAGAGGAAACAGGAAGATTGATGCAGATAGTAGATCTATATAGGGCAGGGGGGCAGCCAAGGAAGGAGCAGTCTAACTTACCACACATGCAGGCCTCCTAAAAAAATCTTGAAAGCAGGAACAATTTAGGGAAACCAGTGGAGGCCAGAATAAAAGAGAGGCAGATTCAGGAAATTTCAGTGACTGGATTCAGAGGATTCTGGTAAGTGAGGGTTTAGGTGACTTCATTGGAAGACAATTTCTTTCTTTCTTCCTTCCTTTCTTCCTTCCTTCCTTCCTTCCTTCCTTCCTTCCTTCCTTCCTTCCTTCCTTCCTTCCTTCCTTCCTTCCTTCCTTCCTTCCTTCCTTCCTTTCTTTCTTCCTT
Source organism: Petaurus breviceps papuanus (assembly GCF_028583685.1). Classification (NCBI taxonomy): domain Eukaryota; kingdom Metazoa; phylum Chordata; class Mammalia; order Diprotodontia; family Petauridae; genus Petaurus; species Petaurus breviceps. Next base: position 51,094,202 of record NW_027187419.1, on the reverse strand, counting down.
TCTTTCTTGCTTTCTTGCTTCATGGTGGTGGGGGGAGACAGGGCATTTGGGGTTATGTGACTTGCCCAAGGTCACATGGCTAGTAAGTGTTAAGTGTCTGAAGTCGGATTTGAATTCAGATACTCCTGACTACAGGGCTGGTGCTCTATTCACTGTGCCACCTAGCCGCCCCAACTGGAGGACAACTTCAACCCAGAATGGAGGAGAATTAGCTCCAGACAGAAAAGACCTTGATTCCTTAGTGACCGACAGACAAAGCCTTGGTCATATAATATTCAAAGGGTTCGAGGAAGAATGGACCAGCCAAGACAGATAGAATGACCCAAGTATGCCAGTCCTGTGAACATGGAGTCCACCAGAATTTACCATTTGCCTTGCTACTGGGCCCTATGACTCATTGGGTCTTGTCATCTGCCAAACTGGAAACAAAAGTTTAATTGTTATGCTAACATGTGCCAAGCTAACCTAAGTAATGAGTCTGTACTTAGAGTTACCGGCACCATTTGGCTCTATCATTCTTGTCCTTTAAGTGACTCAGTCACTGCTCACAGAGAGAAGGGAGAGGAATGGCCACGGGAACTGGGGGAGAAAGTCTTGCTCTTGTCGTGGTTGTGGTACCACAGAGTTTGCCAGTAGTGAGGATGTCTAGTGAGCTTGTTGATTTCTGAGTACCTCTTTTGGCCATATTTCTGCCAGGTTTTCAGGAGTAACCATGATGCTATATGATGAGGCTCCCCAGAAATGATTTGGGATGAGCCCTGGAACTCTGCTGCTAGGACGGAAGACAAGTAGGGTCAAGACACAAGGGCATGTGGGAATGGGGCCCAAGTGAGATTACGTTCCAGGGGACCTGAACTGAGGTTAATGATAATAATGTTATTATCATTGACATATTTATTTAGCACTTTAAGGCTTTCAGAGTCCCTTCATCATGAAAAAAACCAACCTTGTGTGGTAGGTAATATGAGTGTGATTATCCCCTTGTTACAGATGAGAAAACAGTCTCTGGGGGATTTAGAGATTTGACCATAAACATAACTACTAAGAAGCACCAGAATTGGGATATGAACCCCAGTCTCTCCTGACCCTTATAGTCAATATTATTTTTATTAGATCTCTTTGCCTCTAAGTCAGTTATCAGAATAGGATGGAATAGAATGGAATGGAAAAAAACATTTATTTAATTTTTCCTAGGTGCAAAATATGGAAATACAAACAGAAAATCATGATAGTTCTTGCTCTCAAAGAGTTTCCATTCTTTTTTTTTTTTAAAGCTATTGGGGTTAAGTAACTTGCTCAAGGTTACACAGCCAGTTATTTCTGGGTGTGGTGCTAAGTATCTGAGCCTGGATTCGATCACAGGTCATCCTGACTCTGGGGCCAGTGCTCTTACTCACTGAGCCACCTGGCCACCCCTAAGAGTTTCCATTCTAACTGGAGAAAAAAACACATATAGCAGAATTCAGCTCTAGGGCAGACAGTAAGACCCAATGGTCCCTAAGACTCAAAGGAAGAAGAGATAGTAAGGTCTGATGGCCCTCCATCATTAGTCCAGAAGGATTATAGTTGGTGACTTCTTATGCATTGAAGTAGCATGATTGCATAGCCAGGGCGTAGGAGGGCCCAGGATCATGAATATTGAGGAGGGAAGATTTTGGTAAGATCTGAGGAAGGGTTGGCCTGGGTCATTTGGGAGGAGCTTGGTTGGCTCTGTACTTTAGTGCTCTGTTATGGGTTGTTGGGTTGGGGGTGTTGAGGGAAAGAGTCCCACTCCAATCTGATCAGCTTCTGCCAAGGAAGAAACCAAAACTTATCAATCAGCTGAACCAAGCAGTGCTGAGGTCAAAGGCAGAAATCAAACCTGGAAGGTCAAGGATCACAGAATTAGAATTTGAAAGAACCTTAAGAGATTATCTAGTCCTACCACCCTTCATCTTCCTCTTCATTTTACATCAAAGGAAGTTGAGGTCCATAAACATTAAGTGACTTGGTCCAAGTCCCATAAGGTAGAAAGTAGCACAACCAAGATTTGGGTGCTCTGACTCCAAAGGTAGCATTCTTTTCATTATGCCACACTATCTCCTCAATCACCCATGTAAAATCAGAGAAGCTGAAAGAGTCACAAGGATTGGGCTGAGATCAGAAGATCCCAGAAACGTGACTTGCTAGGGCAGAGGATCCCTGCAAACTGTGACCTTTCCATAGGAAGCTCTGAGCTTTCTGTGTAGCTCTCCCCAGGCCACTTACTGGGGGATTGCTCTACATTAAACAGTGTTTTCATCTCCCTCAGTCCAGTCGGTTGTAGGAGGTAGCCTTGGACTTGAAGACAGGATGACATGAGCTCAAATCTTGCCAGAGACACTAACTATATGAGCCTTGGTAAATCACTTAACTTTTCTGAAACTCAGTTTCCCTCGCTGTAAAATGGGAATAATAATATCACCCACAGGGTGATGGTGTTCATCCAATAAGATAATATATGTAAATGCTAGCTACATAATCAAGACAAGCAGGGATTTCTGCCAGGGTCTTTGATACCTGAGTCATCTTCTAGTTCTGGAGTGGAGGCAGAGCGGGGGTTGGGGTGCAGGAGAGAAATAGGTCGAGGACAGAGAAAGGACGATGGGGAATTGTTTCTAACACTGAGAACAAAAGTGACCCTGAAGTGGGGGAACTACAAACAATCTGTGAACTGAAGGATTGGGGAGGGGAGGAGTGGGGGGGGTGATGATGTAGGAAGTGGAGGGTAACCAGAGCCCAAGGGGGTGGGGTTAATGGTAAATTACAGAGCCCCAAATCTAATTCAGTCTCCACGTTTTTTACCCTTAATATATACTTGGAGACGAGCTTTCATGCTGCCTGGCTGTAGGTTGTTGCTGCTCTCTGATGACAAATCCTTCAGCCTCAGGACCCTGGCTTGGTGGAAGGACAATTCCAGGGGACCTGCCAGGGATCACTCAGCAAAACCAAATCAACAGTGACAGTGAGGCCACGTGGGTCCTGTGAGAGGCAGTGGCAAAAATAACCCCAGGAGTCACAAATGACTGGGAACCAGCCCAGGCTCCTACTTTTCCTTTATTTCAGGTGGGAGCATGAACATGACTACCCTGAGACCTTCCACTAACAGGAAATTAAGAAATTGTCTATTTAATGAAATGTAAAAATAAGGAAAATGCAGGGACTGGGCATTGGGAGTCGGGGATAACTGCCAGGTTCTTCCTAGCTCACAAAAGCTTGTACAGTTAAGGGGAGAACCTGCAAATTTCATTACTGCAACTTAAAGGCTGGGTTACAAGAGCTGTACATGTTTCTATTTCTCTCATCAGCTTGACACCACAACTCACTCTGGGCACTGGGGGCCCAATTAGATTGCTTTCCACATCACAGAACACAAGGAGGATAATGGGATCTGACAGCAAGGAAATGGAGGCTGTGGAGCTGGCTAGCTTTCACCAGCCTTCTCAGGGAGGGGGGTCGGGGTGCTCCTTCTCCCTCGGATGCTCTGCCTGCCCCTCCCTGCTCTGATATTCCCCATCCTTCCCCTCTTGCAGGTCCCCCTCCTCCTGGGACAGTCGGCCTCTAGTATTAACCCTATGAGACTCAAATTGTTCCTTTGGGCAGTGGGCCTTTAGTGATTACTTAGCAAACTCATTTTGTTATATGCTTTAACTGATTATTCTCCCAGTGAGACAGAGAAAAGGCAACAGGGAATTGGCCCTGGGTCCTACCCCCAAGAGCAAAAGTGGCCTTGAATGGGGGCAAGGGGGGCGCCTCCAAACAGCCTGAGGACTGAAGGAGGAGGCAGTGATGCAGGAAGTGTAATTGTTTCTTTGCTATGTGTGTTGTATATTGCTGTCCTCCCCAGTGAGACTGGGAGTTCCCTAAAGGTAGGACCCATTTCTTTTTCTTTTCCCCTAAAGTGGTCAGAGGGGACTTATGGACACAGTAGACTTCCAACTACTGGAGCCCACAAGAAGAATAAAACAACCAAATGTCTCTCGGCATTTTATCAGGCCTGGAGCAGAGAGGAGACTGATTGATCCTGACCACTTCATTCAAATCATACTTACTGGAAAATAATGCTGGGTTCAACAAGAAGGATGTGGGATTTTTGAGTCAGAGGACCTTGGTTCAACTCCCAGACCTTCAACTAATCCCAAACTGGACAGTTACTATCTACATGGGCCGGGAGAAAGCATCTAACCTTATTCTCCTTGGCTGTAAAATGATCTAGGTGTTCCTTTAAGTAACTTCCAGCCCTAATTCTCTGATCCTATCATCCTTCTTGTATGATTAAACAAATGTAAGGAGCTTTGTAGACCTCAAGATGCTATGTAAATACTTTTTAAATTATTAATTAATTTTATATTAAAATCTATTTATTTTATTATTTAATTATGAATTATTATTTTGTTATTAGTAATAGTAATAATAATAAGTTCTCCCCTTCACACTACTGTTCAACAAAACTGGACTTCTTATTAGTACCATCTCCTGTTTCTGCCCCTTTACACAGGCCTGAAATGTGCTTCCTCCATTCTAGAATCCCTAGTTCTCTTCAAAATTTAGTTCAAGTACCATCTTTTACATAAGGCCTTTCCTCAGTCTCTCCCCCTGGAAATTATCTCTATTTACTTTGCCTAGACTTTGCATAGAACTATGTGTGTACATGCTATTTCCCCATATGGAATACAAATCCCTTGTCTTTGTACCCCCCCCCCAGTGCCTAGCATAGGGCCTGGCAGAGTAGGAGCATAATAAATGCTTGTCTGTTGGTCAGTTGATTAATTATATCTCATAGCCCTTGCTGCTATAGTTATGTCTTCTATTTTTCTTCTCTATGAAAATATAGAATAGCCCCAGGGATCAAATATGGCCAGTTCCAGAGCCATAAGGAATATTTTTGTGCCCTGGACAAGTTTAAGAAAATATGCTTAAGGCAAAGAGAGCATTGAGAAGAGCTTAATTATGGTGTGGTCTCTAGCTTTCTATCATGCAGCTTCTGACTTCAAGTAATTCTTCTTGCTAAATAGGTGCTAAACTCAGTTATTTCCATAGTGACAATGAACATTAAGTGCTTTGGAGCTCTCCAAATTTCAGTCCCCTGGTACCAAGTCCCTATCTCTTTGTCCTGGTTAGATGGTTAGAGCTCTGACCAGTGCCAAAGCTTTAGCTCTACAGAGATGGGGAAAGCTTTTCCTAAGGGAAAGGAAGTGTCACAGAAGGGATGGGACACTGGGCTTTGAATTAGGAAGATCTGAGTTCAAACCCTGCCTCCGATACTTACTAGCAATATGACTCTGGATAAATCACTCAATCTCTCTCTGCCTTGGATTCCTTATCCACAAAATGAAAAGGTTAGATTATGTGGTCTTTAGAGTCCCTTCCAGGTCTGCATTTATGGCCTTATAAAATGAGGAGCCACAGTGAGTGAGAGATTGCCAGAAGCCAAACCCTACCTCTCCCTACCCCTCACTGTTTTCTGACATGAAACCCAAGTGTGACATGGACAGAGAGGGCCCTTCCTGGAAACATACCATTCATCTCCATGACAGTTCTCTCTACCCAAATGTTCATGTGGCATGAAATTGTCACAACATAACACAGTGTGGGAAAGGACTGGGTTTAAAATAAGCATTCTGTGTGGAGGTGTCCCTATCCTGAGACTGTTCTGAAATCCACTTGGCATCCCCCCCACTCTTTGTTTGTTTGTCTGTCTGTCTCAACAACAGCAAGTGGGCAAGTCACTTAACGTCTCAGGATCCTAGTCTCCTCATTAGCAAAAGGAGGGGGTTGGACTCAATGACATCTCACCCCTTCCCATCTATGATTCTTTGAATCTATGAAGTCCATAGAATAATAGCTCTGCTCTAGTAATTTCCTAGAGGCAGCAATTGTTGTTTATGCTTCATTTTCAAAGAGGACCAATGACATCACAAGGGTGATGTCTTGACTTGAACTGGATTTAAGTGAGGCAGAAGTTGTACAAAGTCGTCAGCTCACTTTCTCCTCCAGAGTCATAGAAGTCCAGTGTAAGACAAAAGTCAAGACAACTGGCAATGACCTGGGATGCAGTGGATGACCTGCAGTCTTTGATGTCTGACCAAGCTCTAAGTGACTACTTCCATTGCCTTCATGGCAGTTGGGACAAATTGTCATCCTAGAGGCAGCTAGGTGGGCAGTGCTGAATGCTGAGCCAGGAGTCAACAAGACCTCAGCTCAAATCTGTTTTCAGACATTTACTAGCTGAATGACACTGGGTAAATCACTTAAAGCTCTGTCTACCTCACTTATCTCAACTGCAAATGGAGATAATAATGCCTAACTAACACTTTGTACAAGCTGGCACATAGTAGGTGGTATATAAATTATATATATATAGTATACATATATTTATATATACAGATATGGGCATATATGCATATACATATGTGTGTTATATACATGTAATAAATACTTGCTGCCTTCCCCTACCCCCTAGTGTCCATTTGCTTTACAATTGGCCTGTTTGCTCAATGTCTCTCTTGACCCAACATCCATTTCCATTATATAGGATGACATCCAAAGAACAAAGTAATTCACCAAACATTTATTAAGCGCCTACAGTATACAGAGCTAACATTAGCTAAGGATTCACAGGCATGGGTGGATTGCAATCTGAACCATGTGGGAGAGGATCCATTATCAATAAGATCACAGATCCATGAAAGTCTACAAACTATATAGAGCACCATTCTAGAAACTGGGGAAAGAGACACAGTTTAGATAAAACATGGTCCCTGTCTTCACACTAGTCTAGTACAAGAAAAACTGTTCATCTAGGCCCTGTTCTGCTACAAGAACACCCCACTTTCAAGTCATTCCAGCTATCCCTGGTCACTTAATATTCTTCTTTCCAGACACCACTATAAGAGTTCAGCCTGAAACAAATTATATGACTTTATCCTGTTTTCTCCAAAAGCTTCATTTTCATTGTTGTCCCCTTTAATCCACACATCCTGTCATCAGCCCACAGGCCTATTAAATTAATGCAACCTCACTTAGCGCACATTAATCCTCACCTAGTACAAGTTAATCCATACTCAGTCTGAACATGAATTTCTAAAATCAACGTTTAGTTTTTTTTTTAATTTCATCTATAGTAAAATAGATTACAAAAAAATCCACAGTTCTTGGGGAAGAAGATATTTCTTTATAGTGGGTGACCTCTTCCCTGCAGCTCAGCAGAACTGAAACAGAATAAGACTCTCATATGCCAGCAGCATCCCATGGGTAGAGAAGCCTCAGCTGCCAAAACAGCTAAGTTGTGGGAAATGTCTGCCATTGGGTCTGAGTTCAAGGGGGAGGAAATGTTTGTGTGGGGGCTGGGTACTAAGCTTCCAGAAATGGCTATCCTTTCGTCATAGCTATAGCTCTTTACTCCCATGCCCACTCCCAACTCCAGTACCCCATTTGAGCCAAAACGTTTCCAAATGTTTCCAAAATCAGCCTTGAAAACCTGGTCCCCTTTTTATCTTTCCTTTCTCTTTTCCCAGGGAACTATTGCATAGGTCTTGGTGGCCATGAGGGACTCATGGATTTGTAAATCTACCAAGTGGGATTAGGGGTTAAGAGAAAAAAGGGAAAGTGAAGAGTGAGTATTAGGAGTCCCTAGGGGAAATGTGTCCTCAATGCCCTTTCAGCCTGAGGACTATCTATAACTCTATTAGATGTCAGACTACAGGCCGCCTGCCAAGGGACCAGGCAGCCTGACCTCTAGGGTTTTTCTATTTCACACATTTGAGCTTGTTGGGATTGGGGATAAATGACTGGCAGGTAGGGGCTAGGGAACAGAGGCTTTGTGGTACTGAGGGAGACAAACATATTCACTGAGGGAAACTCTCACCTTTGATTTCTCAATTCTTTTTTTCTGCTTTTCGTCTTTAACTCAGCAGCATTCACAATACCTTGCCAATTACTACTCGATGAATGGGCTATGTATGACTCCTTTTCAGTGAAATCACGGGAAATAATAAGCTATGCAAAAAGTAGACTTAATAATGCAGAAGATTATAGTGCTCACATGTACGTGTGTGAACTCATGGATGCACACACACATGCTCACACCGACATGTGTCTCAATCTCTCTAGATGAATTATAGTGGATGTTTCTGAATGCATCAGAAAATAGAAGTTTGCTAAAATTCTGTTGGCTAGGCCTGGAGGAGGAAGCCTGCTTAGCATTGTCTTGGATTTCTTATCCTTTCTAACACTAACCTGGATCCTTCTCTTTCCCTCTCCTTCCCTCTCCTCTCCTCACTTCTAGATAGAGAAGAGGCCAAGGGGAAGGGGGGCCTCTTCAGTCCCTTCCTCCCTTATTGGTGTAAAATTAATCTCTTGGGGAAGTACTTCCCTTCCAGATGGACTAAAGCCATCTATTAACTGGGGTAAAGTTGATGGGATAGAAAGCAGCAAGAAGAGAATGGGTGTCAGAAGGAGAAAATTATACCCATTTGGTCTCTGGATTGAGGCTTTTTGTACCTGTTTTCTTCCTGGGCAGCTAGGTGGTACAGTAGATTCAGTGCCAGGCCAGGAGTCAAGAAGACTCCTTTTCCTGAGTTCAAATCCAACCTCAGACACTTACTAACTGTATGACCCTGGGCAAGTTACTTAACTCTGTTTGCCTCAGTTTCCTCAACTGTAAAATAAAAGAGTTGGAGAAGGAAATGGCAAACCACTCCAGTATCTCTGTCAAGAAAAGCCTGAATGGCATCAAGTAGAGTTGGGCACAACTGAAAACGATTGAAATGTTTTCTTTCCCCTTCTCCTACTCAACTTACAGGGTTATCAGTCCAAGTAATTCCCCATAATTCTGGGTCAGGCCCTGGTGCGTACAGTATGAAGCGAGGATGTCAGTCCTTCTCTCCAACTGTTCCCAGCAAGATCCTCCACCAAGCAAATCTATCATTTGTCAAGGATTTTTGTTTCTCTTTGTAGGTGATGTCTAGAGGGTAAGCTGCAGCTGGGTAGGAGAAGCTTCCCTCTGTATCCTCTGAACCTACCCATACCACTGGAGTACATTTTCTTCAGAGTACTAGAGAGGCACTGGGCCAGGTAGGCTGAAAAATCCACCAGGTGGGTGGAAGCTTTTCTCTCTCTGCTCTGTGAAAACCTCACATCTTCAGTGACAGCCTTTGCACAGTTTAATTTGGTCCAAGCTCCAGTTAACCAGCCACCTCTGGACCCTTCTCATTCCCTGCCTCCTCCTGACAGCCTCAGCTCAACTGGAATAATTGCTTCTCAAAAAATAAAGATAAAAAAAACCAGGATAGGGTCAGGTCCCTTCTCTCTACCCTTAAACAGTGAGGCCTGATTAAGGGGCCAAGGCAGGGTGGAGATAGGGATGAAATCAGACTGTTCCTTTCAACAAATCATTTTTTTCCCTAAACCTTCTCCCAACCACGTGGTCCTTCCTCTTTCTGCACCCCCCAAAGATAACAGAAGGAGAAAAGAACTGCACTTTGGCCAGCTGTGCCTTGATGTCCTGTGTGGAGCCTTCAATGTCCATGCTCCTCTACATTCCATTTCACTTCCTCCCAGAGCCCATATTTCTGCTTTTCCAAGCTCTGGAGGACTTTCCCCACTTCTTTCTTCCTCTTCCTCCATAAAAACTTAACAATTCTGTGTCCCATTCTCTCAGAGCTGGGCTCTCTGCTGGGTGATTGCAATGGGAATCTGAAGGTCTTCCCTGCCCCTTGGCCCCTTGATAGGCTTAAGGGACTCTGAGAACCTTCGCTGATTTGAAAATATACTCTGCCCCCTAATAGGCTGAATGTGGTCACATGGAGCCTGTGGTGGGAAGCTTGTTTTTCAGGAATGCCCTCACCTTGTGACTTTGTGATTAGGCAGTGGGTCACGAGGGTTGTGATGTTCTCAGACCCTGGAGAGGGCTATATATACCCGGATGTGAGGTTTTGCTTTGGGGCTCACTTTGGGAAGAGTTGTGTGATTTGGCCAGATGAGACTCTGGGCAGCTGTTGAGTCCCCCTGGCTTTGAAAACCCAGATGTTGGTGCTTCCCTCTCTGGTAATTAACTAGGTATGGATGTAATGATCAGACAGCTGGAAGCCCTGCCTGCTAAATTGTGTTATTTTCTGGTGTAACTTCTGTTTGTATTCTCTGAACTTCAGGGTGCTGACTTTTCCCCCTGAACTAGATAAATGATATATGTTTGATTGACCAAAGTGAGATTGTTAACCCATTTTGAGTTGCTTTCCTTTAGAAAAGCAGATCTAAGAACCTGTGCTAGCAGCCATCCTGGGTATGCTAGGGTGCTTGCTGATACAGTGATATGGAATCAGGTGGCAGTGGGTTCAGGGTTGGGCTTGGCCTAAATGACCTTTGAGATCCCTTCTGCATCTAAGATTCTATGTGATTCTGTGATTCATTTATATATCCAGCTTTTGAAGATCCCTCAGTCATGTCAATAATTTCCACTCTTCTTCCAGCTACCCCAAATAGCAATAGCAAACACAGTCCACTGGGTTTTTACCTTCAAAATGGGATGATTTCCCAAAAATAGTTCTATAATGTATCTTCAGTACTAAACCTCTGGTCCATGTTTCTAATATCTCTTGTCCCTGGTCTACATCCCCCCAATAATCAAAAGGGCAGATTCCTTTCTGGCCAATAGGCAACTCTTCAATATGAAGAGAGCTGTGGACCCTTACTCCTGCTGCCTTGTTATTAAATACAACTTCATTTCAAGTCAGCACAATTCAACCAGTCTTTATTAAATATCTATTATGTTCAAGATATTTTGCTTGTCCTAGGGATATGAAGATGAGAAATTGTCCAGTCCCTTCCCTGAAGAAGTTTACAGACTACTAGGAGGTTGAGATGTGCACAGAAATAATTATGATACAAGTTAGGATGATATATTTCCAGGAGAGATCAAATGGAGCATGAGGACAGATCCTAGGATGTAAGGGTAAGTTTTTACCTGTAATCAAGGAAAGCCTGAGGTATTACTAGAGCTGGGTCCTGAAAAAAGTGAAGGATTTCCATAGGTGGAGATGTATCAAGAATCTTTTCTAAACAGAAGAGATTGGCTCAACTGCAAAGAGAGAGGATAGGATAAGGATGTAAAAGGAGAATGACTAGCAGTCTAGCTTGGCTGGAAGGATGGTGGTACCTTTAACAGAAATAGGTGAGTTAAGAAGAGGGGTGCGTTTGGAGGAAAACCCCCTGTGGTGTATGTGAAGAAAGATAATGTGAAGTAATTTAGGGAAATTATAACAGCTACCATTTATTTAGCACTTTAAGGTTTGTTTGTTTAATTTTGATTAATTTTATTGACTCATGCAAACAACCAAACAATCCCTCTCCCCCACAAGGTACATTCTTCCCAAATATTTAAGAAAAAATATCTAATTAAATCATCATGACTTACAATGTCACTTTCTACTGATTTGAGGAATTGTGTACATGAACTTTTGATAGTATGATACCAATATTGTCTATTGTATTTGAGAGAATTTTTATTTGCCTTTTTGTTCTGTTTTCATTTACATTATCACAATAATTGTGTACATTATTTCTTCACTCTTCATCACTTCATATAAGTCTCCTTATATTTCTCCAAATTCTTCATATTTATCATTCCTTGTGGTACAATAATAACAAAGTACAATAACAATAATAATTAATTACATTCATAAGAAAATCTTCCTCCTGAGCTCATTCCTGCATCCATAACTTTCTATTGGATACTTCCAACTGGATGTCCCGTAGGATGTCTCTAACTCATTGTGTTCAAAATATAACTCATTATCCTTTTCTCTAAACCCATACTTTTGCCCAATTTCTCCATTTCTGTCCAGGAAACCATGGTCTTTTAAGTCACCTCTGGACTTAAGATTCTAGACCTTAAGTAACTTACATTTCCTTTCTCTCACTCACATTCCTATGTCCAGTCACTTGCCAAATCATGTCTCCTTTACCTAGACAACAGTGGGAGATCCCATCTGTCTCCTTCACTGTCCTCGCACAGCCTCCATCCTTGTTCAAATCTTGAGCATTTCTTGCCTAGAATATTGCGTTAGTCTCCAAATTAAGTCTCCTTAACTCATCTCCCTCCTTTCCAGTACATCCTCCATGGAGCTGCCAAAATGATTTTCCTAATTCACAGATGTGAACATGTCACTAGTATTCAAGAACTAAGATGTTTACTTATACTCAGAGTGGAAAAGAAGGATGGATTTTGAAGATATCTCAAAGTCAAAATTGTCAAAACTTAGCAGCTATTTAGGTTTGTGAGTCAGGTGAGGAAGAAGGAAGAATCTTAGGAAGCTCCAAAATTTCAGTTGTGGGTGACTTCAAATTGGGAGATTGGGGGAAAAGATAGATATGCCTCATTGTTTGGCATTGGGTGGGGAGTGGGAGTGGGATTGGCAGGAGGGAGGAGAATATGAGAAGTTACATGTAGGATACATTGAGTCCGAATGCCAATGGAACAGTCAAATGTTGACATCTTGGAGGAAGTCATGCTTTGGAATCAGGAACTTCCACATTCCTAGATTGGGGAGGCCAAGGTGGGAGCAAAATAAATAAACAAAGAAACAAATAAATAAATAAATATGAAATTTGAGAACCTCTTGGAAATGCACATTCTTAATAAGAGTCACATTTTGTTTAGAGTGGACTTTTCAGGTTTAAAACAGTTGCTGTTAGTAGGCAGTGGGTCTGAAAGGTAGGAAAAAGGGGAAATAAAAGAGAAGAAACTGGTGGGAGTCAGCCTTGCTTACTAATCAGCAATAGTCCTCTGAAGCTCTTGTCTACTTAGGGGCTCTGGACTCTACCACAGGCAAAGTATAACTCCCGATGAAAATAGGACAAGCCAACTAAATGTAGGCCAACCTTGTTGCATGTATGGAATCATATGTAGCACAATCAATCAACAAATACACATTGAGCTCCCACATAGTACAGAGTACTTGTTGGGGGCTGTCACCCATGGTGGAGAGACCACAGGGCCTCTAGAATGAAGCCATCAGAGCTTCTAAACAACCTCCTATATCTCATTACTGTAGTTATGTCAGCAGATCAGCCACTGCTCCAGAATGGAAGTAGCAGGAGCTGCTGACTGATATCTCAAGACAGAGAAGGCTCTTATGCTGGTCTTTGCCATTTGTAGTTCAGCAATTCAGTTGATCAAACTGAACAAAACAGCCTACTATGTGCAAGGCACCATGGTAAAAAGGTAAAATTGAAATGGTCCCTGCCTCAAGAAGGTTATGATCTGGGGCGGCCAGGTAGCACAGCAAGTAAGAGCACCGGCTCCAGTGTTGGGATGACTTGGGGATCGAATCCCGGGCTCAGACACTTAGCATCCACCCAGAAACACCTGGCTGTGTAACCTTGAGCAAGTTACTTAACCCCAATTGCTTAGGGGCGGCCAGGTGGCTCAGTGAGTTAGAGCACTGGCTCCAGTGTAGGGATAACCTGGGGAGCAAATCTGGGCTCATATACTCAGCACCACACCCAGAAATAACTGGCCGTGTAACCTTGAGCAAGTTACTTAACCCCAATTGCTTAAAAAAAAAAAAAAGTTATGATCTACTGAAAGGGAGACGATTTACATACAGTTAACTGAATATGAAATATATTAAAAAATAATGAGAGGCAACAAGGAATAGTCAATAAAAAGCTAGTTGTCTACTTAGTTTACAAGAATTTATTAAATGTTTGCTATGTTTTAAATACTACATATGCAAAAAAAAAGGGGGGGGGAAACTTCCTGTTCAGAAGGAACTTACATTCTAATGGGGGAGACAATGTATAAATAGATATATACAAGATCCCCACAGAGTAGAAAGAAGGTAGCCTTTGAAGAAGAGTAGGAATGCTACCAGAAAAGACCTTTTACAGAAGATGGTCTTTGAGTGGAATGTTGAGCCAGACTTGGAGGGAGTCATAACTGGATTTGGGACCTGCCCTTGTGTAGCGGCAAGCACCCCAAGCGTCCTCAGGGTTGCTTCCACCACAGGTTCTTGGATCTGCTTTGTTAAAGGAAAGCAACTCAAAATGGGTTAACAAGCTTACTTTAATCAGTCAGACGTATATCGTTTACCTTGTTCAGGGGAAAAGGGTCAGCACCCCGAACTTCAAAGTATACAGGCAGAATTATCAAGACAGAAACAGATCAAGTAGACAGCTTTCCAAACTGTCCAGCCATTACATCCATACCCAGTCAACATCTGGGTTTCAACATCTAGGTTTTTCAAAACCAGGGGGGCTCTGGACAATGGCTTCCCAGAATCCAGATCAAATCACAGAACACTTCTCAAAGTGAACCCCCAAAACAAAACTACACATCAGGGCTTATATAGCCTTCTCCTGGCTCAGAGAATGTAACAACCTTTTGGACCCACTGGCCAATCAAAAAGTATCTACTGAAAAACAAGCCTCCCACCCCAGGCTTCAGGTGCACTTTAGCCTAGGGGCAGGGAAGATCTTCCAAATTTGCATTCCCATTACACCTTGATACACAGAAGTTATGAGAACATGGGCACCTTGAATTCCCCCAGTAACTCTCTAAGTAAGACTAGACAAGTTGCACAATCTGCATTGGGAGAGGTAGTTTCTACACTGAGAATTCCATATATTGATGAAATCACAGGTCTGGATCAAAAGAATGCAAAATGATTTCAAGAGGGAGAGAATAACAAATGGGACTCTTGGATGATACCACAACACCAGCAGCTCTCTGCCAAGCATCATTAAGGAGCCATTGAAGAATTATTGAGAAGCTTGTGTAAGGTACTCAGTCTAACAGTCTTCCTGATTTATATCTTGCCACAGGACCCAGATGGACCTGGAGGAGAAAGTAAGGCTGGTAACTTTGCACATCCCTCCCTCATTTAAATCCAATCCACTTGCTTGTCATGGCATCACTTTCCTGATGTCATGGTCTTCTTTAAGAACAAAGGACAAACAACAACAGCCATAGCATATGAAGTGTGTATGTGTGTGACCACTGATCATTCCAAGGAAATGTCTTGTTTTCCATGGGTGAGTTAAAGTGGACTTAGGGTGGGTTCTACTGGTCTGTGTACCAAAAGATTGTTACATGGTTAGGGGAGAGGGAAAGCAGCTTGTCTGCCAATTGGGTAAATCACTCAATTGCATCATGTTCTCTGGTCCCCGTAGGCATTTCATTGTAAATCAATTAAATTCATTTTCAATAATTTCAACTCAATTTAATAAACATTTATTAAGTGAGTCCTATAGGCAAGGCACTGTGCCAGGTGTTGGGAATGCGATGATGAAAGAGACAAGTTCCTTAACCTCAAAGACCTTACAATCTAGTAAAGTGGATAGGAATGCAAATAACTATAATTCAGATTTGAAAGTGAGAATTTCATAAGATAGATTCAAAATGCTAAGAAAAAGTTTGCCTATGGGAGACTTCCTCAAAGAACAGCACCAGCACCTCAGCAAACCTTGAAAAATAAAATCATTTCAATAGGTAAATTTAGGGAAGACATGAGTCCTGAGCATGGGGAAAAGCATGAGTAAGTTCATGGAGGTAGGAGAGGACAGGAAAGGGTCAAGAAAAGGTGAATGTCCCAGTCTAGCTGGAATGTAGTCTATAGCAACAGTATTCAAACTTTTTAGGGTCCTAAAAATTATTGAAGACCTCAAAGACCCTTTATGTGCTTTTTGTGTGTTTGTACAAGTCATATTTATCCATTATTACTGTATTAGAAATTAAAGGGGATACATTTTTTAATAATTACATATTCATTTGTTTAAAATAACAATAATAAACTCATATGTTAACATAATTACTTTGTGAAAAATGACTATTTCCCCCAAAAAATTAATGAGAAAAGTGCTTTTTTTTTTACTGTCTGGCTTAATAGAAGACTTGTGACTTCTCAAATCTGCTTCTGCATTCAATCTGTTGTAAGATGTTGTTTTGGTTGAATGATATGAAGAAAATCCGGCCTCACTCAGATTTGTAGTTGGAAAAAAAAGAAGAGTATTTTAATATCCAAATAACGTCTTAATACTACTATGAAAATCATTTTTACCCCAAGGATCCCCCAGAAAGAGCCTGGGGGACCCCCAGGTGTTGGTAGACCATGCATGACAACCACTATTCTATAAAGGAGGGTCGTGTGAGACAGAACTGGAAATGTAATCAAGAGGGATTTATTGAATATCTAATACTGTACAAGGTACTAGCTATACCCTTCTTCTTGACCTACATGGAGAATTTGGCATTGCCTTTAACATATGCCTGGGGCTGTCCTGTCATCTAAAGAGCTACAATCAGATGTACCATCAATTAAAGTCTTATCTTTAGTGCTGAAGTCCTACTGTTAAAGTGGCAAACTAGGAGACCAGAGATAAGAACTAACTTTCAATCTGGCCACTGATTCAATGCTGAACAATTTCTTATTTCCTTAGCTTCCATTGCCCCTTCTGTGGGCCAATTGAAAAAACAATCATTGCCAATATACTTTGAGAAGTTGATTTCTCCACATGGCAAAATCTAAGTCTGGCTAGGATGGAGTTTATGGAAGTATACAGATAAAGAGAACTTCCTTCTTCGATAGTAAACAATTATAGCCTTTAAAATGATGGCTACATCTTATAATTTTTATATAGAGGGTTCAAGATTTGTGTGTGTATTAAGCTAGTTGACTTTCAAGGTTCTTTTTACCTCTACAATCTTGTCTTCCAATTTATCAGGATCATTGCTACCAGCCATTACTAGACTCATACTATTGTCATCTTCAAGAGACGTGCCATATTTAACGTCTGACCTTCAGGTCATTGTAATCAGGGTGCCATTCCATGCATAATACAACCATACTTATTTTCCTAAGGCAAGAATTTGCCTTGCCTTGCCCTAGATGCTGTTGCTGCCTTTCATCTTTACCATCTGCTTGAAACTATTCCTTCCAAGTCACTAATGATCTCGTTATTGCTTTTTCCAATCACCTTTCCTTAGTTCTCATCCTTACTGACCTTTCTGCAACATTTGGCTTTAATGACCACTCTCTCCTTCTGGGCACTCTCTTTTACATGGGTTTCTTTGACACCTCTTCTGGTCATGGTTCTCCATGTCTGAGTAAAACCTCTTTCTACACTCCCTATGGTTACATGTATACTAGAGTTCTATAGCAATCCCTCTTCTTTTTTCTCTCTTATTCTCTCTTGGTGCCTTGCTCATTGTGTTTTGATGGCTTAGAGTAAGTGTAAATAGCAATTGTTTTCAGTTCTGGCCAGAAATCCCCTCCCAGATTAATTCTTTTGTGAAGGCAAATTAGGCCATCTTTTGCCCTAATTCTTACTTAGACTTTAAGTACAGAATGTGTGTTGAGTCAAACAAACTGAGACCTGGGAAGGACCTTAGCTTAAAAAGGCCTTCGTCTCCCATGGCATCCGGTATCATCGCCCATCATCTTGATCTATGTCTTACCACTGGACTCCAATGACTGGAGGAGAGAGTGAGGCTGATGACTTTGCACAGCTCTGCCTCACTTATATCCAATTCACTTGCAAGTCAAGAACATCATTCTCTTATGTCATTGATCCTCTTCAAGAAAGAAGGATGTACCACAACAACCACCTCTCTTGTTGTTCAGTCGTTTCAGTCATGTCTCACTCTTTGTAACCACATTGGGGTTTTCTTGGCAAAGATAATGGAGTGTTTTGCCATTTTCTTCTCAAGCTCATTTTATAGATGAGGAAACTGGGACAAATGAGACTGATTGATCTGCCCAGGATCACATAGCTAGTAAGTTTCTGAGGCTGGATTTGAACTCAGGTCTTCCTGACTCCAGGCCCTGCTCTGTAACCACTACACCACCTAGCTGCCATGTTCAAATATCTTATGAAAGATGACTCACCAACCTACACATCCAGCCTCATCTCTCTCCTGAGCTCTAGTCCTTCATCTCTAACTGCCTACTGGACACATCTACTAGGATGATGCATAGGCAATCTGATACTTCAACAAGTCCAAAATGGCATTCATTATCCTTCACTCCAAACCCACCCTTCCTTTTAACTTTCCTGGGTTTTTGTTTTGTTTGTTTGTTTTGTAGACACCTCTATTCTTCCAGTCAACCAAGTTCATTACCTAGGAATTATTCAAATCTTCACTCTCCTTAGCACTTAGCACAATGACTGTCATATAGTAGGTGCTTAATAAATGTTTAATAATAACTGACTCTCCTTCAACCTCCATATTCAATCAAATTCCAAGTCCTATTGATTCTATTTCCACAACATTTTTTGCATCCTTTTTTTTCTTTCTTTCTACTTACACAGCTATGAACTCAATTAAAACCCTTATCACCTCATGCCCAGACTACAGAAATAGCTACCTAATTGTTCTTTCTGCCTGGGGTCTCTCCCTTCTCCAATCCATCCTCCATGCAGCTGCCAACTGATAAAGCATAGGTCTGAGCATATAATTCTCCAGCTCAATAAGCCTCAATGGCTCCTATTATCTCTAGGATCTACAGCCTCCTTTATTTAGCACTTAAAGTTCTTTGAAGTCTGACTCTAGATTATTTTCCTAGGGTTATTAAAGATAACTTCCTATCTATAATGAGGACAAAGATCTCCTTATCCCAAGAAAACAAAGAAGCCTCAGAGAAGCTCAAAACACCATGACTCCATGACTGAGTCACCCTGTTAGAGTAAGATCATAAGTAACAGGTTAAAGTTCCCTTTTCTGCCATCAGGGAATTTTAATATCAAGTACCTATCAATTCTCCAGTTTTCTTACCTCCCACTAGTGTGAATTAACACCTTTCTCCAGGCTCAGGTGCCTCATTTTCTTCCCCCAAGGTCTGGCCATGCTAGACCCAGATAAGAATTCTATAAAATGCCACAGGACTTTATTCACTGGGTTCATCAAAACCTCCAGTAGGATGTTTAACTCCATCCAGTACCTCATTCTCCCTGACCACTACCCCTTCATTTTGTGGGTTTCTCCCTTCCAGAAAGCTGGTTTGCTTTGCTGTCTCAATGTGTGCTCTGGGTTTCCTTATAGGGGAAGGGGATAAGCATTTCTGCAGCATCTACCCTGTTCTAGGCACTATGCTAAATGTTTTTTGTTTGGTTTTTTTTTCAAATATTATCACACATTTTAATCCTCACAATGACCCTTCAAGGTTGGTGCTATTATAATCCCCATTTTACAGAAGAGGAAACCAAGGCAGACAGCAATTAAGTGATTTGCTCAGGGTCACACAGTTGTTACATGTCAGAGGCTGTAATGGTAAGAGAATTTGAAGATCTTTCTTCCCCTTAATGGGCCTCACTTGGAGCCCAACAAGAGAAGCTTCTGTGGTGAGGTTTTCCTTTGGGACTCACCTGTGTGACTTGGTCAGATAAGACTCTGGGCAGGTGTTGAGCTCCCTGGCTTTGAAAACCCAGATGTTGGTGCTTCTCTCTGGTAACTAACTATGTATGTATGTAATGGTCAGACAGCTAGAAGCCCTGTCTGTTGGTTTGTTGAATTGTGTTATTTTCTTTGTCTGTATTTTTTGTCTGCTTGTAATTTTTGTTTGTATTTTCTCTGAAGATTAGGGTGCTGAATTTTTCCCCTGAATTAAGCTGATGATATACATATTTGATTAAAGTAAGATTGTTAACCCCTTTTGAGTTGCTTTCCTTTAGAAAAGCAGATCAAAGAACCTGTGCTAGCTGTCATCCTGGGTATGCTAGAGTACTTGCTGTTACAGAGGCTGAATTTGAACTCAGGTCTTCCTGATTCCAGGCCTGGCACTCTGTTCACTGTGCTACCAGCTGCTTCTATGGGACTTTGGTATTTCAAATATTTCTAAGTCTTTATTAAAGCATTATCACACAACTTAAGTTTGAGATAACCTGCCCTATATGCTGTTCCTCTATATATGACATTCTCTAACATCATAGATTGTCCATCATTCTTAAAATGCTCTTCTTCCTGATTTCAAATTCTTGGAACTCCTGTCTCCTTACAAAGGTTAGTTTAAGTACCATCTTTTCAAGAGGTTTTTTACTAATTCTTTCAATTGTTGGTGCCTATCTCTAAATCACTCATTTATTTCACATACATCTTATATTTACTTATCAATGAACTTGTGGTATCCCTCCAGTAGAGTATAAACTCTTGGAGGACAAGGATTACCCCCCTTTTTATATTTATATCCTCCAGGCCTACCATTGCAACTGCCTCATTATAGGCATCCAATAAATACTGATTGATTGATTGACTGATTGACTGATTTCAGTGATACAACCCACCTTTCCCAGGAAACAACAAGGCAGTATAGAAGTTTGAAAGATAGATAACAAGGTCACAGTGTTCAAAGATCATGATTGGTGTTCTTTGTGGTTAAGGAGGACCAAAATCATGTCTACTTGTCTGGGTCAAGGCACATGTATGCAGTTGTGGCTGGTCAGACCAGTAGGAGCTCAGAAGGCCCTACCACATATCAGGCACAAATAATCCATATGAACACTTAGTGTGGAAATGTCTCTAAATTTGCACATCTCTCCTTTCTAGGGGCATATAATTAAGTTGAAGAGATAAGCACATGAAAGATAAAGTACATGAAAAAGATAAAGCACATAAAAAACTAAATCATAACAATGAAACAAGACCACAATACAAAGAGGTGCCCCAAGGCAGGGCAGGATTAATTTCCAGATGAATAGTACCCTGTAAAGAGTTGAGTTCCCAAGAGGGAGAAGTCAATGTGGGCTGGGAAGACTTGGCTCAAGGTAGAGATTCGATTTGAACTAGGTCTGGAAGGATGGATGGGATTGGAAAAAAAGAGCCTGAGGTGAAGTTAAAGGATTCCAGTTGGGAAGGGGAACTAGGGAAGTGTGCAGTTGAAAGTAAAGGCAAGAAGGATAGGAAAATAGGAAAAGTCTGTATGAAAGGTCAATAGAAAGCACATGTCTGGATTTCATTGTCAACATATTAGATGGGAAAATAGCCTAGCTCACCAGGGTCCTTGTTGGTGTTGCTGCTACTGCTACAAGTGTGTGGTTGTGCAAGAAATCACTTCAATATCTAAAATCACCACTATGTTCTGCATCTGGGCATTAAGTGATATGTACATGTGATACCTCTTACATTGAGAGTTCAGGCCCAGAGAATATTGAATTTGTAAACAGTTTTGCGTCTAAAGCTTCCTCTAAATGCCAGAGCATGAAGTCTCAATTCTGCAATCAGCACATTTCAGGAGAGGACTCACAATTCAATATCGCAGGATAGAAATGTGAATAGGAATTCAGTTGGAGCAGTACAGCACAATCAAACATATCCGCTCTGGAGTGAAACAGAAACAGAATAAAACATGATTTGCTTGGGAATCCATAGAGGAGGAGGGGCTGAGGCAAAGCAATGGTATCTCTTCATTGATCAGTGGAACTAAGGGAATAAAGAGAGGTCTCCTATAGGGCCAGTTTGGAGACATTTGAGGTAGTGTGTGTGTGTGTGTGTGTGTGTGTGTGTGTGTGAGCACGCACGTGCTGCATTTCAAGGAGTTTTGTTATTGCTTTTAGAAAGCAGTGTGAGCCAGTCAGCACACAAAAAGACATCACATAAGCCTCCTGGAGCCAAAATGTTTGTGTCATCTGCCCAGGGACCATGACCAAATTCATGTCAAATTCCCTGAACACAATGGGTGATAGGAAAAAAATAAAAGCCAATGCCTGCAGAAAGTAAAACAAGTTAAGAGGCACCAGATAAGCTGAGGTGGATGGGTGTGTGTGTGTGTGTGTGTGTGTGTGTGTGTGCGTGTGCGCGTGCATGTGTACACTATAGGTAAAGGTATATTTGGATATGAGAGCATACATGTTTATGTCCAAGGATATCTGCTTCAGTATTCATAGATATGCATACCCAGGATCAATGTATGCTGGGGGACTAGAATCTGATATGGTGTCCAAACTTGCACTATCTTTCTGGCATAGGCAGTACAATGCAGTGGGAAAGATGTCAGACCTAGAGTCAGAAGACCTGGGTTCAGACCTCAGCTTTGCCTCCTACCATCTGTGTGACTTTAAGGAAATCATACCACTTCCTTGAACCTCAGTTTCTCTATCTGCAAAATGGGGGGGGGAGGGGTGGAGGTTGCCAGGATTTGATGCCATGATTTTAAGGACCTTTCTATCTCTAAGTCCATGAGCCTCAGGTCTGTATATGCCACAGGGCTCATAAAACCCTTATAAACACAAGCACAGATATTCGCCTGAGGACCACGGATGAGGGGCCCAAAGCTATTGGGACCAGAGCCTCAGTGTACTGATACTGGAAAGTTCTAAATATTTCCCCAGAGAACTGGTGTTGGCCAGTGAAGGTGAACAGGCCCTTATGTCTTGAAGTGTGGCATCTGAGACAGTCAAAAGCCCTCCTCTTTCTCAAATTCAGGTCCCATGGCTACCATACTTTTGGGGCTTCAATTCTTCATCCTTAAAATGACATCGTTGATCTATTAGAAGTTCTGTTTTCAAATTTTTAATAAGTTTCTATTCTGTTTCTCACTGAAGAGGTTATCCATAAAGAGGGTTAGGGTTGCTCTGGAGACCCCAAAATACCAACACTCTGAGTCCTGCCGAATGAATTCGGCTCGTCTTCTCAGCCAAAGAAAATTAAATTTATTAAAAGTTCGCTTGCTAGGGGAGGCCAGGTGGCTCAGCAAGTAAGAGCACTGTGTGTCAGGATGACCTGGGGATCAAATCCAGGCTCAGATACTGAGCACCACACCCAGAAATAACTGGCCGTATAACCTTGAGCAAGTTACTTAACCCCAATCGCTTTAAAAAAAAAGTTCACTTGCATTAGACAGAGAGTAAGTCTGTGCTAAGTCATTCTATGGTGCTCTCACTATTCTACAGCACTCTCCCTGTCCTATGCACTCTCTCCATTCTATGGCACTCTCACCCATATGGTATTCTATGGTGCTCTCACTATTCTATGGTGCTCTCCCCATTCTATTGCGCCCTTCCCATTCTATTGCACCTTCCC
Organism: Petaurus breviceps papuanus; assembly: GCF_028583685.1. NCBI lineage: Eukaryota > Metazoa > Chordata > Mammalia > Diprotodontia > Petauridae > Petaurus > Petaurus breviceps. The sequence goes on along the minus strand of NW_027187419.1, from coordinate 51,071,173 downwards.
CATTCTATTGCACTCTCCCCATTCTATGGAGCTCTCACCCACATGGCATTCTATGGCACTCTCACAAACATGAAGACAGGATGGGGTCTTATATACAGAAAGTTGTGGGAGGCATCTTGGGGTTCTCTAGAGGAGGAGTTTGGGGAGGATCTTCAGGATGAGTTAATGAGGTCAATGAGTGATTAAGAGTGGGAGGTAGCTGGAGGCCATAGACAATGGTGGGCCAGGCCAGTTCAAAGGTGTATTGATATTTTGAAAGTCTCAAGGGTGGGAAGTAGATGAACAATGGAGGGCTAGGCTAGTAACTAGGCTAGAGTTAGTAGTTGGTAGTTAGTAACTAGGCTAGAGGTCTGGGCCCAGCCACAATGTAAGGATTATTGCCTCATGCAAATGCTTCATCAAATGAGATGATTTAATCAGAGTCCAAGGGAGGTTCCCAGAGCCTGTACCTCTAGGACTCAAGAAGAACTCAAGGGGGCTCCCAGAGCCCATACCTCATCAGTGCCACCTAGCTGTCTGCAAAATATATAAAATAATATACATGAGATTACAAAGGAAACCAATTATATTTCTAAAAAACAAAATTGGGTAGGAAAAGGTAAAAAGGAGAAATTATCTCAAAAAACATTGTGTGAAAGGAAGAACTAATACAGAGGAAACAGGTTTAGGGTGGAGATCTGGTAATGTCAGAACCTTACTCTTGTTTGGGTTGAAGAGGAAACAGTGTATATCTGAATCGATTATAAATTTTCTGAACTTCTAAAAAGTTAAAAATCTGGGGAATTGGGTTCGAGGAGAGACTTTGAAAAGGGTATAGAGAATAAGATTAGGAGGATGGGGGAGAAAATAAGGGAGGGAATATTACAGGAGTATGTAAAATAAGGAGTAAGAGGGTAAGGGGAAAAGATAAGGTAACTGGGATAGGATAAAAAGAGAGGCTGAGAAGGAAAATAGTGAGTAAAAATAAGATGGAGGGAAATTCACAAATAGTAATTAGAATTTTGTCAAATCTATAAGAATGCAAATCATTCCCTGGTTGATAAATGGTCAAAGGATAAGAACCAGCATTTTTCTAATGAAGAAATAAAATTATTTATAGTCATCTAAAAGTGCTCTAAATCATTACTGATAAGAAAAAGACAAATTAAAATAATCTTGAGATATCATTTTATACCTACCAGATTGGCAAAAATGATAGAAGGGGAAAGTGACAAATGTTGGAGAGGATGTGGAAAAATTGGGACGCATTCATTGTTGGTGGAATTGTGAACCGATCCAACCATTTTGGAGAGTAATCTGGAATTACGCCCAAATAGTTTTTAAACTGTCTGTTCCCTTTGGCCCTAAAATACCACAATACCTATCTGTTTCCAAAGATAATTAAGGGGAAAGGAAAAGAACTTTTATGTTTTTAAATGTTTATAGCAACTGTCTTTGTGGTGACAAAGAACTGGAAATTGCAGGGATGTCCATCAATTGAGGAATGGCTGAACAAGTTATGATATAAGATTGTGATGAAATACTACTGTGCTGTGAGAAATGATGAGCTCCATGATTTTAGAAAAACATGGAAAGACCTGCATGAAATAGTGAAGAACAAAATGAGCAGAACCAAGAGAACATTGTATACAGTAACAGCAATATTGTTCTAAGAACGACTTTGAGTGAATAAGTTATTTTGTCTATTATAAATAACCAAATTAACTATAAAGGACTTATGAAGAAAGATGTTATCTGCATCCAGAGTAAGAAAGAAATATGATAAATAGAAGTATGTGTGTGTATATATATATATATATATATATGTATATATATATATATATATACAGAGAGAGAGAGAGAGAGAGAGAGAGAGAGAGAGAGAGAGAGAGAGAGAGAGAGAGAGAGAGCGTGTGTGTCTAATGGGGGGAGGGAAGAAAAAAAAAGAAAATATTATGCAATAATTTTATTGTATATTTAAAAGGAATAGTAAGTTGTGCGTAGCAGATTTGCAGTTTCATATACAATTGTCTTTTTATAGTACTATGTGATGGAATTTTTTTTTAATTCTATAAATTAAAAATAAAATTGAAAAAGAAATGTTAGTTATTGAAAAAAAATTTAAGGTCATCAACTCCAGGTTAAGGATCTCCTAGACTAGATGATTCCTGACACCTTCCTAAAGCTGAGGTCTGGCCCTATCACTCTTCTATTCAGTAAACTCCAATGACTCCTTATTCCCTCCAGGATCAAATATAAAATTCTCTGTTTGGCTTTTAAAGCCTTCACAACTTAGACCTTTCTACCTTTCCAGACTTCTTACACTTTTCTCCCCTCCACACCTTCTGCTCTGCAGTAACACTGGCCTCCAGGCTGTTCGATGCACAAGACACTCTAGTTCTTGACCCTGGGTGTTTTCACTGGCTCCCCCTCATGCCTTTCCCTCCTTCCTTGTCTCTGCTCCCTGCCATCCCCAAGTCCCAGCTAAAATCCCACTTTCAACAAGAAGTCTTTCCTAATTGTCCTCAATATTGGTGCCTTCCTTCCATTAAGGTTCTCCAATTTATCCTATAATTGATCTTGCTTGAACACACTTGTTTGCATGCTGTCTCCCCCTTAGAAAGCAACCTCCTTGAGAGCACGGACTAATTTTGCATTTTTTTTATCTCTACTGCATAGCCCAGTACCAAGCACATAAATGTTTAGCAAATACTCATTGATTTGAGATTTCTTCCAACTCTAACATCTCCTGATTTTGAGAGTGGTATTTCAAGTTCCCTCCAAAAAGCCTTTGGCCTACTTAGAAATTAAACCCATCAGCACAGTTCTCCTAGAAGCCAACTGAAGATCAATGGAAGCTTTCTCATCTCACTTGATTGAAACAGTGAGGCAGGTGAGTGCTGTGTCACTCCCCAGTCATCTGAGAGTCTGGTTTTTGCCCACTGAAACCCCTGGGCCTGGGCTGACTAAGAGACTCAATGGGGGGAGACACAGGACTGCATACAACAGCTAGAACCTGCCTAAACCCTCCTTTCAGTCCCTCCTCAGGTTTTCTGAAGGGCTCCACTGAGAGGCTTATTGTAGTCTTTCTTAATTTATGGCTTTGATTTTATCAGAGAGGGCCCATTAAAATTGATAGAGTTGCTCTTGGTTATTTCTGTTAACTCCTCTTTCACCGCCAGTTTTTCAGCTCTCTCTTCAGATCAGCTTTCTTTTACCCTCCACCCCCATCCCTGCTCCAGTGATTGGTCACTGAGCAGAAGCTGCCTGATACATTTAGACAAGGATGCTTCTCCCTCATCTTCATGTTCTCTCTCCTCTCCTCTCCCCTGCTCCCAGCAAAAGCCAAGTCAGTGATTGGAGGGGCCTTTGAGACCCTGCTGTGCTATCCCACAAGCTTCTAGAACAAACTGCTCAAGGAGCCAGAGGCTTCCTCTAACCCAAGAGCTTTTTTTTTTTTAACCACTATCTGAGGTCCTTTTCACACACATCTCTCAGAGGAGGATCAAATCCAATGGACAGACCAGAAAGAGAGAAAGATGAGAGGATCATAAGATTTAGAGAAGGAAGAGTCATTAGAGGTGGTCTAGGTCATTTTACAAGTGAGAAAATTGAAGCCCAGAGAGATTATGTGATTTTCTTAAAGTTATGTAGATAGTAAGTACCAGGGTCAAGATCTGGACCCAACTCCTAATTCTGGATTCAATTTCCTTGTCACTATACTAAAACTGCTGCTTTCTGAAAGGGAAAAGGAAATACCAAAAGTAGGTTGGAGTTTCCACCCAAAATACTTCCAATATTGCCTAGAACTAAGCCTAAAGGTTATGCCTTATAGGGCAAAGGACCTCAGACTCTGGTTTTTGCCACTTTATATACTGACAGTAGATGTGGGGCTCTACAAGGCCATATAAATCTGTGTGACCCATGTAGAACTGTAACAAATTGATTACCTTCTAGATAGGGGGTAGAAGGGGAGGGAGGGAAATAATTCAGAACTAAAAAAAATTTTTAAATGTTTTTAATTTTTTTTACACATAATCGGGGAAAATGTTAAATCATCAAAACCACACACACACACAAATCTGTGTGATCCTGCTCTCTTCTGTTGTACTAGAAAGCCCTATGATCAAGCCACAGGTACCCCACCTCCTAGAGATTGCTACCTACCTCATAGGCTAAATATCCCATTCACCTTGGCCCATGGAAGAGGTCACAAGCCTTCCTCCAGGCCATTAATAGTCACTACTCTTCTTTCAGGAGTTTTAAACAGTTTCTTTGTTTAAAAAACCAGTAAGCACTACTGGACAATGTGGGAAGACATGATAATAAGCAAAGGGCAGAATTTCTGAATATGTGGGTCATTCCAGTTAATACTGCTCTTCTATACACCCTCAACTGGGATCAAAGTCTGACTCTTGCCCAGTTTTTCAACCTACTCTCTAGCGGACCCCTATTTTTTCTACATCCAGTGCTCTTAACCTAGGGTCTGTGAACTTGGTTTTTAAAACATATATATTTTGGAAATTGTAATTCAATATAATAGGTTTTGTTTGTAATCCTACGTATTTTACTCCATCCATTTAAACACATTCTATATATTTATATGCACCCTTCTGTCACCTCCCCTTGAGTGTCTCTTAGTCAGCCAAGGCCCAGGGGCTTCAGTGGGCAAAAGTCAGACTCTCCAATGACTAGGGAGAGACACAGCATTCATCTACCTCACTGTTTCAAACAAGTGAAATGAGAAAGCTTCCATTGAATCTTCAATTGGCTTCTAGGTGAACTGGGTTGATGGGTTTAATTTCTACCACCACACAGACACTGACATATGCGTTCTGAATCTTGCCTCAGTCAGTCAGTTAGACGCTATCCTAGGTTTTAGCTTCTAGTCTAGAGGCTCACTTGGCAGAATGATCAGCATCTCAATTATTCTAGAATGCCCTTTCCCAAACAATAGCGCTCGTTATGGATATGCAAATCCCTCAGCATGCTTCTCTTTCTGTGCCCAACCACCGAGTCCATCCCCTCCTAAGTAAGGCCTTTGCCTCTTGCTAAACCCTGGCCATGGCAAGGTTGGACAGATCGCAAGGACTATTGGAAGATAAACAGAACCTTGGGTGAAGAATATTCTTTTTTTCTCTGCGTGTCCCAAAAATTATCCCCTTGAGATATCCACCTTAATTTGGCATATCCATAATAGTAATAATAGCTAATATTGATAAAGCATTTTAAGTTTTGCAAATACTTTATATATGTATATATTTACATGTGTGTATGTATGTATGTGTATATACACAAACACAAATACATGTGTGTATGTATATGCGTATATATAAAATTTTATATATTATATATATAATTATATACAATTTGATCCTAGCAATAACCCTATGAGGTAGATTCTATTATTATGTTCATTTTATAAATTGGGAAACCAAGGCAGGCAGAGATGTTAAACCAATTGCTTATGTCAGAAAGCCAGTAGTATATGAAGCAGAATTCAGACACAGTTCTCTCTGATTCTAAATCTATCTTTTTATCCACTATGCCACCTAGTTGCCTCTATCTATCCAGCTTACTTGTTTTCCTGAAGATATTACGGCTCTAGTTTTAGGACCTGCTTCTCACCTTTTGATGTGTACTCTATAGCAGTCTAAGCATCCTTTCTGGTTACTTGCACAGCTGGTACTATTCTTGATGTCAAATGGCTTCCCAAATTTGTGGTCCTAAGCTGTCAATGCTGTTCTCTTTTTTGAGGAGGCCATGCATATTCCATATCTCCCTTGAGACCATTTACTCTAAGCCACCATCTTTCCCTCCAGCACAATACAAATTTCTTGAGGGCAAGTACTGTTTTGCATTTTTCTTATTATTCCTTACACCAGGTACAGTTGCTGGCATATTGTGAGCACTTAATGAATGCCTGTTGAATTGACCTGCACAGTAGGATTGTTTTCTAAAGATTCTAAGGTCTCTTTTTCTAGCACTTATTTCTTTTTTATATATTTTTTAAATCAAATGCTTTATTAACTTCTAGTTTCCATCATTCATTTCTGCATGATTGTGAGTTATAAATTTTCTCCCTGTTTTTCCCCTACCCACCACCCCAAAATATCCCCTCCTCCAATCAGTTCTCTCCCATATCTTCTCCCATACCCCCTCAGACTTTCCAGTAGTGCAAGGTGGATCTCTATGCCCCAGTGCCTGTATGTCTTATTTCCCAGTTACATGTAAAATGATATTAATTATATGTGTATATATATATATATATATATATATATATTTTAAACATTCGATTTTAAAACTTTGAATTACAGATTCATTCCCTTCCTTCCTTGTCATCCACCCTTACTGGGAAGATAAGCAGTTCAGTATAGGTCGGACATGTATAGCTATGCAGAACATTTCCATAGTGGATATATTGTAAAAGACTGGCTATATTTTCCTCTATCCTATCCCACCTCACACTTATTCTATTCTCTACTTTGATTCTGTCCCTTTACAAAAGTGGGTGCTTCCAACTTCCCTCCCCCCCCGTCTGCCCTCCCTTCCATCATCCCCCCTCTCACCCCCTTCCCCCCTACTCTCCTGTAGGGTGAGATAGTCTATTTAGTGTGTATGTCATTCCCTCCCTAAGCCAAATTCAATGAGAATAAGGTTGACCCATTCCCTTTTGCCTTCCTGTACTTGCCCTCCTTTGAAACCATTTTCCCTTGCCTCTTCTATATGAGACAGTTTACCCCATTCTGTCTCTCCCCACCTCCTCTCATTATATTCCTCTTTCACCTCTTAATTTCACCTTTTAAGTATCATCCCTTCCTATTAAATTGGTCCTGTGCCTTCTCTCTATGTATACCTGTACACATATATACACACACTCACATATGTATTCATATGCCCATATACCCTCGTATATAGACACATATGTATGTATATGTATAAACACACATTTCTTTCCCTTCAACTATTCTCATACTGAGAAAAGTTTCATAAGTTATAATGATCATTTTTCCATGTAAGGATGTAAATAGTTCAACTTTGATAAGTTCCTTATGCTTTCTTTTCACTGTTTACCTTCTCATGCTTCTCTTGCTTCTTGTATCTGAATGTGAAATTTTCTATTCAACTCTGGTTTTTTCATCAAGAATGCTTGAAAGTCCTCTATTCCACTGAATGACCATATTTTCCCCTGAAACAGGATACTCAGTTTTGCTGGGTAGGTGATTCTTGGTTTTAATCCCAGCTCCTTTGACCTCTGGAATATCATATTGCAAGCCCTTTGAACCCTCAGTGTAGAAGCTGCCAGATCCTGTGTTATTCTGAATGTGTTTCCACAATATTGAAATTGTTTCTTCCTGGATGCTTGTAATATTTTCTCCTTGATCTGGGAATTCTGGAACCTGGCTATAATATTCCTAGGAGTTTTCTTTTGGGGATCTTTTTTAAGAGGTGATCAGTGGATTCTTTCAACCTCTATTTTGCCCTCTGGTTCTAAAACATCATGGCAATTTTCCTTGAGAATTTCTTGAAGGATGATTTCTAGGTTCTTTTCCTGATCGTGGCTTTCAGGTAGTCCAATAATTTTTAAATTATCTCTCCTGGATCTATTTTCCAGGTCAGTGGTTTTCCCAATGAGATATTTCACATTGCCTTCTATTTTTTCATTTGTTTGGATCTGTTTAATAGTATCTTGATTTCTCATAAAGTCACTAGCTTCAATTTGCTCCAATCTAATTCTGAAGGAATGATTCTCCTCAGTGAGCTTATGAGATTCTTTTTCCTTCTGGCAAATTTGGCTTTTTAAGGCATTCTTCTCCTCATTGCCTTTTTGAGCCTCTTTTTCCATATGAGTTAGTCTGCTTTTTAAGGTGTTATTTTCTTCAGTCAGGTTGTTGACTCTCATTTCATAATTTTCTTGTGTCATTCTCATTTTTCCTCCACTTCTCTTATTTGCTTTTCAAAATCCTTCTTAAGGTCCTCTATGGCCTATAACTAGCTCATGTTTTTCTTGGAAGCTTTTGTTGCAGGAGTTCTGACTTCATTGTTTTCCTCCTGTTCCATGCTTTGATCCTTTTTGTCCCCAAAATAGGAGTGCAAAGTTGTGTTGCTCTGTTTACTTTGCTTCCCTCATTTGCTCATGTTGCCACTCAATTACTTGACTTTTGGACTTTTTGACACAGTAGGACTCTGCTATCAGACAGGAGAGCTTCATATCAATTGCTGGGGTTTTCTCAGATGCCGAAGGTATTAGTTGGGTGCCCTCTCTGAAGCCTTCACATGCTCTGGCAAGCTGGTCGAACACCCCAGGACCTCCACCCTAGACCTCAATCCAGATCCAAGCAGGTTAAAGCACGAGCAATTACCCCTCAGATTGGTCGCTTGGTCCCCCTACAATCTGCAGGCCAGAAGCTGAAGCTGCCACGTGGTGGTGGCTGCACAGCCGCCGTACCTCAGCAGCTTCTCGCCATGGAGGCAGAGGCCAAACATACTCCCAACTACTGAATCCCAAATTCCACACTGCAGTGACCTCTCAGTCTTTAGCATCTATGTGTTGATGATTCTGGAAAACACCACAGTTGCTGGTGATCTGAAGTCCCTCCAGCCAGTGGCTGGTCAGGCCCTGCCCTGGGGCTAAAACCTCAGGCTCCCTCAGAGCTGGGGTCAGCTCCCAGAGCACTTTTCAGGCCTCTTGCTGCCATCCTGCCAGGCTGTCCTCAGTGGAAGATTAGCTTCTCTGTGTCATTTTGTGGGTTCTGTAGCTCCAAAGTTTCTTCAGAGTCACTTTTTACATGAATTGGAGGAGGTAAGAGGCAGAGCCCCCTGGAAGTCCTGTTTCTACTCCGCCATGTTGACTCTGCCCCCTCTAGCACTTATTTCTGATGACAAGGAAAAATGACTCATAATATGGCTTCCTTGGGCTAAGTGATCTGTCAAGAAATGAGTAATTATCCTTGGAATCCTAAGGCCAATGGGCCACATAGGAATGTAGATCTGGGTCTGGAGTTGCCTAAAACTAGGAAGGAGCAGATGACTCTCCAGTGAGGCAGGCAAGCCCATAGTTGATTTCCACAAGGCTACGCATACCCTAGACTCCACCATGGAATGGGGAACCAGAAAATAAAGAAAAAAAAAACTTCTAACTCAAGGCACAGCCCTGGGAACTTTTCCAACCAATTATTCCATTTTCTGAGGGAAACATTTCCTTGAGGTGTAAATTGAAAATAAACATTTGCCCTAAATGGCAGCAATCTACAAGCAATGAAGGAGAGCATTTATAACTAGGAGCATCCAAAAATTTCCTTTAAACTCCTGTTGGCACCTTTTAAGCATTTTAACAAAGTACCATTAAGAGACTAAAAAGTACATTTTGCTTCCATCAAGTCTTGTTACAATTGTTATATTACATCAGAGATAACCTACTTAATAATCTGGGTGGATTACAGGCTCCTGAGTGAGTCTCTCATTTGGAAAAAAAAACCATTTAAAGGGTGCAACTCATTCAGATGGAAGAAGTATTTCCTCTCTGCAGACATCTCAGTGCAGGTTTGAAGTTGTTTGACAGCCATAGGGCTATGGTGCCTACTTGTAAAGTGATTTGTTCAGAGAAATAGAAATATTAGCAAAATTGACAGTCAGTGGAAAAGGAGAACATTCCACTGTCCTTTGGGAGAAAGGAGCTAAAGAAAGGTAAACTTCTGGCTTTCAAACTCCATCCTATATATTTAGAGTGAGACTGTGGCTTGAATTTCCTTCTCGGAAACAATTCTGAAGGGTTTCACAGTAATGGACCGCACACCATTGTGCACATCTTAATAGATTTTCCCTTTTTCATTCAATCAGAAACTGGATGCCTAAGAAAAAAGGCTCAAGATGAAGGCTAAGGATCAAATAAGCAGCTAAGGACACAGAAACAACCCAGGGGCTTGGAGTTCTCCTTTCTTCTGCTCTCAGTTCAATACCAGAGCCCCTGGCCTAGCAATTCTCCAGAGATGGAGAATGTTTCAGATAGACTCATCTCCCAGTCAGAACTCTCTCTCTCTCTCTCTCTCTCTCTCTCTCTCTCTCTCTCTCTCTCTCTCTCTCTCTCTCTCTTTCATACACACACACACACACACACACACACACACACACACACACGCACATATACTTCTCCTCCACTGGAGTTTTGGGTTAACTCATGTATGCCTCCTCCTAACTAAGACACTACTACTAATATCCCTCATTTATCTCATTTGAAGGCAATTTCATATATCAAGGATTGGTTCTTCACAAGATGTTGGCTCCAGTTGACCTTGAGTTTCCTCTCCCAGCACACCTACCAAATGCCTATGAGGAAGGTTAAGGATGAGTTGGGTCTGGGCACTGAAGGGGTGACTATGTGGATGTCCAAGGATGTCCCCTTAGTTATATTTCTAAATCTAATATATCCAATTATTAGATTGCTTCATATTAACTCTTTTTTTCTTTTTGGAAGGGGGATGGCACGGTCATTGGGATTAAGTGACTAGCCCAAGGTCACACAGCTAGCGTTAAGTATTTGAGGCTGGATTTGAACTCACGCCCTTCTGAATCCAGGGCTGGTGCTCTATTCACTGTGCTCATATTAACTCTTATCTGTAAGTTTTTCAATTGCTGGATTCTCAGACAGGTGGTAATAGTACAGTGTTAGCTTAAGGATAATTCGGTGATAAGGAGACCTTTCAGATCTTGTCATTCAACTTTCCCCACCCATGCAGGGAAAATGAGTCAAAATTTATCCAGCATATATTCTCCAGCACATGGCAAAATCCTAATTTGGAAAGAGTAAATGTTTGCACTAAATAAATACCTTATATCTCCTTCCCTCTGGCTCTAACGGTCCCTATTGCCTATTCCTGATGGATACTCTGCTCTTTCTATCACTTTATTCATTCAAGCAACATTATAAAGCACCTAAAGAGTGTAGTGTTGAATGCTGGAGGAAATACACAATGCTCCATGACAGTAAGCTCATCGGAGAAGTGTTCTGAGATCTGAGGGGGAAGGTCTTTACTGGCAGGCGGGGAATCGGGTTTTAAATGATAGATCAAAATCTAACCAGTACAGTAAGAAAGGAAAATATATTTCAAGCAAAATTAAAGCATGTTCAAGGATCTCTTTAGTGGGAAGGCATAAGATTTTTGAGCAAAGGGCTTATGTGAGCAGATCTACACATAAAGAAGACTTTATTTTCCAAAAATGGAGGCTAGATTGGAGGGAGATAGAGAGGAGAGGCAGGAAGATCTAGTATAAAACTCTTCTCCTGACAGGTAATTGGAATCTGTACTCTGATGATGGGACTGGGTTTGTAGAGAAGAAACTGATGCTAGAGATCTTGTAGAGGTAAAAGCATTAGGACGTCTTAACTAATTGAACATGAAATGTGGGGCAGAGGGAAGAAGCCAAGGTAATCTCTAAATTTTGAATAGTATGATACAGTGGAAAGAAACTGACTCTAGAGTCAGAGTATCATGGTTCCTATCCCACCTTTGCTGCCTACTACTTATGTAACCTTGGGGGAGTCATTCAACTTCCTTTGACCTGAGTTTCTTTATCCATAAAATGAAGAGTCTGAACTAAATGGCCTCTGAAGTTTGTCCCAGTGCCAGATCTATGATCCTAGAAACAAGTGACACCAAGAGGTATAACAGACAGGAATAATGAAGTCAGAAGAAGAAACAGGTTTAGAAAGAAAGATAATAAACTCAATTGTGGACATGTTGATTCATAGGTATCAAGGAGACATCCAAGTAATTAGGTTCTATAGGTATTTGAAGATGTGGACCTGGAATTCCAAAGCTATGTCAGAACTAGAAATATAAATTTGGGAGGCATCTGAATAGAGGTGGTCATTGAAACTATGAAAGCAAATGAAACTGATAATGGGTAGAGTAAAAAGAGAGAAGAAAAGAGGGCCAAGGATAGACTCATAGAGAGCAGCATTAAGGGAGCAGGAAGAGAGTAAGGGGACAGAGATAGAGTAGGTTGTACCATTATGCACTCTCCCCACCCGCCTCCTACTCACAGCACAGTATTCTTTATGGTGAGGACCTGGTATTCTAGGAGAGTCCAGATGCTCACATACATGCACGTTTGTGAAACCAAGGGGAAGTTTCATAGAATTCATGGCACACCTTGCTGAAACTCAGGGCACATAGTGTGCCAATGAATACCTTTTGAGAACTCCTGAGTTAAAGTTAGAGAAGAGAACTAAGAGTGGTGTATGTCTAAAATCAAGGGAGGAAAGAATCCAGTGGTAAGAAGCAGTCAATAATGTCAAAAGCTGCAGAGAGGCAGATGGGGATTTGGGGAGAAAACAAAGGTCACTGTCTGTAGTGATTGAGAAATAATTGTTGACCACTGAACAAAGTTTCAGTAGTGAGGGAGAGGGGAGAGTTGCAAATATAGAAAATGAATCAAAAGAGTTTAGAAACAAATGTGTTGTGAGGGTTAGCAGGTAAAGGCAACTTCTTTGAAAAGTTTAGTAGCAAATGGAGGAAAGAAATGGAACAATGTCTAAATAGGGTTGAAGAGTTACAGTATTTTTAAAAGTATGTTTCTATTTATCTTAAAATTATATTTCTATTTATTTCATTAAATATTTCCCAATTACATGCAAAAAATTTAACATTCATTTATAAAAATTTTGAGTTCCAAATTCTATCCCTCCCTTCTATCTCCCCCACCCATTGAAAAATCAAGCAATACATCAATTATACATGTGAAGTGAAATCCTTAAAGCCTCTTTCTAAACAGAGCTAAGATGGAGCTAATAATAATAACAAGCTAATATGGAGCTAAGTGACTTGCCCACAGTCACACAACCAGTATATGGTAGAAGTGGGATTTGAACTCAGGTCTTCCTGATGAAGACAAATACCAGCTTTCTATTCGCTAAATACCTTCTGGCTCTCTAAACAACTCTCTAAAATGTTCTTTCAAGTTATAGATAAAGTATTACATCAATTAAATCATAGGTCCATTTTTTCAAAGTCTGTAATCAAATGAGGAAGAGGAAGAGGATGAAGAAGTACAAGAAAAAGGAGACAATTGCTGGAGCAAGATCCTGGGGGGGGGGGGGTGGAAATGGGAGGGACTAAGCTCAAAGATGTGAATAGAGATATCCTTGCTTAAGAGAAGTGCTATTGTTTCTTTTGTTATTAGAGAGAATGCCCTAAAAATTGCAAGTCATGGCATATTTATTCCTGATATCATGGTCTTCTTTGAGAATGAAGGACAAACAGCAGCAGCCACAACAAGAGAGAATGAAGAAAAGTAGATGGGACTGCTGAGTTGGTTTGAGGCATGTGGAAGAGGAGTTGAAGAAGCTGTGGTCAGCATGAGTTCTGTCACAGAATAAATGTTCTAGAAGGTTCAATGTCACTATCCCAGGTACCAGGTGAGGAGGAACTATGGGAAGTATTGCAAAGAGAATCAGCTTCTGTAGGCACAAGTTTGATACTGACTCAGGGGACCTTTCTTTGTCCCCCAACAATTACTCTCTTGATTCTAAGCCTTCTCATCACTAAAAGTACTAAAACCTCTTGTACCTTTCTAGATCATAAACTCTCCTATCTCCTTAAGTTAAAACAAATCTGCTGTACCCCAGTCCCTGATTACCTGCTCCTTCTTCTTCAGACATTAACTCTGTCCCTCAGGGACCATTCCAATGCCCACTTTCCTCTTCTTCTTGTTCTGTCTGCCACCTGGAGATCCAAGAGTGCATTTTTAGGATTTAGTTGCAAGGGAAAAGAGAATATACAAATTCAAAAATAGTACACAAGGGTAAAGTCATCAAAAATGTGTAAAAAAGAAATCTTCATAGTCTAAGACAGGAAGCCTTTAAATTTCACAATTTTTCTTGATCTTTTTTAAGCCCAAGATCTACTGTTCTCATAATAGCTCACATTTTTTTATATAGGGTTTTAGGGTTTTTTTTTAAGTGTTTGCCTCATAGTAATCCTGTGAATTAGAAAATATGAGTTCCATCATTCCTATTTTTTTAGCAGGCATAGTTCAATTTGTTTGTTTATTAAAAAAAAAAAACATCAATATGGTTGCCACAGCAGCTGCCTGGGTCCTCTGGATGGACACGCGAGTGCAAGTCTTCACAAGATGGTTAGTGAATTCCTGATAAGGAGACTTAGTAAACACAGTCTCCTTCCACAGGTCTGGGGTTAGATAGCTATATGTTTGGGAGATGGCATCAAAGGTAGCTTTAGCAAAGTTGCCCAGAGTGGCAGTACAGATTTTTGCAGAAGTATAGCAGTCATCAATTCCAGCCATCATCAGGAGCTTCTTAGGCACAGGAGCTGACTCAATGCCAGTACCTCTAGGGCTGGGATCAGGTGTACCAGAACTGACCCACATCACCCAGTGACCTTACAGGGTACTGTGTAAGGCTTGCCAATCTTGTTCCCACAGTAGCCACGTCTCACAGGAACGATGGACAGCTTGGCCAGAATGATAGCACCATGAATAGCTGTGGCCACTTCCTTGGAGCACTTGACACCCAGACCAACATGGCCATTGTAGTCACCAACGGCCACAAAAGCCTTGAACCTGGTATGTTGTCCAGCTCTAGTTTGTTTCTGAACAGGCATGATCTTCAGAACTTCATCTTTCAATGAAAATCCCAGGAAGAAATCCATGATCTCAGAGCAACCATTCTGAGGGTAATTGCTCTTGCTTTAACCTGCCTGGATTTGGATTGCTGTCTTGGGTGGTGGTCCTAAGCTGTGTGACCAGTGAGCCAGAGTTTGTGGGGGCTTCAGAGATGGCACCCTCCTAATAGCTTTGGCAGCTGAGAAAACCCCATCAATTTAGGACAAATCTCTCTCCTCTGGAAGCAGAGTTCTACTGTGGCAAAGAGCTCAAAAATCAAGTAATTGAGTGGCAATATGAGCTAGCAAAGGAAGCAAAGCAAGTGCAGCAATTCAACTTTAGATTCCTTTTTTGGGTGACAGAAAGGATCAAAGCATAGAACAGGAAGAAGACAATGAAGTCAGAACTCCTGTTCCAAAAGCTTCCAAGAAAAATACAAACTGGTTACAGGTGAAGGAGAAGCTCAAGAAGGATTTTGAAAATCAAGTAAGAGAAGTGGAGGAAAAATTGGGAAGAGAAATGAGAATGATGCAAGAAAATCATGAAAAGAGAGTCAACAACCTGACTGAAGAAAATAACACCTTAAAAAATAGACTAACTCAAATGACAAAATAGGCTCAAAAAGCCAATGAGGAGAAGAATGTCTTAAGAAGTTGAATTTGCCAGATGGAAAAAGAATCTCAAAAGCTCACCGAAGAGAATAACTCCTTCAGAATTAGATTGGAGCAAATTGAAGGTAATGACTTTATGAGAAATCAAGATACTATTAAACAGATCCAAAAAAATGAAAAAAATAGAAGGCAATGTGAAATCAGATATACAGATACTGGGGCATAGAGATCCATCATGCCCTACTGGAAAGTTGGAGGGGGATAGGGAAAGATATGGGAGAGAACAGATTGGAGGAGGGGATATCCAGTGGGATCGTTATTTTGGGGGTGGTGGGTAGGGGGAAAAATGGGGAGAAAATTTGTAATTCAAAATCTTGCAGAAATGAATGATGTAAACTAGAAGTTAATAAAGCATTTGATAAAGTAAAAAAAAGATGAAATTTTTATTAAGCCAAGAGTTATAATTATTTTCCTTGAGGAATTAAATGGAGAGCAAGATTTCCATTATAATATGTATCCTCTATGGACTGTATATGTAAATATTGGGAGAAACATAATGTGTACAGCATGAAAATAAATTGATCTGCAAAGATGAATAACATTAATTTATTGCCAAATTAACTTTTTATTTTGTAAATTATTAGATAAATTGTTAATTTATTATTACTACTATATTATTAAACTAATAATTATTTAACTAATAAAAAGAAAAAGAAAATTGCCCTGATATTCTAGAACCTGTGGGCAAAATAGAAATCGAAAGAATTCACCAATCACCTCTTCAAAAAGATCTCAAAAAGAAAAAAAAATTGACCATAATTACTCAGTAAGTGGGATTTGAACCCTGGTTTACTGAAGTCAATAGTGAGATCTATGCATTGGACATTCTTATCATATAGAATGTTGTATTCTTTTTCAAAATATCCATACCTGGTCACATTGACTGAAACTCATCGGTTTATTTTATAATTCCATGCTCACTCAACCAATAAGGAAGAATCTTGTGTTATGGGGATAGGGGATTGTGTTCTCTCTCTCTCTCTCTCTCTCTCTCTCTCTCTCTCTCTCTCTCTCTCTCTCTCTCTCTCTCTCTCTCTCTCTCTCTCTCTCTCTCTCTCTCTCTCTC
>NW_027187419.1:51051196-51054825 GCF_028583685.1 Petaurus breviceps papuanus | reverse complement strand
CTCTCTCTCTCTCTCTCTCTCTCTCTCTCTCTCTCTCTCTCTCTCTCCATATGTACATATATACACAATATACATATATGCATACATATATGTATGTGATAGTATGTGTATATTTATGTATGTCTGTTGTTGTTCATTCAATCAATCATGTTCAACTCTTCATGATCCCTAGTATTATATTATTCTAGTACTATCCCTGGGGTTTTCTTAGCAAAGATTCTAGAGTGGTTTGCCATTTCCTTCTCTTGTGGATTAAGGCAAACAGAGGTCAAGTAACTCACCCAGGTGTAGCAGCAAGCACCCAAGCATCCCCAGGGTGTCTGCCAACACAGGTTCTTAGATCTGCTTTGTTAAAGGAAAGCAACTCAAAATGGGTTAACAAGCTTACTTTAATCAGTCAAATATGTATCATTTACCTAGTTCAGTGGAAAAAGGGTCAGCACCCCAAACTTCAAAGTATACAGACAGAATCATCAAGACAAAAACAGATCAAGTAGACAGATTTCCAAACTGTCCAACCATTACATCCATACCAAACAACATCTGGGTTTCAAAGCCCGGGGGCTCTGGACAACGGCTTTCCAGAGTTTCTTCTGATCAAATCACAGAACACTTCTCAAAGTGAGCCCCAAAACAAAGCTACACATCAGGGCTTATATAGCCTTCTCCTGGCTCAGAGAATGTAACAACCTTATTGACTCACTGGCCAATCAAGAAGTATCTACTGAAAAACAAGCCTCCCACCCCAGGCTCCAGGTGCACTTTAGCCTAGGGGCAAGGAAGATCTTTAAATTTACATTCCCATTACACCAGGGTCACACAGCTAATAAGTGTCTGAGACTGTATTCCAACTCAGGCCTTCCTGACTCTAAGTCCAGAACTCTATCCACTGAACCACCTAGCTGCCTTCTCTATATGTGTGTATATACATATATGTGTGTATATCCTATGTATATACATATGTATATATACATATAAAACTAATCGTTTGCCAACTTTCTCTCCCTTTTCACTCCAACTAAGGCACAAACAAGGAAATAAAATGACTAAAACTTACAGCCTATGATTCAAAGATAAGAGTTGGGGAGAGAATATCTTACCCCCAAATCTGCTCCCACTCTGTCTCTGAGGAGCAGAAATCCCAGAGCTAAAAACAGGTGACTGCTCTTTCTTCTTCTCCAATAAGACCACTTTTCCTGACTAATGGCCTCTCCTATATTGAATGAATTCTGTGGCTGACCAGCTAAGTGTAGTTGCCAAGGTCTAGACTGGTCCCTTCTTGAGACAAACAGACCCTTCACATTCCAGGAAGCTTGTGTCCCTGTCTCTTATCCCTGCTAATGACAAAGTAGAGTCTGGACAGAGGCCTGTGGCCCCACTCTTTTCAGCTTCTCAATCAGGTGTTTCTGGGGCTTTTTGGCTTAGAATGCACACACGCCTTCTCCAGAGCCTGCCCAGCAGACCATTAAATGTAGAGCAAGAGGAAGGACAGGTTTTCATGAATATTAACAAGAGGGTTGGAGCAGCAGCTGGCTTTCTAAATGCCTTGCTTTATATTCTCCTCACTCTGGAAAGACTTGAGTCCTATCTGAAGAAGCAGGGAGGAAAAAAATAGAAGGGTTCATAAAACTCACTTGTGGGGTAAAAGATGCCTAAAATTCCTAAAGGTTTGTGGGCTCTCTAAGTATGTAATTCCAGGCTCCTGCCCTTGGAAGGATGGGACAGCTCCCATTAGTGTTTTCTAGAAGAGAATATCATCCCAAGACAAAAGTTATGAAGAGAACAGAATGGAAAAAGAGGGAGAGAATTTTGGAAATCTTTTATTAGATATCTCTTTGTCCATAACTTAATGTTGGCTGTTGTATAAAGAGAAATGTTGAAACCTGGTCCTTGCTTTCAGGTAACAGCTAATTGAAGACGGAGAGGTAGGCCAATCTACAATACACAGAAACAAAAGAATCAAAACACGAAGTCAGGGGTGGGGAACCTGAGACCTCAAGGCCACATTTGACCTACTACATTCTCAGATATAGCCTTTTGACTGAGTCCAAGTTTTACAAAACAAATCCTTTTATTAAGGGGATTTGATCTGTCAAGTTTGGATTCAGTTAGAAGGTCACACGTGAGGACCTAGAGGGCCATGTGTGGCCCTAAGACTGAAGGTTCCCCACCCCTGCTCTAAATCATTATATTCCTGAACTATGGGCACTCATAGATCAAACACATCATAGGTGAGCACATTTGGGGAGGATGTGCATGTAAGGGGGTAAGGGATAAGGGAAATGAAGATGTATGATTAGAGATGGGGAGTAGGGGAAGTATTCCTGTAATGTCCATGGCCAATCAGCTGAAATGTTCTAGAGAAAGAGTAGGGAAACTTCCAGAGAGCTAAGAGTTGGAAGGATACTTGGAATCAAAATGTTTACCTACCACCAGAGAAAACATAGAAAGAAACCTGGACCTGCAGTCTAGATACTAGGTTCAGATCCTTACTCCATCCATTGTATGACCCTGGGCAAGTCACTTAACCTAGGCAAATAGACAGTACAGTGAATAGATTGCTAGGTATAGAGTCAAGAAGTCCTGAGTTCACATCTCACCTTAGATATTTAACTCGATATTGTGACCTTGAGTAAGTCACCTTAACCTCTGTCTACTTCAGTTTCCTTATCTGTAAAATGGGAATAATAATAACTCCTACTTCCCAGGCTTGCTGTGAGGATATAAAATAATACTTATAAAGTTTTGCAAACTTTAAAAGCCTATATAAAACTGCTAGCTGTTATTAACCTCTCTTGACCTCAGGATACTCCTCTTTAAAATCAGGAAAATTCTACTGGTGCTGGCCCTCTCACAGAGCAGTTGTGAGGAAAACTTATTCTAAACCCTAAAGGATAATAAAAAATGTGTTATTATTTTATCCCTGTGCAATGGGACAACCAAGTCCCACAGGTGAGATGACATTACACAAGCTTAGATAGTCATTAATGTAATAAAATGTAAGGGGCACCCCAAGACCTCCTGTGAACTCTAGTCACTGAGCCCTCAGTACAGGACAGCCATTTGCAATCTTTAAAAGCAAAGAACTCACTTAGCTTTTATTTGAGAAGTCTGACATCTTGGTGACCAGGGAGTTGGGTTCCATTATCACAGCTTGTTTTCTCCTTAACATCACTTATGCCTCATCATGTCTGGTGTCTGCCTGCCCTAAGCTTCCTCCAATTAATATTAGAAAAATAGAAGTCCCACAGGTAAGGTGACAGCTTGTTTCATCTAGTATTATTGGACTTTATATTAGGGTGAATAACTCTGAGTCTGAGAACAAGCCTTATAATGGGCTAGGGACAGAGTCAGGGTGACAGGGTAGAGATGATGGTTAATCGTCTCCTTGGAATATCCCTAGACTGTTCCCCTCTTTATTCAATGTTGAGTATGTCACTTAAATTCCCCTACAAGTTCAATTAGAGGTACAGGATAAGATCCTTTTGAGAGAAATATACATACCAGAGGAGATGGGAAGGAGACCCCCCCCCCCCCCCCCCCACAGATCAGTTGTATAAGCCCTTTCCATTTTTTTTGGAAGAGTTGTGATATTAGATGGAACTTCAGTTTTCATGGGGGGGAGGGCA
>NW_027187419.1:51025359-51051186 GCF_028583685.1 Petaurus breviceps papuanus | reverse complement strand
AGAAATGCCAATTGAGACTGTAGGAGGGGACATGGAGGGGAAGAGGCCTTATGAATTGGCCTACATAGGTAGAAGAGACAGGATGTAATTTGTATACTTTCACCTAAAAACTTTGTTGAGGGCTTAAGTCATAAGCTGCCTAAGTTCAGGAGATGTCTCAGTGTTTTACAATAGTAAGTCAGAGGGTCAAGAAAAGTCAGGAATAAACATAGGGAATTAAGTCAGGGTAGGAACAACTCTTAAGGTACCTAGTTACTCAACAATGTTTCCAGGGTTCACTGCTTTCTGTTCCCGGCTCTCTAAGAAAGCAAAGGATTATCCTTCTTCCTCCAGTCCTCACCCATCCGAGGCCCTGGGAAATGCCTTTGGTGAGTCTGGAAGTTAGGGCTGAGGGGTCCAGAATAGTGCACTTCATAAGGAGACTCCAATTCAATCAGGTAGCCACCTTATCCTTAGAAGCCACAAATTACAAATGATACTAAAGATGGTGAGTATGAGGGAGAAAAAAAAAAAACAACAACAACCAACAAATGACACAATTAGACCAAAGAAATCATAAGTCTAGTCCCTTCCCTATGACTATATATTGATATGAATTATAGGTTATAAGCTTATAACTATATCCCTAGTAATGGAATATGATCTGAAAATAATCATGTTATAGTAGAAGGTCATTGGATTGGATTAAGGTCAAAATACTCAGAAAACCCATTCTGCCACTCCCTAGCTATGTAACCATCAGCAAGTCACTTTGCATCTGCTTCCCTGACAGGTTTCAAGTCCATGAAACATAATGCCCCTCTGTAAGGGTTATGGGATTTAAAGATCTCCCATGCCCCATGGACGTGCTGACATAGCAGAGCAAGAGAAAGTGAAAAGCCGAGCTAACGGTCCTGCGGTTGGCAGTTGGCGGCGGTTGCCTTTTTTTTTTTTTTGAGTTAGGACCCCTGCTGAGCACTGCCAGGGGCCGGAGCTGCTGGGAGCCTGCTTCCAGGACGCTGGGTGGTTGCTGTGAGTAGGGAGAGGAGGACCTTTGCCTGAGGTAGCCTGTTCTGTTTTAAAGGCTTGAGAATGTGGGTGCTTTCTACTTTATCTACCTGTGCCAATGTCATAACTACTCTGATGGCTTTCACTTTCTGGTTTTGGGACTCAGTCTTTTGGTATCTTAATAAATTTTCTAGTTTATTTCCCCAAATGGCAAACCTGATGTATTTTGTGATGGATAATTATATCAGCATATTTGTAATCTCTATAGGCATGTGAATATGGCATTGCTGATACACCCTCCCAGGATAATTCCTTCACCCCAGACCTCACTACCTAGCTGTAGACTTGAGGGACACCACCTCCCTCAACTTCCTTTACCCTCCAGTTAGATGACTGAAAAGTAAAACACTGAACTCCTCCCAACATCTTACTTTATGGAAGGCAGAAAATGTACTGGACTTACTCTATTTTGCATTTTCTGCTCAAAATCCATGGAACAAGAAGGCCCAGCTAACCCCCTGTGACTTGCTCCCACCTCATCCCTTCCATTTACCTGTGTCTTGTCTCTCCCTTTAGATTGTAAATTCCTTGAGGGCAGGGGCTGTCTTTCTTTTATTTATTGTATTCTCTGGGTTTGGCACAGTGCCTAGCACTCTGCCTGGCACATAGTAGGTGCTTAATAAATGTGGATTGGCTTGGATTGACTTCTCTAGAAAGAGAGGGTTAGACTAGAAAACTTCTGGGGTTCCTACCTACGGATCAATTATCCGTTCTATGAGGGTGTTGAAATAGTCGATCTTTGAGGTATCTTCTAGCTCCAGAATTTGGTGATTCTGAGATATAGTGGACTGTTAGCATCTGAAAGTAACTAAGCACTCTGAAAAAAGGTTGGCCAGAATGTTGGGTAATTGATGAGGTACAGGCTCTGGGAAACCATTTGAACTCTGATTGAATCTTCCCACTTGATGAGGCATTTGCCTGAGGCCATAAGCCTTTCAGCTAGGTCCAAATCTGTTACTCTTAACCTAGCCTAGCCCTTCATTGTCCAGCTACTTTACACTCTTGATCCTATCAAAATATCTATACCCAAATATACCCTTAAGCTAGCCTAGCCCTCCATTAGCTGTCTTCTCCAGGTAGCCTTCAGCTATTTCCCATTGCTCGAGTCTGACCTCAGTACCATCAAAGACCCTCCTTATCCTCCTCCTCAAGACCCTCCCCAAACTCCTCCTCTAGACCACCCCCAAATCCTCCCACAGTCTTTCTGTATATAAGATCCATCTTGCCTCCATAAAGGGGCTGAGATTAATCTAGTGCAGATTCACTCTGTGTCAGATTATTGTAGCCCACTCGTCCAACACAAGCATCAGAAATACTTTGGTTCCTTAAGAGTCTGCCCATTATGGCAAATCTCTAATAAACTTGGTTTTACTTTAGCTGAGAGAAGGTTTGAGTCAAATTCATTCAGCAGGATCTGGTGTGTTGGTATTTTGGGATCTTGCATACCCCTAAACCCTATATCTCAACATAATGAATTTAGTTAAATTTTTAAAAGCCAAGATAAGTTGGATTTGCAAGAAGAGAACAAAGCTATCTGAGGGCAATGATTATTCTAGATACCTCCTCTTGGTAGAATAGGACAGTCTTCCTCAGCTTTATTGGGGAGAAGCAGAGAATGAGGTAGAGAAAGTTGATGAGGATAGGAAGAGTTAGGAAAAATGAAGTAGCAAAAAAAAAAATCAACCTTACAATTTATGAGAAAAATGTCCATATAGCCCAATTTATGAAGTCAAGCCTGAGGATAATTTGATAACATTGTTGTAGAGTGAGGAAGCAATAGCTTGTACAGGAACTTGGCAATGCTGAGAGATATTTCACTCCAGTCTCAGGATACCTAGGGAAGCTTCACCTGCCTGCTAGATCTCAGCTGCCATTGGCTGCCCATGCTACCATTTATCTAGGAGCCAATGAAGGTGCAAGGTTGTAAATCTGACAGGGATGCCTGTGAGTACTCCATCTCCCTACTGGCCACCATTACCCACAGAGGAAGGCAGAGCACAGCTTGTTTATTTGTAAACAATCTCTGCTCTTACAACTTTGAAAAATGAACCTCTGGGGTCCATCATTATATTTCCACCCTCTCTCCAGGTGACATGCATGATTTATTTCCACATCCTACCAGGGATTGTTAGGGAAGAGGGGGAGAGGAGTAGTTGGAGACAACCACAGATGCTATTGCATAGAAATGACAATTTGTTTGATTGTTAGAGAAAGGAGAGAAGATGAAATCCTAGGAACATAGTTTGCCCTGCCTCCTATGCCCGTTCTCATTTTTGAGAAGCATGACTCAGCATTTTTATCCAGTGATCCCAAAGTATACAGAAGATATTTCTATATTTAATTCCTATCCTCCTTGTTGACCTGTCCTATATATTAATTAACTTCTAACTTACGTTATAGTTTAGAATATTGGACAATAAGTTTCTCAAGAGCAGAGAATGTCATGAACTTCATAACTTTGTAAGGCACAGTATAATAAATGTTTACTGAACTGGATTAAATTGTATCACAAAACAGAAAGTCATCACAACATTTATTCTACAGATGGGAAGTTAGAATTAAAGATAGACTATGAGTGAACTGTGATCACACTGTGAGGAGCTGGTGCCGTGGTTAGAGAGGCCCAAGCAGAGAGATGCCAGAAGAACTTTTGGGAACAGCATCATGGAGGCAGAGAGAGAGCTGCTGGAAACAAGGATTCTGGGAGAGAGAATTGCCAGGGGCCAGAGTTGGGGGGGGAGAGAGAGAGAGAGAGAGAGAGAGAGAGAGAGAGAGAGAGAGAGAGAGAGAGAGAGAGAGAGAGAGCTACCAGCTGAAGCTGTCTGGACTGCTGAGGGCCAGTTGGAGCTGCCCAGGACTTTTGAGAACTGTCACCCAGAGCTGCCCAGAACTGAGGAGGCATGACTGTGGTGCCAGTATTTTGTCTATGTGTTTTGATGTTACTTTGTCAGAGTCATTTGTTAATAGAGGCCTCAGACCGTGTTGGGCCTAGAATGATTTCACAGGCAGAAGGTTAATTGAAGAGGATGCCAGCAATGTGCATAAATGTCTTTGCTAAGCTTTGTCTTCCCAGGAACAGAAACTGCTGACAACTTGCCTCAGGTCAAGATGAAGAAAAGATGAATGCTGGGATGGTATTGTAACCTAGTTGTGACCTAGGGGTGGATGGCCTTTGTGTTTTGTGACTGACCAAATGAATGCACTTTATGATTAGAAACTGATCTCCAATTGAGACTACCCAGGAATGGAGTATTTTGACTTTTGTACTTTGTGATTGAACTTAGAACTTACTAAATGATTGAGTTACCCTGTATTTTGATTTTCTCTTTTCTGTGAATGTTTTGCCTTTATCTGTTACTGAAAAAATAGTTACTATGCTTATAGTCAGAACCTGGAAGTTGCTTGTGCTTGGCATTACAGGAGGTTAACTTCATTATTTATTTATTTAGTTTAATTGATTAATCTGTTTTATTTAATTTATCACTTAATTCTATTTATTTAATTGATCAATTATTTATTTATTTGATTTGAAAGGAAGTTACTTCCTGCCCACACTATAACATCCATCCAACTGACTGACTGTGGTGTCTGAAATTTCCATCATTCGCTCCTTTGGGTGATGGAATATCCATATAAGACCCATATTAAAAAGTAAATATGTAAGAAGTATAGTACAATGGAGACAGCATGGGATTTAAAATCAAAAGGCCATAGTTCAAAGCACAACTCTTCCACTGAGCATTGCTGTGACCTTGGGCAAGTTGTAATCTCTGCCTCAGTGGCTTCATCCAGAAAATGTGGGGGTTGGACTAGATGACCTATGAAGTCCCTTCCAGGAAAGGTAAATGAAGAAATGTCCCTTGTGAGAATGATATGTGAATAAAATTCTATGTAGAAACAGTGTGAAGTAGAAGATAGAAGGTGGAGTTGGAGCCAAGAAAACCTGTGATCAAGTCCCACTCTGATACTTACTGGTTCTGTGACCCAAACCACTTAAACTCTCAATATTCTAGACAACTATCTAAGACTTTAGTTTTCAGAGAGTGTGCCAATTTTGTTTTGGTAGAGGGAGCCTGCACTTCTGATAATTCCTTATATCAATAAAATTATAGGTCTAGTTCCTTCCCCCATGATGGTATATTGCTATGAGTGTGGTTATAAACCTGTAAATATATCCCTCAGAAGGAACTATAATCTAAGAAGTAATTATGGTAAAGTAAAAGGAGCTAATGATTGTTGGATTGGATTGAGGTAAAAAAAAAAACTCAGAAGACCTATCTCTGACACTTCCTAGGTGTATAAACTTCAGTAAGTCACTTAACTTTTCTGAGCCTCAATCTCCTCATCTGTAAAATGAGAAGGTTGAATTCAATGATATCTGAGGTTACTTCCAGCTTCAGATCTATGATGCTATGAAGGAGTTAAAATAGCTTACCCACAAAATGTCTTCCAATTCTAGAATTTTGTGACTCTAAAATATGGTAGTGTTGCAAGTGAAATTCAGCATAGGTAAACTGACATAGTTCAACAAGTGTAAATGGAAGCATTCTTTTGAGCAAGATAAAATTTATTAACAGGGCACTACCTGCCAATATAATGGGTCAATAACCAGCCTCAGTTTCTAACCAAAGGCCCTGAGATGAAGATTTAACTCATTTTTTAAGGTTAAGATGAAAAACAAAGCTGGCCAGGTGACACCATAGGTTTGAGAACAACATGGTTGGATACAGAGCTGAGGCATGAGGGACAATACAATTGGTTGGAAGTTGGAAATGCAGGGCTAGCAACAGCCTCCCCAACCCCTTCTCTCCTCTGCCTAAGAAAAATTCATTTTTTGAGTCCACTGTAAAGCCATGCGTGAGCAGCTTTCCATAGGACTGCTGCTGTGAAAAGCTTTTCAAGATTCTGATTACACAGTATAGTGAACTCTCTATTTATTCAGTAACAAACTAAGACAAAACATTCAAAGAAAATCAAGGTACAGCATTCACAATGTCACAACAAACAGAAAATCAAAATACAGTATTCACTATGCCACAACTCAACAACATATCACTAAAATGGCTACATAGTTTTCACCAAAGTAGCCACATAGTTTTAAACAAAGTACAATCATTTAGTAACTCAATCATTTAGTAACTCAATCATTCAATCATCCTTAGGGAGGGACACAAAGTACAAAAGTCAAAGTCCTCCACCCATAGGGTGCAATTAAGTTACAACTTCAACAGTAACTACTCAGTACTTTCTTAAGGGGTATAGTGGAAAGTACAAAAGCCATCCACCCCTAGGTCACAAGTAAATCACAATTCCATCAATCAATACTTAGTACCCTATTTCTTCAGTCACTACTCAGTACCCACGGAGGGGTCTTTTCATCTTGACTCAAGGTAGGCTATCAGCTACCATGGTTCCTCTTCTATAGTCCCAGATCCCACCTGAATCTAATCAACTGCCACCTGAGTTCAAAGGCAGATAGCTCCTAGTTCCTTGCCCAGCTCTACATGCAGTTCCTGCTCCATATTGTAGCTCAATGTCCAGTCTACCTCAAATCTCTCACAGTCTCTGTTCCTGGGAAGACAAGGCTTAACAAAGCTACAATAACATCCATACACATTAACAAAGTCACAACAACATTCATGCAAAGTACTGGCACCATAGTCATGCTTCCTCAGTCTTCCACAGCTCCCAGAACAAGTCAGCAGCTCCTCAGCCTGGTTCTCAAAAGAAGTTCTGCCATCGCATGTCCAAGTTTTGCCACCACAGTTTTGCCACTACAAGTCAGGTTTTCCTGTTACATGGAAATTTCTCTCTCCTCTCCCTCTCCCTCTCCCTCTCCCTCTCCCTCTCCCTCCCCTCCCCCTCTCTCTCTTTCTCTCTCTCTCTCAGCAGCTGCTCTGCCTCCATGATGCTTACCCCAAGAAATTCTGACTCTCCCAGCTGGGGCTTTTCCTTATATATGGTATTAGCTCCTCCCTGTTCAGCCCCTTCCTGTTACATCAGCAACATGGGTTCATACCTTGTTTCTTTACAGAGGCTTAATTTGAAACTAAGTGCTAAGTACCTGTTAGCTTGGAAATACAAAGGTATTTTCAAATTTTATTACTATTAAATGCATCTACAATGTTAAAAGATAGTGGGTTGGACTTCTTTGGAGAGCAAACGAGGCATCCTTGAAGGATAGCTTGATGGTGAAAAGATACTAGACCAGATTCCTTCTTTTCATCAGTCTCTCTCAAAGAGCAGATTTACTTAAGGCAAGAATAGAATAGTGATTATCAGGAGAACTGGATGTCTACATTTAACTCATTACAGGCCAGCTGAATTTTTGCACTCAGTTCAGAAACAAAGAACCATGACTTAAGCAGTTACAGGATAAAATCAGTTAACTATAAATAGGACCAATAAAAATGACACAGAAGCAATTTAATCTTCTCAATGGATGGATGCCATCTGAAAGTAACTGGCTCCAGGTGTGAGAAAGAGGAAAAGGGAAAGACACTGTCAATGACTGAGAACTGGTTTATTGAGCTACAGTGCATTGAGGAAGAGAAGATGCTAGGTAGAGAATGTGTTGTTTTTTGGGTTGCCATTATTGTCAATGTCCTTGTCCTTGTCATCATTGTCCTTGTTGTTGTTTTTACCCCAGTGAGGAAAAATATCGAGGCTATCTGGCAGACAGAACAGATGCTGAGCAACTGAGAGAGAAGGCTCCATCAGCCCATTTATTCACTCACTTTATATTTATGCTGGCATATATTTACATATGTATTCCTGTCTTCAACTACCAGAATATAAACTTCTTGCAAATGGGGATTGTTTCATTCATTGTACTGTATCCTAGTACCTAGCACACAGTAGGTTCTTAATAAATGTTTGTTGATTGATTGATAGACTGACTCTAGTCACAAAGCTTCCATTAATCAGTCTAAGACTGGGTTTGTTTTTAAGGCTGCTATATCACACTTTTGACTCATAATGAAATTTGAGTTCACTAAAATATGTAGATCTTTTTCACATTGTTTTCTGGCCAGCTCTCCCCAATTCTGTAGTAATACAATTTCTGATTCTTGTCAATTCTACCTATACAACATCTCTCCTGTGTGATACCTTCTTTCCATTCAGATGACCACCAACACCTCTCACATATATGATTATGATGACCTTCTAAATGGTCTCCCTGCTTTAATCTCTTCTCTCTCCAAACCATTTGCCATATAACTGCCAAATAATCTTCCTAAAATACATGTTGGACTATACCACTCTCCAGCTGTAAATCTTTGGTATTTCCTTATTACTTCTCAGATAAAATATAGTAAACTCTCAAGAGTACTGCATAATCTCGCTCCTGTTTACCTTATTATATATATTTAATACTACTTCTGATAAAGCACTTTATCTTCCAGATCAAGCACCTGCTCATTGTTCTCAGCATTTCATTTCCCACCTTTGTGCCTTTGTCCAATCTGTTCCTCACTATTGGAATAAAATCTCTTTTTATTGCAGTTCTTAAAATTCTTAGCTTCCTTCAATGCTTAGTTCAATGATGACCCCCTATGAGAATGTGATTCCTCATAAGTGCTCTCTGTCTCTCTCTTTCCCCCCTTCCCTCCTCCCTCTACTAGAAGTAATGTCTCATATAGGACAAATAGTTTCACTTTTAAGATTTCATGGCCAATAAGGTGAGATAAGGAGAGAGAAATCCTTTCCACTGATTGTCCTCTAACAGAAGTGCAGGAATCATACTCTCTAAAGCTTCTCCCTGCCTCAACTGTCTCACAGAACTACAAAGTTTGCTTTTTCAAAGACATGGTATGTGGCCAAGCATCAAGGAATCAGTTAATTGATTGATTCATTAATGGAATTAAATTATTTCCTTCATCCTTCTCAAAGAGATAACAGCACCCCATCCCCCACAAGGTTTTGCAGTTAATTTAACACTTTATTACTTCATTTCTCTATAATATGTTTCCTGTAATTTCAACTTGGTTGAGGAGATGGGGGAAGAATCAGTCGGTCCTACACTAACCCTTCACACACATACACACTTACTCTCCTCTTACATACTCTGATATGTAAACTCTTTGAGGGCAGGGTACTGCTTTTAAGGTTTGTTTTTGTATCTTCAGTTCCTATCACAGAGTCCTGCATAATAGTAGGTATTTAATACATGCAATTGAATTGTATAACCTTAAATTAGAATGTAATTGATATTTTTTGTTATCCCAAAGGCAAGGCTTTACCTATATCTTTTATAATTTTATCTTATTAGATTCCACCCACCTAGCCTTGTATTTCCATCATTCAGTGTATCCCTTCCATATTCCACACCTTCACAGACTTTATACACAGGTCGTTTCAGTTCTCAGCCAAGTCATCAATGAAAATATTGAAATGACTCAGGCCAAATAAAGTCCTTCAACATCCCAATCTTCACTCATCTTGTTTTGGTTCTATTGAATGCGTTAGCTCTAAATCCACTTTTCCACAGCCAACCTATACTTCTTTACCTTATCCCCTGGGTGTCATGAGGGACTGTCAAAAGTCTCACTGAAGTTCAAGTATTCTGTGTTGGTCTCATTTTCCTGGTCTATCCTGCAGATATTCAAATGGATCTGTGATCTCAATTCAAAATTCCCTCCAAAGATGCAGAGCAGATTCCAACTCATCCATGCTTGATCATCCCATGGGACTCTTGTCTATAGTCTCTGAAAAGGTCATTCACTACAAGGCATCCATTCAGATACATGTTGAAATGTGGGCAAAAGATTCTGCCTCTCTATGCTTTGTGAGATGTTTTCCCTCCATTTGGTCCTTCCTGTGCTTCCCTCTACTTTATTCTTGAAGCATTTCAACTTTCTTATTTGATGGATAAACAAACTCCTTTGAGTGATTACAGATTACTTTCAGGAAGCTCTGTGATGCCTTGGAGTTTTAAGCAACCAGCTTAATGTTGTCTATAAACTGGAGCATCTAGAGGACATCACCTCTCCTGGCACATCAATGATAGACGGTCATCTATTAAAATAAAGGGGTCTGCCCTTCAGTATTCAGTAAATTAATTCAAGGCAATAAACAATTGTTGTTCAGTTGTTTCTGTCATATCTGACTCTTCATGACCCCATTTGGGTTTTTCTTGGCAAAGGTACTGGAGTGGCTTGCCATCTCCTTCTCCAAGTAGGTACTTAATAAGTGTTTATTGACTAGTAAATGCCTGAGGTCAGATTTGAATTCAGTTCTTTCTGACTCCAGGTTCAGGACCCTATTCACTGTGCCTTCTAGCTGCCTCCCTGTTAATTAGACCACTCCAGATGTTTATTATCAGTGGGTTATTGAACAGGGTTATTTCTATTGTTACATCTTCCAATCTTGAATCTTGAATGATCTCAATATATGATTGGATAACACCTTATTACAAAAGAGCCACCAAGACAGTGTTTTGTTCTGCCCAAATGCTCTTTCATAATCACCAAACAAGCACAGATACCCTACATCATTCAGTCAATAGTGAGCAGGTAAGTATGTGGTCCATTGTTGAATATCAAACCGAAATTATTTTCATTATTCTCTCCTCTCTCTCTCTCTCTCTCTGTCTCTGTCTCTGTCTCTCTCTGTCTCTCTCTCTCTCTCTCCAAGCCTTTATCATCAGTACCACAATATATAATGACCAAATGTCCTGTGAAATTTTATTTCTTACAGTTTTGAGGACAAACAATAAGACCCACTCTGTCAGCTTCTTTCTTTGCTCTCTAAGAAATAACTGTGAACCAGCCTTCCATTCTATTGCAATTTCCTTCTTTCTTATGGTTCTTAGAGCAAAGATGTCAAGATAAATATCATTCATCTCCTCTAGCAATATGTCCACTCTCTGGTTATCAGACAAGGATCTGATATTTAAAGTATTAATTCAAATTGATTGAGAGTCTAAAAATTCTATGATCCTTAGCATCTCCATATCCTTTCTCAACTACTCTGCTACAATCCCTGCAAAAGTGAAAATGGGCTAACCTAGGACCAGTGATTATTTTGTTTTGTTTTTTGTCTTTTTTAATTTGTTAGTTTACTTTTAGTTTACAAGATTCAGTTCCACAATCCCTTGAGTTGCACATTTTTTCCTCCTCCCCTCCCCCCAATGGCTGCATACACAAGAATAGGATCTGTAAATACTTTCACATTAAACATTAGTCAGGTTATAAAAAAGGATTGTGATGGAGGGAATGAACAATGGGAAAGAGGAAACAAAACCAAACAAGAAAAAGAAAGAGAGTAGGTAGTCTGCTTCAATCTGAATTCAAACTCTGTTTTTTTTCTGGTTCTTTCTCTGAATGTAGACATCTCTCTCCATCATGAGTCTTTTGGAGTTGTCTTATAACTCTGCATTGCTGAGAAGAGTCCAGTCTACCAAAGTTGGTTGTCACACATATGTTGTATCTGTAATTGTGTACAAATTTCTCCTGGTTCTGCTCTTCTCACTCAGCATCAGTTCATATAAGCCTCTCCAGGTAAATATGAAGTCCATCTGCTCCTCATTTCTTATAGCACAACAGTATTCCATTACATTCATATACCACAACTTGTTTAGCCATTCCCCAATTGATGGGTATCCCCTTAATTTCCAGTTCTTTGCCATCACAAAAAGAGCTGCTATAAATATTTTTGTATATATGGGTCTTCCTCCCACTTCTATGATCTCTTTGGGATACAACCCTTGAAGTGGTATTGCTGGGTCAAAAGGTATGCAATTATTTATAGCCCTTTGAACATAGTTCTAGATTGCTTTCCAGAATGGTTGGATTAGTTCACAACTCCACCAACAATGCATTAGTGTTTCAATTTTTCCACATCCTCTCCAGCATTTGTCATTTTCCTGTTTTGTCATCTTAGTTAATTTGACCAGTGATATGTAGTACTACAGAGTTGTTTTGATTTGCATTTCTCTAATCAATAGTGATTTCGAGCATTTTTTTCATATGCTTATAGATATCTTTAATTTCTTCATCTGAAAACTGCCTGTTCACATCCTTTAATTAACATAATCCTTTAATTAACCAATTGGGGAATGACTTGTATTCTTATAGACTTGACTCAATTCTCTGAATATTTTAGAAATGAGACATTGGTTATAAAAATTATTTCCCAATTTTCCACTTTCCTCTTAATCTCGGTCACATTATCTTTGTTTGTACAGAAACTTTTCAATTTAATGTAATGAAAATTATCCATTTTACATTTTATAATGCTCTCTAATTCTTGTTTGGTCATAAAGTCTTCCCCTCTCCACAAATCTGACAGGTAAACTATTCCTTGCTTTCCCAAATGCTTACAGTATCAGCCTTTATACCTAGATCATGTACCCATTTAAACTTGATTTTGGTATACAGTGTTAGATAATGGCCTATGCCCAGTTTCTGCCATACTATATTCCAGTTTTCCCAGCATTTTTTGTCAGATAGTGAATTCTTATCCCCAAAACTTGGGTCTTTGGGTTTATCAAACAGTCGATTACTGTAGTCATTGACTTCTGAGTCTTGTGTACCCAATCTATTTCATTGATCCACTACTCTCCAGTGATTATTTTTAAAATTTTCTTTGTTTCATGTGTTGCTATGACCATGAAACTTTTAGCACCAGGTGGCCAGGCTGCTACCAGTAAAGTGTCTCTGTGTTAGAATTAATCTGTTTCCCAAGGCCATACTCAAAGCCTTTCCAACATGGCAAAATCTGCCAGGGCTTATGCTCTTCTGGTATAGTCTTTGAGAACTAGTATCATTTTCATGTCATGAGAAGCATCAGAATAGCATTCCAATAAAAAATCAGTCTATTAACCTTGTTCAAAAAAGGCAAAGAAAGTCGTCTGACAAGACTTGTTCTTGATGAACCTATACTCATTCCTTCTGGTCACTGTTTCTCTTCTAAGTGCTCACAAACCATTCTCTTAATAATAAATTCCAGTATTTTGCCAGGAATGAGCATTAAGCTCCCTTAAAAAAAAGCCTATCTTAAGTACTGAAGACTTTCTCCAGTTCTCCATGAAGGCCTAAAGAAAATTCCCAAAGATATCTGAAACAACTGGAGAAAAGTTCTATTCATAAGAGATGTATTCTTTCTCAACCATGACCAAATGCTCAAGGTGGATTAGGCCCAGACAACATTTCCTTACTCCCTTCTATTATCTCCTTCCATTCAGGCCCATAGCTATGACACAGCAGGACTAAGAGGGATGAGACTAGTACATAAGAAGTAAATCTTTGAACAAGGAAATTGTGTGGGACATACTACAATTTAGTCATCACTTCTGCGTTGCATTCTCCTTGACTCCAAATTAACTTCTCGATTTTAGACAATTCATTTGCTCAGAATTCCATTTCTACTTCCCATGTCACCCTTTGGATTTGGGAAACCCATGAAATCTGATTCGAGCTGCCATTAGTTCTGATTATTCTCTTTGCTCACAAAAAAAATAAATACCTTGGACTTTGCCTTCTTTTCCCAAGGAGAGTCTTTCCTCAGGCCCTAATGATTCTCCTTAATCTCTGGTATCCCTTACCCCTGTCAGAGATTCAATCCTGTGAGTCAAGATGTCTGAGGGCTCCAGGACACTTGGGATTATGCAGAAAAAGGAGAAAACAAGAAATCAGCATTAGCGGGCTTGTTAGCCTCCTCAGGCACCCACCCAGAACTCTTGTAGAATCTAATCCTGAGGACAGATGGGATGCAGAATGAGTTAGGAGAAGGACAAAGGCTCCCAGACATTTCTGTATGTCACTGTATATCAAGGTTCATTGAGCACCAGGCTATGGAGCCATTCATCTCCGTGGCTAGTTTCCTGACTCCCTCCCTCCATCTCCAATAATACTTAATGGACTTGACAATCCCTCCCTCCACTGAGGAAGTTAAAAAGAAGCCAGTCACTTAAAACACGCATGAAAATTAGGAATCTCACAGGCACCAAGGAGCAGGTGATTAGGGGGAAAAAACAAACCCAGAGAGAGCTGGGACCACAAACAGCACAATTCCTCATCTCTCCCAGGAGCTGAGCTGAGGTGTATCATCTCTTCTGGCTAGGAGGGTCCAACACACAGTGTCGAGATTATTGTTCCAAACAGCAATTGTGTAATGGCAATGGTGGCAGGAAGGGCACAGTAATGCCACATCCTCTAGGATAGACTCTCCAGGACTTCCATCCACATTGTTCCCTCTGGCTTCTACTCCCAGGTGGGGAGTTGGGGGTGGAGGACTTATCCTGACAGGAACGGTGGAGGGGAAGAAGCCCAACTTCATCTTCCTCTCCCAAGTTAATCACAACCAGAAGTCAGAGAGGGTAGCCCCAGTCCCCTGCCCTAAGCCTAGAGTTCAGGTTAAGCAGGATAGTGTTCTGCTGTGTTCTTTTCCTGAAATGCCTTCATTTAAAGGAGGAGGTACTCAGGATATATCAGTATCTACCAGTGTAGACTCAGTGCCTATAATAGAAAGTAAGTCTTAGATACTGGCTTGAAGCTCAGAGAGAGGTTGATTGATATACCCAGGGTCACATAGGTAGAACCCAAGTCTTCAGATTCTCAGTTCAGCTTGCTGTCACACCACACCACTCCTTCACTTAGAATGTACTTGAATTAAAGGCAAAGTTCCTGGAGTGAAACATATTCAATTGGCATTCGATTGGAAAGTTGCAGAATGTGTTTACAATACACTTAACAAATAGGAAAGGAAGGCTACCAGTTCAGAATCCATCATCTTACACAGAAGCAGGGAGTGGGTCTAAAATTCAGTGCTTCTGAAACTGTGGGTTACAACCCCATTTGGTTTCTGAACATACAGCAACCAAAAATTAATTAAAAATCAAATGTGTAATGAATCCAAGGTGTTTCTGGCAGCACTTGCCCATGTTGTATGTAGCCTTGACTCCAAACACAAAGCATGTGCATTTTGCCCTGTGCATGCCCTGAGGCCATGCAATGCCAACTAATGCTACCAAAACTCAAAAGGGTGTTGTGAGCGGAAAAAAGTTTAAGAAGCCCTGGTCTAGATGACCTCCAGAGGTCCACTCTGATAGAAAAGCCTTGCAGTATCATGAGGAGCTCCTAGGGATGAGGCTCCTTTGCTACTCTCCCCTTTCTAGACTAGGGGGAAGAGAGGCACATCTCAAGTTTCCTAGATATGGAAAGATCAGCACATCTCCAACACTATGCTCTAAGTAGTTGGTTCTTTTCCTTAGACCATCCTTCTAGGGTGGATTCCTTGAGCTGTGTCACACTTCCCCACACCCTACTTCCCATTGACATTTAAAGAATTGTAGTGTGGATGAAAGAATCAGCTTTAACTGTCCAGTGTGGGATGGGGAGGAAAGGGGTAGCTTAGAGTCAGGTGAAGCAGTGAAGGAAATAAAAGTGGTGAGTTTCACTGATTACTATAGTTTCCAGGGGTCTTAAGGGTCCCCTCCCCTTCCCTCAGGAGGTTCCGTTAGCTTTAGGTGGGAGAGAAGCTGTATAAGGCTGCCTGCCAAACTGAAAGTCTCAGAGCCATGACTTCATTATTGTATGCCTATGAAACCTAAATAGTATAACAACACCATATCAGGAAACGGAATCACTTCCATTTGCATCATTTTAGGAAGGTTCTGAAGATCACCTGGCAGGATAAGATACCAGACACTGAGGTCCTTTCTCAAGCTGAACTGCCAAGGATCCATACTTAACTGCAGGGAGCACAACTCTGACAGGCTAGCCATATTGTTCAAAAGCCAATTGTATGTTTGCCTAAAAGAATATTTAATGGAGAACTCACCCAAGACAAGTGCTGACGTGGTGTTTAGAAGTCATACAAGGACACTCTAAAGGTCACTCTGAAGAACTTTGGAATCAATTGTGTGACATGGGAAACGCTGGCACAAGACAACACTGCATGATATGCCTGCATCAAAGAAGTCACTGTGCTCTGTGAGCAAAACAGAAACAGCTCAAAAGAAATGTGAGATGAGCAGATTTAGAGACATCTCCACTCCAAATGTTCATGGGGACTATTTGTGCCCAACCTGTGGTAGAGCTTTCCAAGCTCATATTGGTCTGATCAGCCACAGTAGGACACACTGTAATTTGACCCCGACATCATGATATCATTTTGATCCTCTTCAAGAATGAAGGACAACAACCAATCAACGAACCAATCAATCAATCAATCCTCAGTGTTGAATAGTTTCTTTTCATGAAATACAGCAAACAGCAAGCATTTGTTAAATGCTTACTATATACTAGGCACTATGCTATCCCTAGAGCTATAAAGAAAAAAATTAAATAGTCCCTTCCTTCAAGCGACTGGGTCAGATATTTCCTTTTCCCAGGGCCAACATTCCTCTATTATAGACTAATTCATTAAATATGAATTACCTTTAAAATTTATTTATTTTTAATTTTTTTCTGATTAACATACATTTATTTTCCCTTCCTCCCAAACCCCCCTCCCACTCCCACTGAACAATTTAAAAGAAAAAAAAAAGATCTTATTTAAATAAGTATGCCTAATCAACCAAAATAAATTCCCAAATTGACCATATCCAAAAATATATGCCTCATTCTATGGGGGGGGGTGACTTTCTTCATCTTAGGTCCTCTGGAATAATTATTCACAATTGCACTATTCTAAGATCTTTTGGAGTTGGGTTGTTTTTTTTGTTTTGTTTTGTTTTGTTTTTTGTTTGCTTTTTGGAGGGGGGAAGGCAGGGCAATTGGGGTTAAGTGACTTGCCCAAGGTTACACAGCTAATAATAATAAATAATAATACCTGTCTGAGGTCAGATTTGAACTCAGATGCTCCTGACTCCAGAGGGGAGTAGTCACCCCTGTTTGTTTTTTTCTTTATATAATGTTATTGTTTCATAAATTATTCTCCTAGTTCTCACTTCACCCTGTATTAGTTCATAGAAATTCATTCAATTTCTTCTGAAACAGCTCATTCCATAATTTTTTTATGATGTACTAATGTTCCCTTACATTCGTATACCATACATTTTTAGCCTTGTGAATAATTTTGTAATAATTAGAATATAAGCTCCTTGAGTTCTGTTCCTATTTTTGTTTTTTCTTTGAATTCCCAGTCTTGGCATCCACCTAACACATAGTCAGCCTTAATCAATGCTTATTGGTTATTGGTACCATGATTCACAAGGTATCTTTAACTGAAATATGAGAATTCACAGAGTAAGGAAATCCACTTAGAAGTTTATCAGTGATTCCCAATTTATAAGTTATTGACCCAAGGGGGTGGGAAGGAGGGTGGCTGTTCTTTTAAGAGATTCTTGAAGTCATATGGCACAAAGCTTTCTCATTATGGGTCATTATGTTATATAGCTCCAAAAAATAGAGATATATAAATTTATATATTTTTTATTATTTTCAAAAATTTCTTTATTGATAATTTTGTTTTTACATGGATGAATGAATGACAAAGCATGTAGTAGGATGTTTTATGTGCCAAGTACTATGCTGAGCATTAAGGACATTATTATTGTTGTTTGTCCTTTCTTAAAGAAGACCGGGGCATCAGGAAGGTGATTCCCTGACTTGGAACTGAATTGGATTTAAGTGAGGGAGAGCTGTACAAAGTCACCAGCCTCACTTTCTCCTCTGCAGTCACCTGGGTCCAGTGGCAAGATATGAGCTTGAGTAGTATAAGGTACCGCACTGGGGACCCAACTAACCAGTTCCAGTTGGGCAATGCAGCTCCTCCCCTCCCCTCCCCTGCCTTTCCCTTCTGTCCTCTCCTCCTTCCTCTCCCTCTGTCCACACATGGTATTATAACCTTACTTGCAGGTTCTCTGCCCAAAGGATTGTAAATTGAGGATGTGACTACCAAAGCAAAGAGAGCCCTTATACTCTAGGAAACTTCATCATAAAGGGAGAGAAAATATATAAAGAGGAGTTTTGGAGGAGTGAGATGCTTTCTTAGGAAAAGTTGCAACCTTGTCGAGTAAGGCCTAAGAGTAAAGAACGACAGCCTTCATTCAGTAACAACAACAGCAAAGTTAATTTGATCAAGGTTCACGGTTCCAGATCTGGGTTGTGGTGGGGGGGGGGGGGTAGTTGGAGTGCAAGGGGGAGGATTTGAAGGGGTTTGAAGGGGTTGAAAGGCTCTGTGTGAAGAAAGGTGTTTTGATATGGATTTCATGAATTCCAAGAAAGAGTGCAAATACATATTAGCCTGAAGTAATAAAAAATAGACAAGCTTTATTGCCCAGAGTAGTCAAAATTGGGCTGGGTGAGATCCTGGTGAAAGCCTTTGCCACTGCTGGATGGGGGCCCAGGTTGGAGCTGAACTGTTCGGAGGAGTTCAGTACTCACATTTATAGCATCATTTAACTGGGTTGCCACTTGGTTTAACTAGGACATGGGCACCTGCTAACCCCTGCCTGCTAATCACAGGCACTTTGTGCTTTAAAGGATCCAGTCATGGCATAACCTCTTCCAGTGCTGTGACCAGCCAGTAGTCCCTACAAAAGTGTACCCTGTAGCAAGGCTGCTGGATGTGAGGAGATGACTAGAGAATAGGGAAGCATGGCCTGGGGTTAAATGGTGATCTGAGAGGCAGTTACCAATATGGGGTGGAAGATTGCAACAGGGCAGATGTTTCAAAAAGGCAGCAAGGCTAGAAGGATAGAAGGCCAGAGAATAGAGAATGACTTTCATTTTCTGACACATCCCTACCCCCTCCACTCAATCCCCCACTCAGGGAGCCATCCTTTATAACAGAGAATGAAAAAAAAAGGAAGGAAAAAAACAGTCCTACAGAAATAACCAATACATCCATCAAGTAAGACAGTATATGCAGCGTTCCACATCCATAGTCCCCCATCTCTGCAAAAACAGGAGGGATGGATGTATTATTTTTTAAATGGACATAGATGCTGTTGTGATTAATAAAAGATGAATTCATCTTAAAAGGTTACTGAATTCATAGTAGCTCGTTGTCATCATGTATTAGGAAGGTGTTGTAGATAAAGATCTGTCCCCAATTCAAGAAGACTTGAAATTTGTGCTGAATCAGTCCAAGTGACCCCATTGTTTCTAGTCCTGCTTGGCTTCCCAGTGTGCATCAACCAGTCTATTGGAAGAGGCATCAAACAGAGGTGGTGTGTACTTTGATTCCATCCCCATGTCCTTTGTGCTGTCTGCTAGTCAGCACATAAGCCCCATCCCCCTTGTCTCTAATGTTATTTCCCTGGAGAAAGAAATGGCAAACCACTCTGGCTTCTTTGCCAAGAAAATCCCAAATGGGGTCAGGAAGAGTTGGAAATGACTGAAAAACCACTGAAAATAACTAAGCAGGACAACCAGGGTTTTGCTTCTAGAGGGCTAAGCTTAATAAGTACTGACCAAAGGCTAGCATAGAATCTGGGCCAGGTTTTCTGCACCCCACTAGTTCACACTCTACAGAACCCTGTGGGATTAACAGCCCTTAAAGTCCTTCAACATCATAGAGACAACTGTGCTTAGCACTTAGGTAGCAAAACTAATTAGTTTTCTTTGGAAGCTAGCCTCTGCTCTCCACCAACCATGCCAGCTGCACAGAGGTAAATCAGTTCTCTTTGTCCCACCCTGCTCCTCTCCTTTCCAGCAATTTAAGATTTTCTATTTTCTCCTCAATAAGGAACTGCCCTGGGTTTTCTTCTGAACCACACCCTTGGCCCCAGGATCATGGCTTCAGAATTGGAAGGGGCTTAGAGATCCTCCACTTCAAAATCCTCTTTTTTCAGCAGAAGAAATGGAGGGACATAGAAATTAGTGACTTGGGGCGACCAGGTAGCACAGCGAGTAAGAGCACCAGCTCCAGTGTGGAGAAGACCTGGAGATCGAATCCCAGGCTCAGACACTTAGCACCCACCCAGAAACACCTGGCCCTGTAACCTTGAGCAAGTTACTTAACCCCAATTGCTTAAAAAAAAAAAAAAAAAGAAATTAGTGACTTGCCCATGGTCACATAGCTAGGAAAGGACAGAATTAAAGCTTTTGATTTTGAAGTTAAAGCTTCTGACTACAAACCCAGTTGTCTTTCCCATTATATCACACTAACTCAGTTGAACTGGTTTTGAAGAGTTGATTTGTGGGCCTATTTTATGTTGCTTTCTCCAAGTGGGTTTTGTGTGCCCTTAGGCTTAAAATTCACTAGTTTTGGTTCTAGTATTGTGATGGATCTCCTTAGAGTATGCTAAAAGGTGATTAAGCAAGTCTGGAATATATCCTGGGATATTATGCTGATGATGGTGTCCTCTCTTTCTCCATTATTTCCACCAGAAACAAAATAAGAAGAAAAATTTTATCCTATGAGAGCTGCAGGCTAATGATTATATTCTGAAATGGAGGGAGGTTTTAAACTCTGTTTAGGGATGGGATTCAGGGAAGAAGACATCACATTATTTTGTATGCCTTGGTCACTCAATAAATTTAGTCCACAAACATGCAAGGTCTTCCCACTTTCATTGAGAATGAAACCAGTCCAGGTATAACAAGACTTCGTATGTTCAACTATTTTTTGGTTGTATCCAACTCTTTGTGACCCTATTTGGGGTTTTCTGTGCAAAGATACTAAAGTTGTTTTCCATTTCCTTCCCCAGCTCATTTTACCAGTGAGGAACTGAGGCAAAAAAGGTTAAGTGACTTGCCCAGGGTCACAAAGATAGTAAGTGTCTAAGGCCAGATTTGAACTCAGGTCCTCCAGAGTCTAGGGCCAGCACTCTATCCACTACACCACCTAGATGCCTACCCCATCTCTTATCACAATAGTTAGCATTTTATATAGCTAATTTAAGGTTTGTAAAACACTTTAGAAATATTTCATTTGGTCCTCACAACAACAATGGGAGGTGGGTGCCATCATCATCATCATCATCATCATCATCATCATCATCATCATTATCATCATCATCAATAGCTAACATTTATATAGTGCTTATTGTCTCCATTTTACAATGAGGAAACTGAGTTAGACAGAGATTAAGTAACTTGCCCAAGGTCATAAAGCTAATAAGTGTCTGAGGTCAGAATTGACCTCAGGTCTTCCTAACACTAGATTGAGTGATCTATCTACCTAGCTGCCCGCCTCCAACTTATTTAAAGAAAACTTGTTCTCTTCTCCCATCCTCTAACCTCCTCTTAGGATTTTCTTTTCCCTCTTCCATTTGCCATATGTCACTGGTCCATCAGCTTCATTCTTCTCTCAAAGCAAGCAACCAATAATTATACATTCTGGGTCCATGAGGATAGAAACTAACTAAATTTCATGTATCTAAGTTTGGTTATAGGTATAGCGTATCCCTTTCATCTAACTGATTCAGCATTCCTCCAAGCACCAGCCCTGGTCTGCCCATAGCAATCCAGTCTAACTCACATGAAAACTCTGAGGCTAGTTTGGGGCCATTGCCTGTGTAATATTTAAGTTCACTGTTTTGTGAGGGGATTAAAGAAGGATCAGGGGTGAGAAGCAAGGAACTATCATGAATAGGCTGATCATTTCAGACTGCCTAGGAGAACTGTAGTTCAATCTGGCTACTGTTTCAGTCCAGCATTGCAGGGGCCAACTTGTCAAGCAGTCTCTCTCTCCTACTCCTTCCCCTCCATACGCCTTTCTTTCCCCCCACTTCCTCTCTCTTTTCCTTTGTCTCTGTCTTTCTTTTCTGTCTCTCTCTCTCTTCCCCTCCATTCATCTTTCTCTTTCCCCCTTCTCTCTCTGCTCTCTCTCTCTCTGTGTGTCTCTCTCTCTCTCTCTGTCTCTGTCTCTGTCTCTCTCTCTCTCTCTCTCTCTGTCTCTCTCTCTCTGTCTCTCTGTCTCTCTGTCTCTCTCTCTGTCTCTGTCTCTCTGTCTCTCTCTCTGTCTCTCTCTCTCTCTGTCTCTCTCTCTCTCTCTCTGTCTCTCTCTCTCTCTCTCTCTCTCTCTCACACACACACACACACACACACACACACACACATACACACACACGCAGCAGTAGGAGCTGCTCTAAAGAGCCCATGAATATAGAGGAGTGTTTTAGCCTGCCAGCTGGCTCCTTTCAAGAATGGAGAAGCATTAAGTGAGAATTTCTCTCCACACTGAGAGCAACCCCCACTCCCAACCCCAGGCTGTGAAAACCCACATGTTCCCCTAAGGCAGCCAAAATGGAGCATTAGGCTCCCAGGCAGTACCACTGAATAAGTAGCTTCTATATCTGGGACCATAGGAAAAAAATTTCTTTGATAGGCTCACTGAAGCTCATGGGCTGATGAAGGTTAAAGCCAAGAAGATGACTGTTAGGCAAACCCTGACAAGCCCCCAGCCATTTGAACTCCACAAACATCCCTGGATCCAAGACTCTGTTAACAATTTGTTTTGGAATTTTGCATGGGTCGTTTTTTTTTTTTAACTTCCCTGTGCCCCAATTTCCTCATCTGTAAAATGAGAGGGTTAGACCAGATGGCTTGTAAGGTGTCTCTTGGCTCTAAACCTGTGGTTCTGTGGTGCTATGATCCTAATGACTCAGAAGGTTATTGTGAGATTCAAAGGAAAAAGAAATATGAACTTTTTAGTTGAAATAACTACAAAGTGCTATTTCAGTATAAGTTATAATTAAAGATGAGACACAGGCCCTGTCCTTAGGTGATTGCCAATCTAATGGATAAGGCAGAATATTTACACAGAGACATCCAATTTAATTGAATTAAATAAACACTTATTCAGTTTTGCTGTCAGAGCACTGTGCCAGGGACAGGAGAAGACATAAAATTTAGATAAGAAAAAGTCCTAGTCCTCAGATAACTTATGGTCTAACAAACAATATCAGTCTAATTTTAGCACAGATAATTAATTCTTGGGTATACATAACCAGTTAGAGCTGCTAGAAGGCACAGTGGATAGAGTGCCTGTCCTGAATTCAGGAAGAACTAAGTTTAAATGTGGCCTCAGATACTTGCTAACTGTATGACCCTAGGCAAATCACTTAACCCTGTTTGCCTCAGTTTCCTCATCTGTAAAATGAGCTGTAGAAGGAAATGGCAAACCATTCCTAGTATCTTTGCTAAGAAAACCCCAAATGGGGTCACAAAGTATCAGACAAGACTTAAAAATAACTAAACACCAACAACAATATACAACCAATTCCTAGCTCTCAGAAAAATTATAGTCTAGCTAACTATATAAATATAATTATAGTACAGATAATTAATTCTTGGGTATACACAACCAATTTGTATCTTTCTATATCATACTCTTTAATGAACTTGCAGTTTCTCAAGTGATCCTAGAGGGAAATTCTTTTTTTCCCCACTTAATGATATCTTATTTTTTTTCCATTTACATGTAAAGATAGTTTCCAAAATTCACTTTTATAAGATTCTGAGTTCCAAATTTTTCTCCTTCTCCTCTCCCCTTCCCAAATAGCAAACAATCTGATATAGATTATACATGTACAATCATATTCATCATCTTTCCACATTAGTCATGTTGTGAAAGAAGAATCAGAACAAAAGGGAAAAACTATGAAAAAGAAAAAAGTGAAACAAAGTGAAAATCGTATGTTTTGATCTGCATTCAGATGCCACAGTTCTTTCTCTGGATGTAGATAGCATTTTCCAACATGAGTCTTTTGGAATTGTCTTGGATCATTGTATTGTTGAAAAGAGCTAAGTCTATCTTAGTTGACCACACAATGTTGCTGTTATTGTGTACAATGTTCTCCTGATTCTGCTTACTCCACTTTGCATCAGTTCATGTAAGTCTTTCCAGGTTTTTCTGGAATCCATATGCTTATCATTTCTTATAGCACAATAGTATTCCATTACATTCATGTATCACAAACCCAAAGAATGGGCATCCCCTCAATTTCCAATTATTTGCCCCCACAAAAAGAGCTGCTATAAATATTTTTGTACATGTAGATCCTTTTCCCTTTTCAATGATCTCTTTGGGATATAGACCTAGGAGTAGCATTGCAGGATCAAATGGTGTGCAGTTTTATAGTCCTTTAGGTGCAGTTCCAAATTGTTCTCCGGAATCTTTGGATCAGTTTATAAGTCCATCAATAATGCATTAGTGTTCCAGTTTTCCCATATCTTCTCCAACATTTGTCATTTTCCTTTTCTGTCATAGTAGTTAATCTCTTAGGTGTGATGTGGTACCTCACAGTTGTTTTAATTTGCATTTCTCTAATTAATAGTGATTTAGAGCATTTTTATATGACTATAGATACTTTCAGTTTCTTCATCTGAAAACTGCCTATTCACATCCTTTGACCATTTACCATTTGGGAAATGACTTGTATTCTTATACATTGTGCTCAGTTCTCTATATATTTGAGAAGTGAGTCCTTTATCAGAAACACTGGTTGTACAAATTGTTTCCCAGCTCTCTGTTTTCCTTCTAATCTTGGTTGCATTGGTTTTGTTTGTGCAAAACTTTTTAATTTAATGTGATCAAAATTATCCATTTTGCATTTTATAATATTCTCTATCTCTTATTTTGTCATAAGTTCTTCCCTTCTTCATAGATCTGACAGGTAAACTATTCCTTGCTCTCCTAATTTGCTTATGGTATCACCCTTTATGTCTAAATCATGTACCCATTTTGACCTTATTTCGTTATACAGTGAGGGAAATTCTTTCTGTGGTGATTCCACTACCCCCTGCATTTTGCCTTATCATTTCCAATCCAGTTATATATTTCTTCTGCTTTAAAAACTGTCACATTTTTTACCTAGTAGTTCAAATTCCTATTTTAGCATTCAAGGTCACAATCTGATGACTCTCAACTGTTTATCTCAGCTTTTTTTTTAACTATAAAAACCTCACAGGTTCCTTGCAAGGATCACATGAGATATTTGTAAAGCAATTAGTATAA
Organism: Petaurus breviceps papuanus; assembly: GCF_028583685.1. Classification (NCBI taxonomy): domain Eukaryota; kingdom Metazoa; phylum Chordata; class Mammalia; order Diprotodontia; family Petauridae; genus Petaurus; species Petaurus breviceps. The sequence continues at coordinate 51,026,283 of NW_027187419.1, read as the reverse complement.
TGTTTGTCACATAGTAGGTGATTAATAAATGTATGTTCCCTTCCCCATTCCTCCTTCCCTGTTCTCTGCACTCAATAAAAATCTCTTCCCTCAGATGTCACATGACACTTTGCTTTGTAATTCTTTAATACAGTTGTTATTTAAAATTACATGTTATAATTTTGTATAAACACTTGCTTAGCACAATGCCTGGCACATGGTAAGTACTATGTAAATGTTTATCGTCCTCATCATCATCATTAGATAATAATTGTAATGGCAGCTAGGTAGTGCAGTGGATAGAACACTGGGCTTGGCATCAGGAAGACTTATCTTCATGAGTTCAAATCCAACCTCAGAATTTACTAACTGTGTGATCTTGGACAAATGATTTAACCCTATCTGCCTCAATTTCCTCATCTATAAAATGAGCTGGAGAAGGAAATAGCAAACCATTCCAGTATATCTGCTAAGAAAACCCCAAATAGGGTCATGGAGAGTGAGACACAATTGAAAAACAACTTAACAACAATAATTGTAAAGTACTTAGTAGCATAGTGCCTGGCACATAGTAAGTGCTATAGAAATGTTGCTGCTGTTGTTATTGTTGTTATTATTATTTATTGCCACTTTATTTACTCTCGACTGCTTCTGTCCCGGTAATAATAACAGCCAAAGTAATAATAACCTACTTCTTTCAGGTTTTAAGATCCAGATTTGAATCTTAGCTAAATCATTTACTATCTGTGACCCTGGGAAAGTCATTTATTGACCCCTCTCAATTTCACTGTCATCTGCAAAATGAAAATAATAACATTAACATGACCTACCTCCCAAAGTCAGGAGGAAAGTTCTTTATAAGTTCTATAGCTATAGATAGATAGATAGATAGATAGATAGATAGATAGATAGATAGATAGATAGATAGATAGATAGATAGATAGA
>NW_027187419.1:51011126-51025349 GCF_028583685.1 Petaurus breviceps papuanus | reverse complement strand
AGATAGATAGATAGATAGATAGATAGATAGATAGATAGATAGATAGAATGTAAGCTCCTCAAGGGCAAAAACTGTTTAATTTTTGTCATATATCTGAGCTTAGCATAATGCCTGGAACAAAATACGTGTTTAATAAATGCTTATTGATATGAAAATTTTAAGTCATTATTATAGTAATGGGTATTTGCTAAGAGGATGTGCAGAGGATCCTAATGTGCTTCCAATTGATCACAGGTTCATGACTCAGTTCTGTGGGGGTTGGTGGCACTTGAGATGAGGAAATCTGATATTTCCTGCCATGTATGATTCAGAGATAAAAGACTTACATTTTGAAATGGCCAAGCAACCCCCTTATTGCATTCCTTCAATTGAGACTCAATTGAGTCTGATGACTCAGTAGATCTTTAAAAATGAAGTGACTGCCTCTGGCTCACTCTTTTCCTTCAGTTCTCTCATGGTTGTAACTTTCTTTCGGGAGATTTCCTATGATAGGTAGAAGAAAAGGTAGGTCATGCCATCCACTATGTAGTTGCCATGAGCACAAGGCAGTTAAATTTCTTGTGCTGCCTAGACAAGCCTGATCCTAGGTTTTGGCTTATCATCTTCTATATTTGTTCTTTCTAGGTAAATGACTATCAATACCAAAATGGTTGAATTTGGACTTGAAGGTGATTTTGTGAGTTTTGGAGGTTTGTAGGTCATGGATCAACCAGGTGAATCTGATTATTGGCAAAGGGAACTCCTGCTTTGAAGAGGATGGATACCATTGGCAGGGGAAGGAGCTCAATCCCGGTTCTGACTGGCCAGAAAGCATAGACTTTGAGGGAGACAGTACAGTCCTGAGGTGAAATGTAAAATTCCTAATCATTGGTCCTAGAAACAGCTTCCTGATGGCTTTAAGCATCAACCTTTTGACAGAACATAACAGTAATTAGTAGTGTTAGTTTTTACCATTCACTTCTGTTAAATGTGCTTGTGAGTGTTTTGTGTTCAACATTTGTGTGTGTGTGTGTGTAAATAAATACCAGTCCCATAATTTGATTCATACTGTACACTAAGAATATTCATACTGTACACTTTGTTTTTTTGGTGAGATCCTTGACATGAGCCAAAACCTAAACTAAGTAATTTTATTACAAATAATACTGTAATGTTATGAGCTAAATAATAAGTATTGGGTACCAGGGTTGCTGTTGTTTAGTAATTTTCTGTTATGTCTGACTTTTTTGACCCCATTTTGAGTTTTCTTGGTAAAGATACTAGAATGTTTTGCCATTTCCTTCTCCAGCTCATTTTTACAAATGAGGAAACTGAGGGAAACAGAGTTAAATACTTTCTTCAGGATCACACAGCTAGCAACTGTCTGAGGCAAGATTTGAAGATGAGTCTTCCCAACTTCAGTCTTGACCCTCTACCCACTGATGCCCTGAGCATCAGGGTAGAGGACATAATACTCCAAAGAATAAGAAGAAAGGGGACCTAAGCTTTCTCATTAGAGGCCAGGCTCCTCTAGGACTAAACCTGACCTGACTACATGTGTGAGTTTAGTGAGAGGGCCTCCTTAATGGTAAAGGGATAGAGATAAGTTACCAACCCCCTGGCCCAGCAATAATTCTTCATCGTTAGAGCATTGCTATGGCCAGAGAAAATTGATGAAGATGGCAATAGTGGGGTGGAAGAGTGCAAATTAGGTTAGATATTAGAAACTTTTGTTTCTATATAGATTAGATTACAAAATATATAATATATCACAAGTATATTAGAGAGATACAAAATAAAAGTACTATGTAAGTATGAGAGGAAAAGTCATTATTCAGAATAGGGGAGCTTTTATTCTCTGGAAAATATTATGTAGCTGAATTGGAGCCAACCCCAATAGGCTGGATCAAGTTTGGCTGATTTCATGTTCTGTTGTTTAAAGAAATTAGACATCCTGGGCCTTAGAGATCCCCAGAAGAAGAATGGCTTTTAGAAACCCCCAAACAGCCCAAACACTTCTAGACAGATGGAAGGGACGATTGTCCTTAGAAGATCAAAAAGTCACAGAGTGTTAGAACTGGAAAGAAGTTTGGGTATCATCTGCTCTAAACACCCGATTTACAGACTAAATACCTAAAGCCTAAAAAGAGAGAGTGAATTTTATGAGGTCACAGTTCTTCTGACTCCCCATCTAGTCCCCTCTCTTTGCTCAATACTATCTCTGGGATCTTCCCATCTCTCAGCTCAGCTGCCCTGACATTGCTTTGTAAGTGCTTAAAAATAAAAAAAGGAAACCATTTTCAAAAGCTCATTTTCCCTCACTGGAAGATCAGCAGGAAGCTGAATCTTGTAAAATAAAATAAAATAAATACGCTGGAGGGCAGAGATATTTCAATAAAAACATGTTTGCCTTGTAACACCTTGTGCAATCCAAATGTTGCAAACACACTGGCAGGCATCTGTGAGGCAAACTTGGTCTCCTCAGTGCAGGAGGGAGGCTTCCCCAGCATCTGGCACCATCTGTAGACTGGCATGAAGCTAATGGGCAGGGGTATGAGAAGGACTATCAGGTGGGTCAACTTGCAATGAAATAGGTTGTGAGTGGGAAATCTGTGACTAAACCTTTCTCAGGATGTTTGCTGTCCTGCCTCTGAAATCAGTCAGCTTGGCTGACACCTTGCTTTTAGTACCATGCTCCCCAAAGGGCCTGGCCATTAGTATCCCCTGTGATATTTTGTCCAGCTCTATCTGTGGTTGGGGGTCCCAAAATGTCCTTTTCTTTAGGCTATTTTCTACAAATAGAAGCAGTGAGGCTTACAGAATAGATCACTGACCTTGGGTTTCAGGAAGACCTGGGTTCAAATCCTGCCTCTGACACATATTATTACCTCAGTGACCTTGGCTAAGTCACTAAACTTCTCAATGTTCTAGGCAACTGAGACTAGAAATTTCAGAGAAGGTGCAGACATGTAATGATAGAGGGATTTTTCCTTACTGGTTGTTCCATATATCGATGTTTCAGTCAAAAAAAAAAATTGTTCCTAATATTAACTCCTATATCCCAAGGGCCATTTTAGCTACAATCCTTTGGGATCAATGTCTCCAAAGCAAACTGAAATGAAGCAAGTTCAAATCTAAGATAGTCAAAACATGTAGGAGGGGGAGATATACTTTGTGCCGGGAAAGCAACAAGTCACAATTCCTCTATCCAGCAATAGGATTGCCATCCCACCTGTACTTATCCCTAAGCTACTCACTTCCATCTATAAAAGAAATCTGCACCACACAAGAGGTCTAGTTATTGAAGCCATAGCCCATCCCAGTACCTGATTCTCCAAAGAAGAGACCCGTTTGCATTGCCACAATATCTCTAGGATGCAGAGCATAGAAAGGGAAAACTCCAATGGAGGCCAGGGCTAGGTTCCCCTTGGTAGGCTTGCCATCCTTTCTTTAAAGATTCTTTTTTTTAAATCTGGAATTAGAGAAGGCTGAGAACACACCTTCAAAAATTTACAGAGATATGGTGACATGGAAGAGAGCTGTTCTCTATTCCCATGGAGGATAGAAGCATGGGAAAACTGCCTTAACAGGGTTTAGGAGTTGCCCCTTGCTTGCAGAGTGATTGACAGAAGACCTGAAAAGCAAATGGAAATGTCCAACAGTTCTATGTGACCTGACTAAGGACAAAATCAAAGGCCTTCTAATCCTCTTGCCAATTTGAATTAAGGAAGCCTGAATCTTGCAGGAATTGACAGCACCCCAGGGCAGTTACTACTAAGAAGTCTCTCTTTTGAGTACCTTAAGATAGAGAACCTGGAGGCTATTAGTGTGAGACTAGAGTAAGTATGTAAATGATAGGGTCTATGTTCTGTAGTCTAGGGCTGATAGCTGATCCTCACCCTACTTATCAAAGAAACGCAGAAGCAGACATAGATGCCATTTGAGGGGCACTGCCAGGCCGTATCTGCCCCCAGATTATTTCTTCCCATTGTCCTGCCATTATGTTCTCCCTTTTGAACTAGTCAAAAATTCTTGGAATCTTCACTGGAATCATGGGAATGGTGCTTCAGTATGGGGCAACAATGGGACTCTGTCCTCAGAAGATCTCTGTTAACATGCATACATGTTTCCATGAAGAGGAGTGAGAGAGTTAGTTTGAAGAAAGTAAAGGAAGGAAGGAGATCTAACCATCTCCCCACAAAGGAAGATAACTTACTATATTAGCTAGTTATATTCCAGGAAAGCTTTTAGTCCCAGTGTGGGACTGAAATGACAATAATGGTTAAACCCCTACTGTGTGCCAGATTCTTTGTTAATCACCAGGGATAAAGTAACAAAAATCGAAATATCCCCTGCCTTCCAGAAACTTACATACTATTGAAAGGATAAAACTTGTACACAGAGATATAAATACAAAATGCTTTAAGGAGAAAGACAACATTAGCCATTAGATAAAGAGAAGACTTCAGGGTACAGTTGACATCTGAGTTGACCTTTGAAGTCAGTCAACTAGAATTTATTGAACACCTACTATGTGCCAGTCACCGTGCTACATTCTGAGAATACAATAGACCCCCCCCCAAAAAAAATCTTTGCCTTCAAGAATGCCACAATCTAATAGAAAATATAATATGCAAATAATAAATCTATAGGATGGGATAAATTGGAGATAATCTTAAAAGGGAAGTCACTAAGATGCAGGAAGATTCAGAAAGGTTTCTTCTAGAAAGCTCAATTCAATTCAATTAACATTTATTAAGCATCTAGTAAGTACCAGGCATTGTGCTAAATAATCCCTGCCCTCAAGTAGTTTACAATCTAAGGGAGGAGACAACATGAAAACAAATATATACAAGACACTTTATCTGAGATTTGAAGGAAACAGGGAAGTCAGGAGACAGAGAAGAGGAGGAAGAGTATTCCAGGCATGAGGGATAACCAGGGAAAATACTTAGAGTCATAAAAATGGAGTGTCACCTGAAAAGAATAGCAAGGCCAGTGCCACTGGACAGCAGAGCACCCGGAGGAGAGAAAAGTGTAAGAAGACTGGAAGGCAGAAAGAGGCCAGGTTATGAAGGTTTTTAAAAGGCAAACAGGATTTTATATTTGAAGGAAGATTAAGATTCTGAAATAAAAGCTGACATTTACATAGAATTTTAAGATTTTTAAAGCACTTTACATATGTTATGTCATTGAGGCTCACAACAACTCTATGGGAGGGAGAGGAAGGGTAGGAATAATTATTTTATACTCATTTTACAGATAAAGAAACTAAGGTTCACGGGGGTTAAGAGACTTGCCCATAGGCCCACAGTAAAATACAAGCCTCTTAACTCAAAGTTCAGCACTCTCACCACTCCACCACTCCACAAACAGACCAGCCAGGAGGTGAACAGGATTCAGGGGGGTGTTTCTGGGCCTTCTGGGATAAAAGAGATTGGCTTTCTCTTTAGATATGGCATTCATTCCCACCTATCCGGTCCATGTGGAAGCCTCCCAAACTCTAGACCCACATCTGTAACTGCCCTACAGGGCAACTCTACTCAGATATCTGGGTTCTCACCTCAAATTCAACATGTCCAAACCCAAATTTATGCTCTTTCTCCCCAAACTGCTTGTGATTCTGCTATTTTCTCAGGTTCCACTATCAGCTAGCACCAAAATTCTTAACTTTTTTGTGTCATGGATGCCTTTGGCAAACCCTCTGGACTACTCAGCATAATGTTTTTAAATGTATAAAATACACAGGTTTACAAAGTAAAACAATATATTGAAATACAGACTCTCTCTCTCTCTCTCTCTCTCTCTCTCTCTCTCTCTCTCTCTCTCTGTTTCTTTCTCTCTCTCCCCCTCTTTATGTATGTTAATGGACTCTAGTTTAAGAATCCCTAGCTTAGAGATAGACATTCCCTAGATGCTGGCTACTCCAGGATCTTACCAGTTACAACTAATTTAAAGAGAGGCTGGAAGGTAAGGCCATTCACACACGGACAGGTATAAGAGCACATAAGCTCACAGAGGAAACTGAAGTAAAACTATGTGACCTGACACACTCACTGCCACCTCAAGATTGAATTCTTCAGCTTGGCTCTCAGATAATGTCTCTGTTTCCTCCTTAAACCCTAATATACAACCAGGTGGCACAGTGAGTAAGAGTGCCAGGCCCGGCGTCAGGAGACCCAGGATAGGTTCCAGCCTCAGATACTTGGCACCCACACAAAATAACTGGCTGTGTAACATTGAGCAAGTTACTTAACCCCAATTGCTTAAAAAAAAAACAAACCCTGATATAACCTTGGCATTGCTTCCTACTTCATCTTCAGACAGTGACATCTACCTTTCGTTTCTTGACCCAGCTCTCCATATCTTGGGTAAACAACACCATCTTTGCACAACTGAATCTATGCTTATAGTCCTTTCCCAAGTGGGAGGAATCTCTTAGCCATCCCCTATCTATGGGCCTGCTCTGAGGAGAAGACCAGAGCAATGGCATTTCAGAATCTCAAAGTTTATTGGAATCTCAGTGGTCATCTAGTTCAATCCAGTCTAAAAATCCAGTCTATAACATAACCAAGAAGTGGCCATCTAGTCTTTTGTGAAAACTTCCAGTGATGGGAAACCCACTCCCTCCTAAGGTAGCTCATTCCACTTTTTTAGTTTTAATTATGAGAACTATTTTTGTTATATCAAGCCTAAATTTGCTTCTTTTCCACTTCTACCCATTGATCTTAGCTTTACCTTCTGGGACAAAACAGAAGGTATGTAATCCTTCTTCCAGGAGACAGCTCATCAAGTATTTGAAGATAAGGGTCATACCCACCTCTCTAGACAAGTCTTCTCTTTTCTAGGTTAAACATGTCCAATTCTTCCAACTAATCTTTACATGTCATGACCTTGAGGCCCTTCCCTATTCTAGATGTCCTCTGGAAGCTCTAGTCAGTAAGTCAATAAACATTTATTGAGTGTCTATTATGCGCATAGTACCTCCTAATTCTGGGATACTAATATGCAAAAGAAAGACATCTTCTGCCTTCAAGGAACTCACAGTCTAATGGAGGAAAACAACAAACAAAAGGGAGACAAAAAGGATGGGAAGGAGGCATGATGGAATCCAACCCAAAGGAGGGAATTATGTGAGAAGTGAAGAGATGGGCTAGAATATGAAAGCTTTGGGAGGAGTTCTTTGTTCCACCATCCAGTCCTCCAAGGAGAAGGGAACAAAAGGCACTGAGGGTACTGATAAGTAGTGAGCACCAAAGCTGACACTCTAGCTTTTCAAAGGCCTTCTCAGACTTTGGCACTGAAAACTGAATACTATGACACTCCAGATTTAGTCTTACCAGGGTAAAGCACAGCAGGAATATTACCTCCTTTTTTCCTGGAAGCTATATTTGTGAGGTTTTTTTTTTTGTTTGTTTGTTTGTTTTTTTTTTTTTTTTAGTGCTGCCTAAGAGCCTATTAACTTTCTGGGCCACAAAAATCACACAGTGGACTCATATTGAGCTTTCAGGCAACTGAAACTCCTAGATATTTTTTCAGACAAACTGATCTAAGTCTTACCTATATTTAGCCTATGATTTTGTTGGGGTGAGAATTCCATCCACTGACTACACAACTATAACTTATAGTCTTGCCTGGAGAATTGCCTGGAGTTCAGAGAGGTTAAATTACTTTCTCAGGATAACAGAACCAGTAAATGTATAGAACACAATTCAAACCCAGGTTTTCTGATTACAAGTCCAGAATTCTTGTCACTGTACCAAACTAATTTTAGAACCATGTTCAAAATATTGGTTTTGCTTCTGTCTCCTCTCTCCCTTAATTTCCCCAATCAATTTGTTAAAACTCATGAGTATCACTTTCTATTACCAACAAAAGCCAGCAGAAAGAGAGAAATAAATTCCATTTAATGTAACTATAGACAGTATAAAATACTTGGAAGTCTACCTACCAGCACCCACAGAAGAATGATATGAATCCAGTTATAAAACACTTCTCACAAAGCAAAGATAAATCTAAACAATTAGAAAAATATTAATTGCTCATGGGTAGGCTGAGCTAATATAATAAAAATGATGGTTCTATCTAAATTAACTTACTGTTTTAGTGCCATGCCAAACTACCAAATTATTACTTTATAAAGCTGAAAAAAAGTAATAACAAAATTCATCTAGAAGAACAAGAGATTAAGAATATCGAGAGAACAAAAAAGAGTGAAGCAAGCCTAGCAGTGTTAGATTTCAAACTATATCACAAAATGGTAATCATCAAAACAATTTGGTATGGGCTAATAAAGAAAGGTTGATCACTGGAATAGGTTTGGTACAAAATATACATTGGCAAACAAACATAATAATCCAGTGTTTGGTATACCCAAAGAGCCAAGCTTTTGGGGCAAGGACTCACTATTTGACAAAAACTGCTGGAAAAACTGGAAAGCAGACTGGCAGAAATGGGGAACAGACCAATATCTCATACTGTATATACCAAGATAAGGTCAAAATGTGTATATGATTTAGACATAAAGATTAAATCATAAGTAAATTAGGGAAACATGGGGAAAATACTTGTCAATCTATAAATAAGAGAAGAGTCTATGACCAAATAACAGATAGAGAGGATCATGAAAAATAAACTGAATACTTTTGATTATACAAATTAAATAGAGTTTGCACTGACAAAGCCCAATACAGCTGAAATTAGAAGGAAAGCAGGAAACTAGAGATAAAGTTTTTAAGTATCTCTGTAAAGGCTTCATTTTCTCAAATATATTGGGAACTGAGCCAAATTTATAAAGACAAGAGCCATACATCAACTGATAAATGGTCAAAGGATATGAACAAGTAGTTTTTAGAAGAAATCAAAGCTATCAATAGTCATATGAAATAATAGTCTAAATCACTAATAATTAGAGAAATGCTCATTAAAAACAACTCTAAGGCACCACTTCATACCTATCCAATTGGCTAATATGACAGAAAAGGAAAATGGCAAATGCTGAGGGAATATGGAAAATTAGGTATATTAATGCAAACTTGGTGTTGTTAACTGGTTCAACCATTTTGGGGAATAATTTGGAACTATATTGAGCATACCCTTTGACCCAGCAATATCAGTATTAGGTTTATATCCCAAAGAGATCAAAGGAAAAGGTCAACTATATAAAAAAAAATTTATAGCAGCTCTTTTTGTGGTGGCAAAGAACTAGAAACTGAAGGGGTGCTCATCAGTTGGAGAATGAATGAATAAGTTGTAACCTATGATTGTGATGGAATATTATTGTGCTATAAAAATATATGAAAGAAATGATTTCAGAAAAACCTGAGAAGACTTATATGAACTGATGAAGAGTGAAATGAAAAGAACCAGGAGAATATTGTATATAGTAATAGCAATATTGCAATGATAATCAACTATCTCTGATCAACACAATAATCCAAAATAATTCCAAAAGACTCATGATGAAAAAGGATATGAACTCTGAGTATAGAGATTGAAGGATTTTTTTTCCACTTTATTTTTTCTTGCTTTTTTTTGTTTGTTCATTTGTTTTTGTTTTTGCAATGTAGCTAATACGGTAATATGGTTCGAATTACTTCACATGTATAATGAGAATTATATTGCTTGCCTTCTCAATGAGTAAGTTAGAGGCTAGAGGGAGGGAGATAATTTGGAACTCAAAATATTTTTAAATGAAAGTTTAAAAATTTTTAAAACATTTTTTGAAAGTGTCACATCGTTTCTCTTCCATTTGTCCTCTCTGATATATTCCCACTTTAACTATCCAAGTAAATAACCTCATTACTACTAACATGTATAATTACTTCCTAACCAATTTTTTGGCCTGAACACTCTTGCCTCTTCTATCTATCCTTCACATTGCTGCTAGATATATCTTTCCTGTGCCTGAACATTCCATTTCTCTTCTCAAAACTCTTTTTAAAGTAAACTCCAAAGCTTCCCTATTGCTTACCAAATTACATTCAAACTCTTTAGTCCTGAAAATCAAAGCCTTCTATAACCTACCCTTTCTAGCCTTAGCTCATAATCCTCCCCTGTGTATTCACTTTGGTCCAGCTAAGCAGAACAACTCTGTTCCTCATTCACATCTTCCTTTTCTGCACCTTTCTACCTTTGCTAACATCTTTGTCTATGCCTGCAATTCCCTCTCCCCTAAAATTCTCCAGAAATTATTCATTCTTTAAGGCCCAGTTCAAAGGACTCTTCCTCCAGGAACCATTCCCTGATCCTTTCACTTTGGACCTTCCATGGAACATAATTTTCTGAAGTAGGTGATATGTTTCATTTTACAGTAACTGCATACATGTGACCTTCCCTATTACACTGTGAGCTCTGAGAAGGTAAGAACTACAGTTAGGTCTGCTATAACATGTTTCACAAACTCAGACTTGTTCCAATACAATTGAAACTTTAGGAAACATTTTGAGCAGTACACAAATTTGGAGTTTGTTTATGCTTGATTTCTTCTTGAGAACAGTGAAAGAAAAACCAACCAAACAAAAATCCTACAACATTTCATAACTCATAAGCTGTAACCCTCTTGACTCAGACTTCCACAAGCCAACTTTAGGTCTTTAAAGCAGTGTAGTGCAGTAGGAGTTGTGGCTTGATCTGGACCACCATTAGCCTCTTTTGTCATTACCTCCAGCCACCTAAGCCCAGAGTGTTGGCCTGCCCAACTTTGGTTTTGCCAACTAAGCCCCATGGGAACCACCAAACAGCTGTTGGAGGCCTCAGACATAGCCACTATTTTTTGTAGAATTAATGTATCTCCCAACAATTTAATGTGTATAAAAATATGCTACTGTTTTAAATTAGGTTTCTACCTTTTTTTAAACATGTCACTGATGAAATTTTTGAGCTTTGTGCCCTTAATGCCATTTTTCTCATAAGCCCTGTGACTTTTATTGCATGATTTTACATAGCATAATAGCTTTTAGGAATACTTATGTCAAATTAAAGCAGAACTTTACAATACCAGTTCTTATCTAACTTGTTATCTCCTCCAGTGTCAGGCACAATGGTCTACTATACATGCAATAGGCACTTAATAAGTGTTTGTTGAACTGTTAAAACAGGAATCATATTTTCCTATAGTCTTGCCAACCACAGGACAGTGTAATGAGTACTGTACCCTAGAGAAGAGGTGAGTCCCAGGGCTATGGAGACTTGAAAACCTTAGCTCTAGATTCATAAAAGAAAAGGTTCAGTCAGTTCAATTGGCAACTCAATGAAAAGAGACATAAGGCCATTGGGCCACCCGCTCAAGGAAGAGAATACTCAGTGGGACTCCAGTCTCACCTTCTTAGACATGGTTCTGCGACAGTAAAACCCTTGTGTAAAATACAACTGCATATAATTCCTTTATGGCAGGCTCTATCTCACCTGACTAGATTTATCTCTTTGCCCAAAGCATAAAACACAAGGCAAATAGAGCATAAATAAGGGTAAAAAGCCCTCAGATAAAAGCGGGAGAGAGCCAGACTCATAAACACACATGCACACACAAAACCATGTGCTTCTCGTCATAATGGAAAGAGAGCTTATCTCCCTTTATCCAAGACTCCCCACAACGGCAACCCTGAAGCTGTGAATGATGTGGGATGAAAAGATAGAATGAGCTCCCTTCTGCATGCTAGGTTCTCCATCTGTGGGGAACTAAGCTCTGTCTACCTATCAATCACAGTCTACTTGTAGGTGCAGCTCTGTTCCAGGCGATGAGAGAAATACACACCTTTTCCCCATTTCCCATTCCCTCCTTCCCAGGCCACACATTCTAATTCCAGAGACAGGACATACACATGAAAAGTTGTAAAAATGTTTAGGAAGCTACCCACAAGTCACTGAAAATTAAGAGTCAACAATTTAGTACTACTGAAAGATGCAAGAAAGGAGCCATTGTAACTGCATAAGGTCAAAATATCCCTACTAGAAGATACCAGCCCAGTGATTGGTACAGTCAATATCCAATAAATACTTGAAAACAGAACTATTAGTATCAAAAGATGATCTCATAGACTCTTTTTTTCAATTCATGTAATTTATTTCAGTTAGAACAATTTAAAAATTCACCAATTCACCAAGAATACAAAACTAAACAGCATTATGAGATATCCTCCACCCCCTCAGGAAAATAAAACATACTATGATTGTCAAAGCTAGACATCAGTCTAAGTTTTGGAACAAAGACTTAGTAAGAGGAAAAAGCAATCACTCATAATGATCACAAAAGAAATCCAGAAGAAAGTCCATTTTCTCACAGATTTTAATAGTCTTCCCTAAATTAATGAAAAATGTATCTTAACATAAACTATATTTTTAAAAAATAGCTAGACACTTTTCAAGTAACTAAAGATAATGTTCCAAAGCCATTTTCACAGCTTTGTTTTTTGCCTTAAATGACATTGCAACCAAATTAACACATTTGACCAAATATTTCCAAAACAATCCAATAACAGACAATGGAATTTTCCATTCAGTATATTAAGCACAAAAATAGGCTATGTTTACAGGAGTTAAGGCAATCAAATTTTAAACAGAAACAAAGGGGAATGTAGGAGAAAAACAGCGAAAGTTTTCCATGTTACTCCAAAAGACCTTATTTGTAAGTGCAAGACAGGAAAAAAACCATGCCGTAAAATGTGTTCACCCTGTGTATTTGTTGGTGATGAAAACCACACATCGGTTTGCTGCCTCTGCTGCTTGTATACACACCATCAGCTCACACACATCTCTCCCCTTGTCAGTTAGGGATTTCCAGTCCCTTTCAGTCTGGGACTTATTCAGTCCAAAGAATCTTTTCATGGGAGGGAAGGGTTAGGTAGGTGGGGAGAAGAGGTGAATCTCATAGGCTTAAAGAGATGGAAGAGATCTTAGCATCCACTCCAACAATTTTCACTTTACAAAAAAAAGCACTGAGGTTCAGGGAGGTGAAGATCATCCAGAGAGTTAGTGGCAGAGCTGGAATTATTTGCAGAACTGAAATCATGCACAAACGAAGTATGATCGTTGATCCTATGCTCAAAAAGTCCTCAGTGGCTTCCTAATATCCCAAGCAGCTCAGATTTCTCTTCCTAGCATTCAAAGACACTTTAGAGTTTTTGAATAAGGAGTAAAGCCCTAGTTTTTCAACTTTATTTTGTTCCCACCTACCTAATCTACACTATAGACAAATTGAGCATTTACTGACAAAATTTCAGGTTTGGAAGGAGCCTCACCAGACATCTTGTGCCACTGCATCCAAAAAAGAGTCATCCCTGCCACTGGGGTAGTAATTCAGCCTCCACTGAAGGGGAACCTCTGATTTCTAGAGGCAGACCACTTCTCAATAGCTCTAATTGTTAGACATGTTTCTCTTCCTGATATCAAAGATAAATTTATCTCTGCAACTTTGCAACCATTTCTCCTGATTCTACCTTCTGGAGAGAAACAGAAAATATTTAATAATATCTAACACATTGCTCTCAAGTCTTCTCCATGCTAAATATCCTCAGGTTCCTCAGTTAATCATTCGATGGCACAGACTCATGGTCCTTCCCTAGTCTGGTTACCTTCTTCTGGATTATTTCCAAACAACCAATGAACTCTCCAAAATGTGGGGAAGGAATTAACACTATATCCCATATGTGGTCTGACTATGAAATAGTATAGTCATGTTATGTGCTTCCTACTCAGCTAGTTCCAAATCATTCAGTTTATACTATCATCCAGCACCAAAGTTCATTCTACTTGAAGCGAAAAGTGGATGGGAACCATTGTCTCTTGATGGCTAGGCTAGTGCTCATTCCATCGTCTTTGTTGTCACTACTCCACATCTCAGAGGCAGCATCCCCCCTTCCCTCTCTTTTTGCTTTAGGCTCAGAGAAAATGGTGGACCTTCTCCTTGATCTTACCACCCCCTTCTCCTGTGGAAAAGTGCTCTCTTAATCTCTCTCTCTCCTCTCTCTCTTTCTCCCCCCCCCCTTTCTCCCTCATTTACTCACTCTGCCTCTCTCTTTCTTTCTCTCCCCCTCTCTTGAATTCATCCTAAGACTTTACGTTTATATCTATTAAATATCATCTTACTAGATTCATTCCAGTCTTCTAACCTGTCAAGATCATTTTGAAATTTGGGATCCTGTCCTGTCTCTGTCTATCTCAATGTCCCTGTCTCTCTGTGTCTCTGTGTTTGTCTGTTTCTCTCTCTCTCTCTCTCTCTCTCTCTCTCTCTCTCTCTCTCTCTCT
>NW_027187419.1:50958322-51011116 GCF_028583685.1 Petaurus breviceps papuanus | reverse complement strand
TCTCTCTCTCTCTCTCTCTCTCTCTCTCTCTCTCTCTCTCTCTCTCTGTCTCTCACACACACACACACACAGACAACCACACACACACACACACACACACACACACACACACACACACACACACACACACACACCCTCTATCCACTGTCTCTTTCCTTCTGACCTAAAAACATACCCAGGTCTCCTCCACTCTTTAAAAACCAAAACACCTTCATTTGATCCTGCCATCACACCCTCAAGCTCTTTTCCTATATTTCTTCTCCCTTTAACATCCAAACTCCTCAATCATATGTGCTTGTGCCTACTTTTCTCCTCCTCTCACTCACTCACCTCTCACTCGTTCTGCTAGCCTGAACCTGCTTTCTCCAGGATTATCCGTGACCTCATCACTACTAAACCCAATCTCCTTTTCTCAGTCCTCTTCCTCTGTGACCCCTTTGAAACTTTTGCCATTAGAGGCGAACCCCTCAACTTGATTCTTCTCTTTTTTCTTGGCTTATGTAACAGCACTCTCTTCCAGTTCTCCTCCTGTGTATCTGATCAATACATTTTAGTCTTATACCCTAGATATTGGTCACACTTAATCAACTGTGGATTATTGGTGATCTCATTATTGCTTCAATGATCAGCTCTATATCATCTCTATCATCACTAATGACTTCCTCTTTTCTCTTCCTGCTTCTAATCTATCCTTTTGAATCTACTCTTCAAGCTACTGCCAAAACAATCCAAAATCACTAGGTCAATAATAATGCCAAAATTATTGTCCCTATTTTACAAAGAAAGAAGCTGAAGCTAAATCACTTTCCCAAGATCACAAAACTAGTCTCTGATTCAGGACTTGAATTCAGGTCTTTCTAACTCTAAGCACAGCACTCTATCTATTATGATAAATAGACGGAACAGAGCACCAAGATATCAATAACTATGAGAATCTGGAAGGATTTCCTATAGAAGTTATAGAATTTAGCAATAACATCAAAATATTTACAAAATTCAGGTCTTATCATGTTACTTCCTTGCACAAAATTGTTCAGTTGCTCCCTATTGCTGTAGAATAAAATTGAAACTCCCTGGAAGGCCAGTCAGTCAATAAACGTTTATTAAATACCTGTTATGTGTCAGGCACGGTGCTAAGTGCTGGAGATATAAATACAAATAAAAAATGAATCAGTGCCTGGCCTCAAGGAGTTTATAATCTAAGGGGGGGAGGGGAAGATTACACAGAAAAGGAAGGGGCAAAGCCTGGGATTGGGGTGGTGGTAGAGGAGGGGAGGCCTAGAGCACTTCCAAACAAGTTCCAAAGCATTGTAGCTGGTGGGAAATAGGGAGGAAAACTGTGCCAAGCCCCTTCTTTCCATAGAGGCCCTGGACCCCATAAAAGGATCCACTCAAAGGGGCAGAGGGTAATGATGAGATGTAAATACCAGGCAGATTCAATCTTGTGGCATAGTGAGATCTCCCAATGATGGCTTTCCTGGGGAGGAGAGATGTGATAAGAAATTCTAAAGACAGTAGTGTAGAGTGGTAGTATAGCTGGTGCCATTTTACAACTTGGTTTCCACTTAGTTTTCCAGATTAATTTTCTATTCTTCTTCAAGCACTCCTACTTTTAGCCAAACTGACCTACCTTCCCAGGATGGGCTGTACTATCTCCATCTATCTGCCTTCTCATAGGCTGTCCTTCATACTTGGAGTACATACCAAGTACATGCTTAACATCCTAGTCATCTTTGAAGAGTTTTAGGGACTTCTAGATACCAACAGAGACAATTAGCCTTCATTATCTACTTCCCCCACCATTCAGCAACAAATGGCTTATAAATGAGTGTAAAATATTTTGGGGAGTCCCCAACTAAGTGAATAGGGTTTCCTTGCTGGCAAATTAAATGAATTCCAAGACAAGCTTGATATTTGGGGGGCCTCATTATTCCCACATTACCTACAATAGCGAGTTTGAGAACATGGCTACTGGCTCTCTCAGTATTTCCCTCTAGAAGTGTTCTTATGCCAATTGGTAACCCATCTTCCAGAATTATAACATAGGTCCAGCTTAAAGAATTGGCAAAAAAAAAAGGCTTTATAAGCCACCTCCCCCCCCAAAAAAACCAGCATGGGATAGCAGAAAGAGAATTAGGTGTCAGAAGACCTGGGTTTGAATATTTTATATGAAGTTTTTACAATATACATATTATTAAGTTATATGTGAATATGTTTTTTCTACCTAATACACATGTCCCTATTCCACCTTTGAATTTTGTTGTTATTCAGCAATTTCAGTGGGTCCAACTCTTTGTGACTACATTGGGGTTTTCTTGACAGAAACTAGAGTGGTTTGCCATTTCCTTCAACTCATTTTACAGGTAAGGAACTAAGGCAAACAAGGTTAAGTGACTTGCCCAAGGTCACACGGCTAGTAAGTGTCTGAGGCCAGATTTGAATTTGGCAGGATGAGTCTTTTTGACTTCAGGCTTTGCACTCTATGCACTACACCACTTAGTTGCCCCATCTTTAAAGAGCAAGGAAAAAAACTCCTAAAATATTGCATCTTCCTCAAAGGCTAGGGTTTATTTTCTCAACTATTTAGGTAACTTCAAGAGAAACGGTTTCTCAAAAGGAAAGAGAGCTTCAAGAAATAAGGACTCTGACAAAGGAGGTTTTGAAATACACCCACACAAATAAATCTAGGCTTATGATAAGGGCACAACTTGGCATGTCACAATGTATAGTTATATACTGACTTAAATGATACTTCAGTTCTATTCTGAGCAATAACTGATAAAAGTAATCTGATAAAAAAGCGTCTGCTCCCTCTCTCTTCTCTGTGCAAGGCCACAGCTATAGAAACAAAGGCATCTTCAAAACAGGTCAGGGCATTGGAATTCTGGGAAACAAAAGGTTTTGGATTGTTTGTTAAGATACAGCATTTTTTTTTCTTTATTCCAAAAAAGGTTTTCCCTATAGGTGGAAGGGCATCCTGTATTTGGATTACTTAAACAGAGAGAGGAGGCCCTGGGTATATAGAAAGAAGATAGGAACCTGCTGCTATGATAAGATCTTAAGTAAAGGGGGCCTATTAAGCAGCAAGGTAAATTAGATTACTTTCTTGATAAGCATATGTCCCTTTGGCCCCTACTTCTTTTAAGTTAACATTCAATTTTTGAGGCTTGTAGGAATAGTTTTTGGAAGTGACACTTTTTTTTTCTCTTAAAAAAGAGCATGTGTCAAATGGGTTAAGCATAAATCTAAAAGATACAACACAGAAAGCTAGAAAATATATCCACCCAAACATTCCACTCTTTCAGGCTTAGCTCGGTTGATGCCTTCCACAGCAAACTTGTCCTGATTTTGTTGTTGATATGCTGGTTCCTCATCCTTGTCCTCAGTATTGTCATCACCATCATCATCATCACAACATTTATATGATGCTTTAAGTTTGCAATGTACCTTACATGTATTATTTCAGATGATCTTCAGAATGACCTCTTGAAGTTGGTGCTATTATTTTCCCCATTTTATAGTTGAGGATACTGAAGCTAAGGAGGAATAAGTGACTTTCCCAAGATTCCACAGCTAGTTCGTGTCTGGGTCAGGATTTGAACTCAGGTCTTCTTAATTCCAGGCTCAGTACTCTGTCTGCCATGTTCCAACAGAATATTTAAACTCCTTGAGAGAAGGAATTGTTTTTTATTTATGTTTGTGTTTATATCTCTAGCAGCTAGCACAATACCTAGTTAGTACATCGTAGGTGAATGGCAAACTTCTACTGAAATCAAGAGATGATCGTTAGGCTTCATTTTGGTGAGGATAGGGTTGAAACCCTCCTCCTAGATAACACCTTCCATATCATCTATTCTGATCCCTATACTCATGTGTATTGATCATGGAATGAGATGACCATGAAATGTTTGTCTGTGACATGTAGTTCTTTAAGAAAACATACTTTCTCTCCACCATTTGTCAATTAGAAATGAGGATGCATGAGGCCAGCACCACTAATTTTAGAGATTCATGTGCTTTGAAAAGACCTTTTTTTAAAATTAAGAATGTTGACAAGTCATAGAGTGCCAAGAGCAGGGATACCACGATGGCAAAGCAACTCAAGCTTGTGCCACATGAGGACCACTGGGAGAAGCTAGGGATGTTTAACCTGAAACATACTCTTATACTTGATTGGAGTATGCAAGTTGTCTTCAAGCATTCAAAGGCTGCTACATAGGAGGACTAGAAATGTTCTGTTTGCTCCCAAAGGATCCCAGAAGCAAAGAATTTGAGAGCTGGAAAGGCCATATGGTCCAACTGATACAAAACAAAATCTCCACTGTAACATAGCTGACTAGTGACCATCAAGCTTTAACTTGAAGACTTCCAAGAACAATAAGTGGACCACCTAGCCTTTTTCACTTTCACTCAGCTCTAATCAGGAAGTTTTCCTGATGTTGAATCTAGCTTTCCCCCTTTATAGCATCCACCCATTGCTCCTGGTTATGCTGAGCCAAACATTCCTCCTCAAAAACAAACAAACAAAAAAACCTTCCTCCTCCATATGACACATCCCTTCAAACACTTGAACTCAGCTATCCCATCCCCCACCAGTCAAACATATGGGTCTCTTTACCAGTCAGTAAGTCAACAGGCATCTACTAGGTGTTTACTATGTACCAAGCACAAAGCCAAGTACTGAGAATACAAAGAAGGGGGGGGGGGGGGGGGGAAAAGACGCTTTAAAAGGAAGGGCTCACATGGAGAAGGAAGGTTTTTTGTTTAATTGTTTTTTTAGAAAAAAAAAAAGTTAAAAAGAAAAAAGAAAAAAAAAAAAAAAAGGAGTAAAAGAAGGGGGGGGGGGGGGGGGGGGGGAAACAGTGCCTGAACTCAAGGAGCTCACAATCTAATGGGAGAAACAACGTAAAAACATTTATGTACAAACACGACATGTACAGTGGAAACTGTAAGTAATCCCAAAAGGAAGGCACCAGTATTTAGGGGAAGTAGGAGAGACTTCTTATAAAAAGTAGGGCCTGCCTTGAAAAAAAGCCAGGGAAGCCCAACAAATATGCTCCATTCTTTACTTGATTCTCATATATCATGAACTCAAACCTCCTTATTGCCTCCTCTGAACACTCACCAGCTTCTCAGTATCCCTAAACTAATATGCCCATAACAGAACACAATACTCTGAATTAGGTGTGATTAGGGTAGAATACAGTGGCACTGTGACCTGGAAGTTATGATTCCTGGAAGTTATGGCTCTGTTAACATAGTCCGAGATTGCATTTGCTTTTTAGTCTGCCAAATCACATTGCTGATTTATTGAACTTGCAGTCCACTAAAACTCCAAGATCCTTTTCTGAACAACTGCCGTCATTCATGCCAATTCCATCTTATATTTATGTAGTTGACTTTTCATACCCAAGTGCAAGAATACACCTATTGAATTTATCTTATTAGATTCAGTCCAATCTTCTGGATTGTCAAGATCTTTCTGGATCCTGACTCTGTCATCTGTTGTGTTAGCTGTCAAGCATCTTTGTGTCATCTGTAAATATGATGAGTATCTATGCCTTTATCTAAGGCATTTATATAATAAACAGTGCAGGGCCAAGTACTGATCCCTAGAATACTCCATTGGAGACCTTTTACAAGTTGACAGTGAACTAGTCCAGCTATTCAACCACTTCAGAATCAATGTGATTAAAGTGCAATTTATATCTCTCCATTTTCTCATCTATAAGAATAATAGAAGATAATTTTTGAAAGCTTTCCTAAAATCTAGATAAACTCTATCCAAAACATTCCCTTCATCTACTAGTTTAATAATCCTGACAAAATAGGAAATGAAGTTAGTCTGACATAACCTACTTTGTAATCACCACTTTTCTTCCTAAATGAGAAGGGATAGATGGAAGCTACAAAAGGGACAAATTTTGGTTCCCTAGTGACTGGAGCTATACAAAAAGGGAATATGTTGCCTTAGAGTGTAGAACTCCTCCTCATTGGCAAAAGGTAAGATGGCCACTTGTCTGGGGTGTTTCAGAGAGAATTCTTTCTCAGTTATCAGTGAGACTAGATGACCATCAAAGTCCCTTCCAATTCAGAAATTCTGTGATTCTGAAGAGAAGAAAAAATAAAAGTGCTGAAGGGGGCACAAACAGCAATTTTGCTTTGATCTTGTTAAACTTAATACATATTTCTTTAGAAAACAACTAGGTAAGAAAAATAGGTAAGAGAAGCTTGGTTTCTTATATTGAATCATTTTTTCCCTTTTCCTATTTTTATCTTGAAATGCTTGTTGATAATTTTTAATTTTACAATAAAAATTCATTTAATAAAAGAATCATTTGAAGCTAAAAAAGATCTTAGAGGCATTCTAATGCAATCCTCTCATTTTCCTGAGCAGGAAAGAGGTCTAAAAAAAACAGAGAGACTTGCCCAAGAATCCCCAGCTAATTACTGACAGAACTGGGAATAACAGCAGCTAGCATTCGCATGACACTTTACATATGTCACCTCATTGAATCTCCACAATAACCCTGGGAGGGAGGTGCTGTAACTATTGCCATTTTACAGATGAAGAAATAGAGGTTAAGAAGTTAAGTGACTTACCCAAAGTCACACAGCTAGTTCTGGCAGAACTGGAAATAGAACCGTTTTCTGTCACCCCACCCAATGATACTTCCATTACTCATGCTTGCCTCTTGTCATGAATAGCATCCCTTACTTATAAAGTTGAGATGGAAAAAAAACACAAGGAGCAGCTAGGTGACACAGTGAATAGAGCAATTGCCCCAGTGTCAAGAGGATCTGAGTTAGAATCCAGCCTCAGACACTTGACATACTAGCTGTATGACCTTGGGCAAGTCACTTAACCCCAATTGCCTTGCCTTCCACCCTCCAAAAAAAAAAAAAGTTGAGATGATGGGAGACTGGGAAGAAATGAGGGAAGGGCTTAATTAAGTGGATATGGAGACAGACACTCTTTATCTATTCAGCTACATGTCCCATTCAAACAGCACAGGAGGGCTACTTGATTGTCTACTGTAAATTAGGAGCTACTTTTCCATTGGGCTACCCTGCCTCCTGGTATGAAGGTACCCTGCAGAATCCATAGGAGGCTTTCAGACACTCTGGAAAACACAGTCTGAGTGAGAGTTCCTTGCTCAGAATCCCCTCTACAAAACAACCTGAGGATGAGCAGCCTGGGGAGGGGGGGAGGCATTACTCCCTGGCTGGGCCCAGAAGCTCTTGCCTCCCTTTCCTAGCTCCCCTGGCTCAGCCCCAGGGAATATGTGCTTGGGAGAAGGAAGTGGGTGTCAGCAGCTTGTGTATACCAGCAGGAAGGCTGAGTGAGTGGGGGCCAGGAGTACCCATCTCTCTCTGTGACAGCCCGGCTTCCTGTGACAGAGCGGGGGTGTTGTTGGCAAGGAATCCACCAGCAACCACGAGTGAGGCGAGAGCAAACCAAGGAGAAAGAAAGGGAAGGAGATGACAGGAGCTTGGATCAGGGCTCTCGTAAGGGAAGGATGACACTGTATTTGTGTTAAGAAAGCACAATGTTATGAAAGGAGGGACAGGGGAACCTGGGAGAAATTATAGCAGGTATAATTCAGCTGCTTCCCTCAGTCAGAAGAGCCTGCAGCCCTTCGGGGCATTAAGTTTCTGTGGGGAGCTCCCTTAGGGTATTGTTGTCTGGGGGAGTCTCAGCAGACAGCTTGTGATCCATCTGGGAGCCAGGGGAAGGAAAGGCTGAAGAAGGAGAATCCACAAGTAGTCAAGAAAAAAACTAGAATGCAAAAAACCAAAGAGTCCATCTCCCTTCCTTTGGTGAAATAACTTCTGGTGTGAGGTCAACAGACTCCTAGACTCACATTATGGCAGCGAGGAATTTCAGAGGTCACCCAGTCCAGCTTCCATGACATTAAGGCTGGTCAGTGGTAAGGATGCTCCACCATTCTGACGTAAACACCAATTTTTCTCTCTCTCTTCTCACTTCTTCCTCCCTTTCTCTTCCCCCACTCACACACTCACTTTCCTTTTTCTCTCTCCTCCTCCTTCTCCAGCTCTACTTCCTTTCTGCCTATTTTTCCCATCTCCCTTCTGTCTGTCCAGGAGAATGGTGATACCAGAACCAGGGGCTGCCAATTCTTAAGTTAAACACAATTAAAGGTCAGCAAGTCAGGATAGGGTTGGCTCCAGACAATAGTACAAAGGGGTGAAATCTGTCCTTGACACCTATCTGCTTGATTCTGTATGCTTGAGATCCTGTTCCTAGGCTTTACTCATTCCTGGCGATTATAAACTCTCCTGAATTGTCAACTAATACACGGACATGAGGCAACTTGTTATAGAAGAAATAGTACTGTTTCTGGAGTCAGAAAATCTGGGTCCAAATGTAGTCTCTGATCCTTATTAACTGTACGACTTTAGGGAAGTCACTTAACCCCTAAGAGGCAGCCAGGTGTAGTAGACAGAACATTGGATCTGGAGTCAAATGAAAGGCTAGGTTTCAAATCCTGCCTCAGATACTTCTCGGACAATTTCTCTATACCTTAATACAGATGACCTTCAAGATTCCTTCTAAGGGGCAGCTAGGTAGAGCAGTGAATAGGGCACTGGTCCTGGAGTCAGGAGGACCTGAGTTCAAATCCGACTTCAGACACTTGATATTTACTGGCTGTGTAACCTTGGACACGTCACTTAAGCCCAATTACCTTGCTTTACCCCCTCCAGAAAGACCAAAAACCAAAAAAACAAAAACAAGATGCCTTCTAGCTCTTATTTTATGATTCTATAATATAGAGCATGCTTAGATATCTGTGCACACATATATGAAAGGATATGTGTATGCATATAAACATATGTATGCCTTTCCTACTTCTTCTCACATATATTTATCAATTTCCAATCATTTTCTACAGTGCTTTCAATTTTATTAATGTAATTCTATAGTGTATGGAAATTTCACTCTAACTAGTGAGTCACCAATTACCTCCTAATTACCTTCTAAATGCCAAGTCCAGTAGCTTCCTCATGAAAGGTAATACGTTGTAGTGAGAAGAGTTATGGACAATCAGAAGAGACCTGGGCTTGAATCTCGCTTCTGACACTTTCCCTGGGCAAGTGACTTAATCCTTCTGTTCCTCAGTTTCCTCATTCATAAAATGAAAACCTCTTCTTCCCCTATCCAACCTCTAAGGCCCAGCTCAAGCTCCCCCTCCTTCAGAACTAACCCAGGTCCAGAAGAAAACAACACTTTAATGATGATGATAACGATGATAAAGTCATGAAAGTAGAAAGCATCCTGTTACACATTTCGCCTAGAGCAGTCCAGAGTTTGCCAACTCTTGGACTAGAGTATAGAGTATATGAAGGGGACTTGCATTGGCACTGGTTGTGCCAATCCTCCAGTACACATTCACTGCCTCGGGCACTTTGTTATTTTTTCATAGTTATTTGCTTTGTTAGCATCATGGATATCAATAGTCAGATGAAAGTGTGTAGGACACCAGGGTGGATCTTCCATGGGGCATCTCTAAGAAGTAGTGACAGGAGTAGCCCAGTGTGAGAGGACATGGAAGGGTTTGATCTTCCACAATAGAGGAACCCTCACACGTAGATGTTCATGGCACCAAAGACATCCCTAACCAGGTCGACAATCAATTCACTGAAGACTAGGATGTGCCATAGAATTCTTCCTATGTCAAGGGTCAGAAGGCCTGACACAGAGTTGATATTCAGGAGATGATTTTTGATTGACTTTTGCATTTTCCCTATCAAAGACTGAAAAGCCTTTAATTTAATTCAGTTCAACGAACAATAATTTCTAAGGCATACAAGGCAACTGCAAGGCACTGTGGGAGGGGGAAAACAAAACTGAGAAAGATACTAAAAGGAATGAGCCTCTGATTTTCAAGTCTTATCAATCACTTGGATGAAGACATCGGAGACATACTTATCCAATTTGTGGATGATGCATAGCTGAGGGGAAGAACTAATTTATTGGGTGACAGAAACTGGATTCCAAAGTATCTTGACATCCTGGAAGGAAAGGGAATTCTCTCTTCCCAACTCAGACTTTAATTTGAGTTCCTCCTTACTCCTGTTTCTTAGTCTCCCTACTATGTGTCATCTTCTCCCTACTATGTGTTGTCTCATAATGTAAGCTCCTTGAGGACAGGGGCTTTCTTTTGAGCTTGTACTTATATTCTTACTGCTTATTTCAGTGTCTGGTACATAGTAAGTATTTAATAAATGCTTTATCTACCTAATGTAGAGGAAGCAGATGAACATGAGCATTGTGAGTTTGGAGAAAATGTCTTCTCAGAGGTCAAGGAAATAGAGCTATGAAGTTTGTACTTTCCTCCCCTCCTGATTGACATCAATACTAAGGAGAATGATTCTATTTTAAAAGGATTCACTGCCACTTTAGAGATTTCCTACAAACACAGGGACTTCTGGTAAGACTAACCATGGAGAAAACAATTTTCCCACAGGAATGAACATGACCTTTAGCAACTTTGATGACCTCAAGACTTGCACTCATTTCTTGTTTCTTTTCCGCCTTGGAATGTTGCCAATTGGCTGTGTATGTATTCTAAATTAGCCTAAAATCTGTAAAAGCTAAATTTGTACCCTAAGAAGTTGAAGTTGCTACCAGCAAGCAGTCTTCCTTAGTGTACAAATAAATTGCTTTTTCTTTTATTTTGGCTAGCCGATTCATTTGACTTCTGATTATGTAGACCTGTTTGAGGGGTAGGATTTTCCCAAGGAACTCAGCCTGAGAAATTGCCACAATACTATCCATCCATCCATCCATCCATCCATCCATCCATCCATCCATCCAGCTATCCATCTATCTATCCATCTATCCATCTATCTATCTATCTATCTATCTATCTATCTATCTATCTATCTATCTGTCTGTCTGTCTGTCTGTCTGTCTGTCTGTCTGTCTGTCTGTCTATCCATCTATCCATCTGTCTGTCTGTTTGTCTGTCTCTCTGACTATCCATTCATCTATCTGCCTATCATCTACCAGGAATATAAAGATATAAACAAACAAACAAAAAAGGCTCTGCCCTCAAGGAGCTTACAAAGTGCCTAACACCAGAGTACTTACTATACATATTATGTCAGAAGTCCTGAAAAAACTACCTATGTTCTGCAACATAGGGTAGGAAATTCCTATGATGTTAAGAGTTTTCAAGAGTTCTTTCTCTCTGTCTGTCTCTCTGTCTCTGTCTCTCTGTCTCTGCCTATCTCCACTCTCCTCCCCTCCACTAGGAAAGTATCTGTTACCTCTAAGAAAGGCCACTAGGCAAAGATTTGATAGCCTTCTGGGAGATAACTACTGTCCCCTGAAATGGATTTAGAGTCAGTAAAAAAAAAATGGAGGTGAAAATCTTTGCTTATTGCTTTATTTTCTATGCTGTTTAACTAAAAATCTTTTGAACAAATGTGAATCATAGTTAGTCATTAAAAGTAAGCACTTTCAATGGGGACTAGTGAGCAATGGTTTTGAGTGGGTGCTTACCCATAGAGTGCCTTGAATGAGTCACTTTTTAGGAGAGTCCCCCAAGCACTTCACATCTTTCAAGGAATACTGTGTGTTATTAATATGTACAGGAGAACCTTGATAACACTTTATTCTACAAATCAAAAGCCTTTTCACAATGAACAAAGAATAAACACAACAGTGTCTAGAACTCTACATACCTCTCAGTCTGTTGTGTGAATCTTATCAAACATCTTTGAAAACCTCCCTATTCCTTTCTCATACCTCCATCAAGAATGTGTATAGATTATTCTTGTGAAGATTCTGCAGAAATGGTAGTCACATGAATATGTAGTTATTAATATTTTTGCAGACTTATTTTGGTAATAATAATATTTGTTGGGTATTATTCTTTGTAAGCCTTTGGTATACTTCCTTATTTTAGTAACCAATTCTTCGATAGCCCCCAAATTGCTTTGCCTCTAGAACAAACTCCTTCTGTATATACTTGGTCTTGTCCAGCTATTCCTCTCATCTTTGTTTCTTTTAGTGAAAATTTTACTTCCTTTTTAAAAATGTGACTCAACTTTGGCTTGGTCTTGCTTTATGTATGTCCAGATCACTTAAGATAGAGGTACCAGTTTTGGGGACAAGATATTCTGTGTTCTTTTACACCTAGGTGGGATTAGCCTCTTTTCCTGTGTAAATGGAAAAGGCTACCTTTAAAAACTGCCAGACTGAGACCCTTTCTCTCTTTCCTGAGGTGTCCAGAGAGGGTGAAGACTTAAGTTCACCAACAACATGGGCATCATGAACTGAGCTGATGAGGAGGAGAAAACCATTTTCCCCTACTCTATCCTTTTGTCCTGTAGCCCCAAGAAATGAGCTTGGGCTTGGGTATTATTTCATTCTATTTCACTTGTCTTTCTTGGTTCTCTGAACAGGTGATGGAATCCCCATTGGAAATGGGAAATATCCACTGGACCCCAGTGCTTGAGCCATAGTGACCATGGAGACATGATGCCATGCTGGATATGTGACCAGTCAGCCCAGCAAGGAAACCGTAAGAAACCAGGGTGCTTGGGATTCACATCCAAGTGGTGGGGGGAGGACTTTGGACTTGGAATTTATGACTGTGCTATATAGGAATTGAGCTGAACTGTGAACTTGATTCTCTCCCTCTCCTCAGAATATAAAGAGTTGAAGGATGGTTATTATGCCCTTGGTGTTGGGGAGAATGTTTGTATTTTTATTCTTGCTATTCCTTTGAAGAACATATGCCTTTATAAAGGCTCATCTGACTGTTAAGTGGTTAAATGGGACTGAGGTGAAGAGGATCACCTTTATTTGGAGGAAAAAGATTGGCAGTATCTGGAGTCAATGGCAGAGAACCTAGATAATCCTAAATTCCCATCAAGGAGAATCCTGGGAGATGAGTGAAATGTAATAAACCTGGCCCTCATGAAGTATGGGTCAAAGCAATCCTTACAAAGAAATATTTTGTTATATAACATATTACATAGCATATGTCTTAGCAATACGCTGATTTTAAAAATACAAATTGTCTTCAGTTTAAATCCTATGCACTTAATACATTTTTTCAAATAAATATTCCCTTTTCTGTCCCAATAACAGTAATCTCGATAGCAATCCTATCCCATTAAGGTTGTGCATTGAAGTACTTCTTTCTAATTGCAAGATGATGCAATGTATTTTCAATATTTCTCTTTGGTAGTGTGGTCCAGTTCCTGAGTTTTAACTCAGAAAAATACCATTCTGCACAGCAGTAAGTTATATTGAAATAAATGTTGTTTATCACCTCATAACTATCTTTTGTTATTGTTTTTCTTCTTTTTCTTTATTAATCTGTCTCTCTCTTTCCCCCTCTCCAAGCAAGTTTTAAAAATAAAAATAAAGTCCTCTGTATATATAGCTGTGTAGTCCAGAAAAAAAATGTCTCTTTGGCCATATCCAGAAACATATGTTCTTTTTCTGCATTTTAGTTCATTGATAAATCCTCTTTGGTAGGAGGTGAGTTGTATGTTTCATCTTCATTCTTTTAGCTTTTGTGATTTGTCATTGATCAGAGCTCTAAAATCTTTCAAAGTTTCCATTTTTATTTCCTCATGCAGCTCATCAGGGACAATGATGTTAGAATGCAAACATGGTGACTCCACTGTCATTCATAGAGAAGAGAGTTTGGAATCAGAGAAATGGAAAAGATCTATTGAGAATTCTGTTTTTCCAATGTCTAGTTTTATCCTTAAACACCTTCAAGATGATCTGACTTAATTGAGTCTTTTTGCTAAATTTTCTATAAATTTGTTATCCTTTCACTGTTTATCATTGTTTCATAGGAGAATACTACTGATAAACTTTCACTATCCTCTGTAAGTTTTTACAGATGAGTTAGGGTTTTTACTCTGCATTGACCTGAACGGCCATAACTCTGGCAGAGATCAAACTTTTTCTGTCTTGAGATGGTTTCTAGACCAATGCCCCACCCCCTCCAGTTTCTATTACTTATTGACTAACGTCAATTGAACTTCTTTAGAAAAAATGGTGATACTTTTATGTCTATTGTTTCATCAATTTCTAATTTTTCAGTATCTCTAGTTTATTTAAGTAGGTTGGGTTAGAGTTACCTCAATTACACAATATATATTTTCATTTTTATTCCTTCTCCTTATTTGGTATCTATTCATATCTTTGCTTCAATAATTCAGTGGTATATTTTGTACAGAGACAACTAATTTAGATATTAATAACACTTTTTCCTATTAGTTAATAATAATAATAATATTGTTATAAATTTAATTTTCAGTGGTGTTATTCAGTACTTTGAAGAAAGTGTGACATACAGCTAAAAGACATGTAATCTGTAAGGCTTTTTCTCTCTTATTTCTTACTTCTGAGCCATATTTTACAGTATTTTTTTTACCATCTTCCCTATTCCCATTTTTACAGTAAAGTTACCAAATATTAAAATATTAATTTATTTAACCTGGAGGATCTTTTTGAGTTATTCATAAAAATTTTTCTAGCTTCTCATCCTTTGCAGTAAGTGTTGGCACATAGGCTGCAGTCATCTTTACAGCATTCTTTTTACAAAAATTTATCATGCGCACTGAAGTATGAGATGACCAAATGTCCCATGAAATGATGTTTCTCGTTGCCTTTAGATGCATGATAAAAACGAATTCTGCCAAATCCTTTATTTTTTGTCCAAGAAGAACATGTAAACCATCCTCCTATTTAAATGCAACCTCTTTTTGTCTCTAATTTCATTTATTGTGGAAATGTCAAGACAGCTGTAGCAGGGTTCATCCAGTGGTACATTTACTTAATCAGAAGCAGGAACCTTACACTTAAAAGTGCCAACATTTAAGATGATATTCATAGAAGATCTAAAATATTATTGTTGTTTTTTAAATGTCCTTTTGCCTCCTTTGTCACTGCAGAAACAGTGGTCATTTTGTATTTTTTTTTAATTTCATGGATTGCCATGGCCAAAGAGTTCATCACCAAGTGGTCAGCCTACTGGTAGCAACACTCTCCATACTCCTCAGAAAATACAAGTCATCTGTCATAGATATACTCAACCTTTTCAACATTGTAGAACCTTCTAGATCTAGTGCTCTGGTGACATAGCCTTGGAAAAACTTGGGTCACCTTCATAGCTATCCAGATAGGACTTAAGACTCTCACTCTTTATTGTAGGAGTCAGGGAACACCTTAAAAATTAAGTTTACTTTCTTCTAAGAAAGTGTTCTGTGGAAATAAAGAAGGACGCTAAGTTTAGGAATGAAAAAGAAGTTCGATGAACTCTATGAAATTCAGGTTGACCCCAATTTGAGCATATTCACGTGGAGTTTTTAGACTTTCAATCAATTAGATTGGTGATTCAATTTACATAAATAGAGGTCTTTATCTGAACTAAAACAAAGCTTCAAAGGAACTGCAGTGAGTTGCAGGATCTTCTGAGAACCCCAAGGGATCAATTAGTCCCCAAAAAATCATTTATCTAAGCAGTTACTTAATGGATACTTGACTAGTACATGCTTAAATTCTAATGAGGTTTGAAAATGGAGTTCTCTGAACAAGGTTGTTTTCTTTTTAAAGAGACAGCACTTCTTGACAATTGGTAAATGAATGCATTATGGTTGGTGATTAAATTGATTATGTCTAACTAAAAAAAAGCAATTCTACGAAGCTCTTCAATTCACTTCAACAATTATTTATTTGGAACACACAAGGCACTGTGCCAGGAACTTGGTATACAAACAAAATGCAAACAGTTCCTGCCTTCAAAGAGTTTACATTTCATGAAAGTGAAGCTAGCTGTCACAGTGAAAAGAACTCTGGACCTGGGAGTAAGGAAGACCCATCTTCCTGAGTTCAAATCTAGCCTCAGAAACTTACTAGCTGTGTGACCCTAGGCAAGTCATTTAACACTGTCTCAGTTCCTCACCTGTCAAATGATCTGAAGAAGGAAATGACAAACTTCTAGAATCTTTGCCAAGAAAATCCCAAATGGGGACATGAAGAGTCAGACACAACTGAAAAATGACTGAACAACAAGAGGAAAATACCTGGTATGCATGTAAATATGAAACAAATTTGAGAAATATAAATAATAATAAATTCAAATATTATTTAATTAATTTAATTTTAATTACCAAATACAAGAAATTCAAGAAAGCACTAACAAGTGAGGGGACCAGTAAAGGCCTCCATGTATAATATGAGCCATGAAATATGTTTTGAAGGTAACTACAGTTTCTAAGAGGCAGAGATGAGGATGGGGGTACATTCTCAAGCTAGAATGCTATATATGAGGACCAGTGAGCAATACAGTTTTCCTGGAATAGACAGCTCATAAATAATAATAATTAGCATTTATGTAGCATTTTTACAAACAATATCTCATTTTATCCTTATCCCTGGGAGGTTGACACTATTATTTCCATTTTCAGATAAGGAAACTGAGACAGTTTAAGTGACTTGCTTAGGGTCACACAGCTAGTGTCTGAGGCTAGATATGAGCTCAAGTCTTCCTGCCTCCAGGTCTTAATACTCTAAGATCTCTGTTTTTTTTTTTCTCTTTAAGCAATCGGGGTTAAGTAACTTGCTCAAGGTTACACGGCCAGTTATTTCTGGGTGTGGTGCTGAGTATCTGAGCCTGGATTTGATCCCCTGGTCATCCTGACACTGGGGCCAGTGCTCTTACTCACTGAGCCACCTGGCCACCCCTAGGTCTTAATACTCTAACGACTATAATACCTGAGTGCCTAAAAAGCAAAGTAGTAACACCAATAAGATAGGTAGGAGTAAAAATGAATAAAGATTTAAATGCCACACTGAAGATTTTGCATTTTTCCCTAGAAGGAATAGAGACACTGAAGATTCTTGAGTAAGGAAATACCAAGATTGATTCATCTAATAGTTGAGTTTTGCTGATTATCTGGAACAGTGGTGTCCTATTTTATTGTGAATGAACTTTTAACCACAGGGCAATAGTCACATGAACTGAATGTCTCTATGACCCATTTTTATATTGGGGATTGCAAATGCTTAGTCAAATCTGTTCACTACATTCAAGGAATAATATTCCTTGTTGTAAATATTAGGTTTCATTGTGATTTTTACTATGTTATAGAAGCAAAAATGTTTTTCTCTGGTGACATCTCTGAAATCAAAATGAAAGTCAGAAGAAAAATGTGATCCTAAATACAATTTTTTTTTGTTCTACATATTTCATTTCAGGACACAATGAATGCACACAACGATGCCAAATGTAAAATGAAATTTAAAAGTAGAGGAGAATACTTTAGGCCATGCTGCATAACCATAAGCATCAACAAATATTGAGCCTAAAGGGGACACTTTGAAACAAAATAACCAAGCTTAGACAAAGCCATTGTGTTAATGGGTCTTTCTGAAGTGCTCTGTTAGGTTCAAATTTTATTATCAATAGTTCAGGAAAGGGAAAAAAATGCTTCTTAAAGGATAGTAGATTAATTAACCTCAAGGGATGGTTATCAAAAGCTTATTCTATACAGAACACACAGGTGGTGGAAGAAAAACAAAGCTTAAGTTAAAAGCCCTCATGAAACTTACTAGTAGAGTAGGGAGATCTAACACAGAGAAGGATTCAGAATAATGTATTAGAGAGGCACAAATAAAGTGCAATTTATTATGCTAATTATTATTATTCAATTTACTCTTTGACATTTTTTCAGCATTTAACATGGCTAGAACCTCCTCTCTTCTTAAGGAAAGTATTTGTGACGGTGTCACACCATATCGCTCTGCTGTGCCATCTTTGGGATCAAACAGAAGTAATAAGCTAGCTATTTCAAGAAGTCAGGATTAAGAGCAGCTCAGTGAGCAGTGCCACGGATGTAAAAGGAGGATGATCATTACCAGTTAAAGGGAATAAGGAAAGACTTCATGGGGGAGCTGGAAAGACTCAACTGGATTTCAGTGAGGGAGATGTCTGTCTGTTCCAGATGGAGGAGACAACCTAAGTCAGACCTATACAATTTGGCAGCAGGTAGAGGCCAAAATTAAAATAGGCTAAACTTCTTCAGGCCACAGATGGGCTTTTTAGCAGCTCACTTTCCAAGTAAAGGTATAATTAATGATTAAACTATTTTACACATAGACCATATTTTAAAAGGGAAATTTCAATTAATATCAATTAATTATACTCATTACTTAAGATTTTTATTTATCATGAAATCACATTAATGTTAAAAAATTACTTCTCTAAGTGATACAAGTTTTAATGTATTTTTCAGGTTTTCTTACTGTTTACATTTAGTTAATGGGCCATATTACACCTCTTGTCAGCAATCAGTTTATGGCACTCTGGAATCATATTTGAAATTGATTTCTTTACAAATCTGAAAATGAACTTTAGCAGCTGCCTCATTTTCTGAGTTTACTTTCTTAAAAAACCATTTTTACCCACTGATATTTTTTAAAATTTGGATATTTTGTTTGTTTTTCATTGGTGTCCAATTTGCTTACATTAGAATGTTTTGATCTGAAATGGAGACAAAGATTTTATGCCGTCAGAACGGCTATTAACCAATCAGAAAACAAGGCACAATATTTTGTCTCTCGAGTAAGTAAACAAGTATCTCTTTGTCCACTCTAGATTAAATGCTCTACATTCTGATTCGATCTTCTGTTTCTTTTTATCACCCATTTTCCAAAGTCACCCCCAAAAACCCTCCACAGCAACTGCTCACATAAAAAGAAATACTGAACTGACTGTCTGACATTAGAAAGAGTGTCAGACGCTCATCTAACTTGGAGGGTGGCTGAGCAGCCAGGGAGGGGAAGAAGCCCTGGAATTGTTGCTGCTCATCGAAAGGCGGGCATCAGCTGCATTGGCGCATGGCTGCACTCTGTTCCTGTTCAACACCAGTAAAGACTGAAAACAGAGAGAAAAGATATGACTTGCTCCTCTGGGATTAGAGACAGACCAATGATGGTTGGTTACCCCAGGTCACATGACAAACAAGAGAAAGTGAGGCTGACAACTTTGTGCAGCTCTGCTTCACTTAAATCCAATTCATGAGCAAGGAAGACATCACCTCATGATGTCATTGGTCCTCTTTGAAAACAAAAGGATGAACAACATACTTGAATAGAGCTCTGGGTCTTGAGTCAGGAAGACCTAAGGTCTAATGTGGCCTAAGATACTAGCTGTGTGACCCTGAACAATTCACTTAAGCTCCATTTACCTCAGTTTCCTCAGCTGCACAATAGGGATAATAATAGCAGGGTTGTGAAAATCAGCTAACATAATGATTGTAAAGTACTTAGCACAGGACCCATTACCATAGTTAGTGCTATATATAAATGTTAGATCATATATATGTATATGTATAAACATTTATGTGTGTGTGTTTTCACACACACACACACACACACACACACACCCTGGCCTGCATGTATCCTGGATATAGATACATGATTCCATTGAACAGAAAATTTTCTGTGGGGTAAATATCTCCTAAATCAGGTGGAACTGGAGTTGGGTCCTCTCCATCCTTAGACTAAAATACTTTTTTAGCTATATCCTTAACTTTTCCAGTCTTTGATGCAGACTACCAAAAACACCAGTCATCAAGTCTCCAGGATTCAAAATATCTCCAGGATGAGGAAAACCATTCAGGTTTTGCTTCTGCTTAGGGCCATCTAGAGACAGCTATCTTTTTATGTCCCTGTATCTTTAAATAAATCCTGTTCAAGCAAAGCCACTTTGAGTAAACCTCACAGTTTGTCTGGCAACGGGAATCTCTTGAACCCAGTAGTTCTTACTAAGGCTTCCTTTGAAGATAATTTTATCTGGATATAGACATAGATTGAGAGAGCAAGTGACAAGAAATTGACAGCATAAGTGCCACAATGGCACCCATGGAATGTTAAAAAACAACAACAAAAAACCCCTAAAGGAAGATATCCAGAATGTCAGGCAGATCCTCTGTGGAAAAGACAAGAAGATGTAGGCAAGATCCATCACAGGAGAGATGGAGTTTGATTTGAAGAAAGCACTCACATTAATGTAATCATAGATCCTTCAAAGTATTAAGGTATTTATTTGGATTAAAATATTGGGAGCCATTAGAATATTCAGTTCTGCAAGTTGAATCTGTACCCTTGGAGTCTCTGTAGCAGTTTTGGGTAAGAAAGGGGTTGCCTCTGAGTGCAGTTCTCCTACTGTAATAATATACAATTTCCTTCACTGGATGCATCGTTTTCAGTCCCCATAACTGGATCAAAAAGTCTTTGTACAGCTGGTAGTCTCTTTTATCAGACTTTTCCTAAATTAGTGTCCATCAGTTCTTTCCACCTGCTCATTAGAAAGTCCAGCTAA
The DNA here is from genome assembly GCF_028583685.1 of Petaurus breviceps papuanus. Taxonomy (NCBI): domain Eukaryota; kingdom Metazoa; phylum Chordata; class Mammalia; order Diprotodontia; family Petauridae; genus Petaurus; species Petaurus breviceps. Next base: position 50,990,732 of record NW_027187419.1, on the reverse strand, counting down.
CACTCAAATGGGCAATGTGTTGTGTCGAAGATTCTTGATGGATATCTTTCCTTTTTGTTAAGAGGTAAGTTGTCCAGTCTCTCATTTACTTTGAACAGATTAACTTTCCATTGGCCAACTAACTTTTGGTTCTATTGAATGCCGAAGTTTCTCAATATAATGTTGACTACTTGTTGAAATCCTGACACCTACTCTGACACCTACTGTCTTTTACTGAGGTTATAACTAGTTTGTAAGCATTTCTCAGTTTCTCCTTCAGTTGAGAGATTTACTACTGAGTGTGAATAGTTAGATCGCTTCCTTCACCTGTGGTAGTAAAACACAAGTAGTCATAGGCAGGTATGTACTGCCAGCCCAGGTATAGCCATGCAAATCTATGATTATCTTGATAGATCATACCAATTAGTAACTCTGATGTAGTCACTGAGAGATCTGCTTCTGAAGAAAGAACTAGGATTGTTAGAGCAGTCACTATGCTAAATTCTAATGCTATGGGGAAACCTGAAGACACAGTTACACATGTATTTAAGTGACAACACCAAAGATTGCCCATATGAATGCACCACAAATACAATTGTATATGTTTATTGCTGCACATGTAAATTACTGGATGTTTGAGTATCATTGTATCTTATTTTGCTGTTAGGTTCATTTGACTATGTTTTGCATTATGTTCATGCTGTAGCAATATCTATTTGCTCATTGATTTGTATATATGCTAATGCTTACAGATAAGTTGCATTTTTATATAGGCCAATGGATAGTATTGTTATTGTAGCTTTACCTTATTAGTTATTAGCCAGTTTTACTATATTAGTTAGCTGTGTTGATTGCTCTTAATTGATTGATTGATTATTGTGTACTATGGATATGCACATACTTTTGAAATGTGCCTGTATTCTGTTCTGTCATGTTGTCACTATAGTATCTTCCCAGGAGATGCTTTGTAAAGTGCTGTGTCTATGACATGTTTTATTAATGTGTATTTGTTTATTCCATTTTCAGGGTACTGAAGGCTGGTTACCTGAGATGCCAGGAAAAGCATCATTGTTGTTTCAAAGTGCTGATCATTGTATTTAATCTATATAGTTATAAGTTTTGAACTTCCCTCATGATTTTTGCAAGGGATCACAAAAGAGTTTGGTCAAGGGGAGGAATGTAACCTGAGTCCCAAAGCCCACTGATATGAGACTCTTCTCACTTATGGAAGTCTAAACTCCACACCTGCATGAGTGGCAGCACAGAGTTGGCAAGAATGGGAGAAAAGAGAGCTCTAATCTCTTCAGTTTGTTTGGGTCTACAATTTTGTTTTGTTTTTTTCAGATTCTGCAGTCTCTTCGGGCACTACATATAAAATCATATGGAGATGTTCCTAGACTTTGGCCTCCAGCTTCCAGAAAGATGAATAACAGATCGTGGCTTCCAGCTTTGAAAGAGAAAATGGACAATTTCAAAATCCACTTCAAGTTGCTGATGGGAGAATAAGACACTAAGAAGAAGTAGACATGAGAGAAGTGGGTAGTCTTCATCATGTCCCTATACCCAGCTTCCTACACTAGACAGTAAAGGGAATTTCTGCTTGGGTGAGATCTGGGACTCTTTCTTGGTTGAGTTGTTTCCTTGCTCCTAATGGGAGAGCTCCTTTACTCTGTAATTTCTGATCTATATTCTCCTCTATGTTCTTTCTGTTTTGCTATTGACTTAGATAAATGGACTTCCTTGCATTAAAAAAAAATGTTGGAAGTGAGGAGGAGATGCAGTGAAAACTTTCTGAGTTAGGGCTGGCCCTGAGCCCTGAATCCTAGGAATGACCCTGCCCTCTGCCTTTAGTGTCACACTATCCCTTCCCTGCTGTCATTTCTGAATCCCAATAGAAGTAATTCTCCAGCAATTTCAAGAAGTCAATACTAAGGACAAAGTAAGTAGTGAGTCATGGGCTCCCTAATAGGCAAACCATCGAGATGTTGCTGGATAACTTTATCCCTCACCATCACCCCCCTTGGTTATTTGGCCTTAAGAGAAAATTGGTGCAGTTTTGCTAGATTATATAGGGATGTTCCTAGACCCTGACTCTGTACCACGTTTCTTTGACATTCCTCGCTGCAGTGTGCAATAAATCTCCTGTGTGTTTTATGTTACCCAGTTGGTTGCAGTGTTACAAACATAAAATGTACAAACAGCCAAATTTGGTCCTCTCTCCAGACCCACCATGCTTAAAAATAGCTTCAGGCTGAAACAGACCATACCACTCTACCCAGCAATGTCATAAACAAATAACTGAGTGGCAAGAAACTCACTAGGGAGGGATCCAAAGAAAGATTTTCAGTAGTTAGGGAATTGCTAAAAAGTCCTTTGTCCTTGAGAAAATCTGAAGTTTTCAGTGAGCTCTGAGACTGGTTCAGAATAAGGTTATCCCTGCCCAATATTGGTTTCACTTGCTTCTTTACCCTGTCTTGACCCTGTGGTCATTCATTTACTCCATCCCTGTTCCTTCTGACCTCCTACCCTTCCTGCTCTGCTCACCTCCAACCCTCATTAAACTTTAGCCCTTGCTTATTCTGCTTCAATCTAATTGTCTTGTGCTGCTAAAAAAAAAAAATTACAAAACCATGCTGAGGGGTTCACTATAGACTTAAGCTATCTAATCTCAGCTGACCCCTCACAGCAACACTTTTATTCATTTTTAATTGAATCTCTACTGCATTTGCCACAATAGCTGTTCTAAACTTTCTCTTCTCTCCTCAACTTTATCTCCCACGTCATATTCTCTTTACAGAGAAGATTAAAGCAATAAACTCAATTAAACACATATAGTATTTGTTGAAACTTGAGATAAGCAAAGAGTTAGAGAACACCTTCCTGGCCCTTGATGAGTTCATGTCACCAGTTTCACTGGAATCATATTTCAGGATACTGAAAGAATGTAAGAATGCAAGAAGTCATTTCTGATCCTCTGTAAGTGATCTATGAAAGACTGAAGAAAAATGCTTCAGGTCTGGAGAAAGGCAAATATTGTCATGATTTTCAAAATAGGAAAAAATGACATCTTCTAACCATAGACCAGGGAGTTTAATTTTGATTCCTGAAAAAAATTTTAGATCATATTATTAAAAGGATAAGTAAATATCTAGAAAAGGTAGCAGACATCACTTGTGTAGCATCATCAAAAAGAGCTTATGTCAGACTAACATCATTTCCTTTGTGGGGGGGGGAGGGAGGGAGAGAGATTCTAGACTAGTAGATCAGGGAAATGCTATTGTTGTAATATCAAAGCATTTGACAGTCTCTAATGCTAATCTTGCAGATAAGATATAGAAAGAAGGGCCAGATAGTAGTATGATTAGATAAATTTAGAACTGATTGAATGTCCATGTTCGAAGAGTAGTCATTAAGAGTTTTATGTCTGCTTGGCAAGAGGTAAGAAGAGTACCCAAGCATTATATGCTCAACCATGTTCTATTTAATATTTTTTATCAATGACTTTGATAAAAGCACCCATGGTATGCTTGTCAAATTTATAGTTATTAGGAAAGTGGGTGGTGTAGCTTAATCATTGGATAAGTCAAAATTCAAAAAGATCTTGGGGTGACTAGCTAGAACATTAAGCTAAGTAGAATAAGATGAAATTTAATAGGGAAAATGTAGTTTTAACCTCAAGTTCAAAAACTAAATTTCACTAAGTCAAGATAGGAAGGGAGGGATGTGTTTAAACATCAGTTTTTTGAGAAAGATCTGGATTGTTTAGTGGACTGTATGCCCATTATAAGTCAACAATGTAATATGGGACCAAAAAAAGGAAATGAGACTTGAATTTAGAGGTGTAGTGTCTAGGACTAGAGATTGTGTGTAATCAACCAATCCTTGTGGGTCATAAACTTAGGTTCCTTCATTTCTTCACGACTCTACAGCTTATCAATTTTCTTTCAAGAATGTGGCACTGAAAAATTCTTAAATACCTACCAGAAGGGGAAGGGAAGGGAGAAGAGATCAGAGGAAACTTTGTGTAGGAAATGCCACTAAATATTCTTGAAGGAAAAGAAGGATTCTGAGAGGTAGAGATGAAGGATTAATAGTTTGTAGACTTGGGGTAATATTTGTGCAAATGCATGAAAGTGGAAGATGGAATATCCTTAACTTAAGGAATGACTGAATGAATATGAATATATGAACATATTAGAATTAGTGCTATAATATAAGAAATTATGAAATAGATGATTTCAGATAAATATGAGAAGGCTTAAATGAATTGTTAGGGTGAAAAGAGCAGAATCTAATAACAACTTTGTTGAAACAACTTTGAAAGCTTTTGAACTCTGATTATTATAATGACCAACTACAATCCAGAGGACCAATGGCGAAGCTTACTGCTTATTTCCTGATGAAGAGCTGAGAGATTCAAGATGCAAAATGAGAAGTATATTTTCAGACATGGTCAGTAAAGGAAGTTGCTATGCTTAAAGATGCACATTTGCTACAAGGGTTTTGTTTTTCCTTTTTTTTTTCCACTGAGGAAAAGAGGGAGACAAAGTAGATTTTTGCTTATTGAAAAGAATTAAACTTATTTTTAACAAATCAATATTGTCATTGCTACTGAAAAGAGAGTGTCAATCTATTCTCCTGTGACTCCACTTACCATCCCTATGATTTTTCAAACCAAAACATCCCTCAGAGGCAAACACTTCACTAGATGTATTAGAATATAACATCTTTGAGGTCAAGGAGTCTCTCACTTTTGTATTTGTGTCCTTGGCATTTAGGACAGTGGTTCTGTATACCATTGATTTCATTATTGGTTATTTTACTCATTATCACCCCCTGTCTTCCCTCTCTACCTTGCTTCCTGTGTCAAGTTCCAATTAATCCTAGTTAAGGAGATATCTTCAATATGTCTAAAGCTTGCCTGTCAACTTTACCCCAAAGTCTGCCTCTTTTACTATCTTCACTGTTTCTGTTAATGATACCACTAACCTCCCAGACACAAAATCCAGGAATCAAAGGTGTGTAAGATCATATATCTGGAAATGACTTACAGATAATCTACTCTAACCCCTACATTTTATAGGTTCAGAGAAGTTAACTGTCTTACCGAAATTTCCATAGGTAATAAGTGACAAAGACCAGATGGAATCTAGGTCATTTGATTCCAAAATCAATGTTGCTGGTTTTTTTCTCTTTTTTCCTTGCTGCTTCCAACTGAGTTTGCCATCACTGGAGGTGTTCAAGCAGAGGCCAGATGTGCTGGAGCAGATTTAAAGTACTGAGTCCTATACTCCCTCATTCTAGAAATTTGCTCATGCTAGGACAGAGGTGATGAATAAGTATTTAAACTATCAATGATTCTGTAATTCTATGGGTATTTCCCATAGATATTGGAATTTAAATCAGCATTGACATTTAAATAAGGAATGACTGAAGAATGCCATAGAGCTCTTCCCTTTCTTCCACTTGCTATCCTGGGATGGGTCTCTGGGCTCTCCACTACTTAAAGTCTACCTCTCAAGAAGATACATACACATGTACATATACATACATACACATAGTACATATTTTAGTTATAATCATATACACATACACATAGAATATGCAGGGACCTAGGTGGAACAGTAGATAAAGTACTGAACCTGGAGTTAGGAAGACCTGAGTTCAAATCCAGTCTGAAGAACTTAACTAGCTGTGTGACCTGAAGCAAGTCAGTTAGACTCTGTCTGCTTCAGTTTCCATATCTGTAAAATGGGGAAAATAATAGCATCTACTTCATGAGGTTATGAGGATGAAATGAGGTAATATTTGTAAAGCATTTTACAAACTTTAAAGCACTATATAAATGAGAACTGTCATTATTATAAATGTAATTTACTGTATCTCTTCCCAAAAGGTTGCTGATCTCTTGCCTAGAATTTTCAGAAACAGCCCTACCTGGGAGACAGGTGTTCAGACTAAATGACTTCAAAACATCCAATCCAGATGCAGGATTTCAAAAGACAGTAAGAAGTCTGAATTCAAAGCCCTGATTTTGTAACCTTTAATTAGCATCTTAAATTTGCATATTGAGTCCTTTATTTTCCTTATTTGAAGAAACTAAATCCTCATTGGAGCCAGAATACCTCTAAGAGAAAAAGAGATGGTGTAGGTAATAAATTGTAGCTGTCTAACCTCCTGAGTGAGATAAATTCTGTCTCCCATACAGACCCATTCAATGTACAATTTATTATCCTTCAAACAATGGGATGTATTGTACCATAGATCAGAGCAGTGCTGCCCTTGGGTGGGGAAGGGAGGGAGGCCCACAGAAACAGGCCCTCATTTTTCCTACTGATCCCAACACTGCTCAGAGGCAGCAGGAGGACATCAATCCAAATTATAGGTGGGGAGATGGAAAGACAGGGTCAGGGAGAGGAACTCTCAAGGGAAATGGAAGGGACCTCCATGAAGCATCTGCAGAGCAAAGAAAAAAGGGGTCTGAATTCAAGAGGAAAAAGGATGGGGAATGAAGGGAAAGTTCTGCCTAGAGTGAGGAGTCTCTTGACAAGGGGTTAGAAATTTCAAAGTAGCTCCTAGACACTTTCTGCTTAGTTATTAGGAGGTGGCTTTGGGCTGAGTTGTTCCCCCCCCCCAAAATCCAGAGAAACAGCTCTGCTCTGCTGTGGAAAGTTCAGTGGGAGTTATAGAGTGTGGAGCAGTGGTGTGAAGTAGTGGGGAGAGGACTGAGGTGCGAGACAGAGGGTTGAGTTTAGTTCTCTGCCAACTAACTCAGCTTTTACTAGCCTCTGTCAGGTCCTCATTACCTCTCATCTAGACTACTGTGGTGCTGTACTTATATTTGTATCCCTGGCACTTACCACATTTCCTGGCTCATATTAAGTGCTTAATTAATGTTTGTTTTCTTCCTTCTTTCCCTCTCCTTCCTTCCTTCCTTCCTTCCTTCCTTCCTTCCTTCCTTCCTTCCTTCCTTCCTTCCTTCCTTCCTTCCTTCCTTACATTACACCTTCCTTCTCTCCTTCTAATAGGATTCTCACTTTTTTATCCCTCCTCTCTCCAATCCATTATTCACACAACTGGCAAGATAATCTCTTTAAAGGCTAAGTCTGACCATGTCAATCTCTTATTCAAGAACTCTCCAAGATTCCCTATTGCTTCTTGGATAAAAAATGAACCCCTTGCCATTTTTGGCAATTTGACTCCATCCTGCCAGTTCCATATCCCTAGAATGTGCTCCTTTCTCATCTCTGCTTCTTAGAATCCCTAGATTCCTTCAAGGCTCATGTGCCACCTTCTATGGCGACCCTTTCCTGATTGCCCTAATTTTTAAAGCTCTCCTCCCTTTCAGATAATAATTTTTCTGGCTACTTGTTTATTTGTCACATAATCACAGTATTTGCTATGAGAAGGGACCACAACTGCCATCTGGGTGCATTAGTACCCTAAAGTTTAGGTCCACTATAATGCAAGTGATTATTCAGCCTCTGCTCAGGGTCTGAGAAAACTGGTGACTGTTGAACAATGGGCCTGAAATCAAGAAGAGCCTAAGTTCAAAATCCCACCTCAGATACTTCCTAACTGTATGGCCCTGGGCAAGTCACTTAACCTCCCTCAGTTTCCTCAACTGTAAAATAAGCATAATAATAGCACCTACTTCTCAGGGTTTTTTGAGGATCAATGTGATAACATTTTTTAAGAGCTTAGCCTGTCACATAGTAGGCACTTAACAATTTTTGTTTCCTAATGAGGGGAAACTCATCACTTTTTGAGAAAAACCATTACACTTTTGTTCAGTTCCAAATATCAGGTAGGTTTCTGAGGTTTTTTGTCTTGTTTGTTTTGTTTTGTTTCCCCTCTAATATCAAGCCTAAATTCTTTAGGACATTTATCCTTTGCTCTTGGTTCTATCTCCAGGTGCCAAACAAAATAAATTGGATGGCACAATGGGAAGAGGATTGTCTGGCTCTCATATTAGAAAAAATAGATTCAAGTACTCTGATAACCTTGGGCGAGTAACTAAACTTCTCTAGGCCTCAGTTTATTCACCTCAAAAATGAAGCTTTTGGACTAGCTGGCCTCTGAGTTCCCTTCTAATACAGATCCTTTCCCACCCGACAGTCTTCCAAAATGTTGAAAACAGTTATCTTGATGTCTCTCCCCCTGTCCTCCAGGTCTTCTCTAATATAAATCTCCCAAGCTCCTCCAACACTTCCTTATGTGACATGGGCTCAAGACCCTTCTCCATCATATGCTCTACAACTTACCAACATTCTTTTTTTTTTTTTGAGGGGGGAAGGCAAGGCAATGAGGGTTAAGTGACTTGCCCAAGGTCATATAGCTAGTAAGTGTGTCAAGTGTCTGAGGTCGAATTTGAGCTGAGGTCCTCCTGACTCCAGGGCAGTGCTCTATTCACTGCACTACATAGCTGCCCCTACCAATATCCTTCTTAAACTGTAAGGCCCAGAACTGAAAACAGTACTCTAGATATGGTCTGACCAGGTCAGAGGTCAGAGGAACTATCACACCTTTATCTCATCTGATCAGAAGTAAGGACTGAAATGAGGCTGGTAGACAGTGAAGAAGCACCTTCTTCCTCCAGTTTCTTTGTGCCCTTTTGGTATCTTTTGATGCCCCCCTTTCCCTTAGGCCCCTAGGAACCTCAAACCTGAGTCAACCATTTCTGTCTAGGAGCAAAATTACAAGACAATGAATGAAATTGTAGATATTTTCAGTAGTAAGTAAGGAAAGGACTCAATTTAACCAATCCACATTAAAGTACCAGTAACTATATCATTCCTGTCCAGAGTATCTCCATTTAAAAAGAGAAATGCCTATTGACTGCAATGCTTGACCAAAAATGAATGAATGTCTATTGGAGGAAATTAAATGACATCAGGTTAGGAAAAGAAGAATTGTAGAATATTAGAGCAGAAAAGGATCTCATACATGTAGTTCATCCCCCTTATTTTATTTTTAAATTAAATTCTATTTTTTCTAATGAACAAAAATCAATTTTTTTCTCTCTCTTCTATATCCTTCCTCTGGGGAGAAAAAACTAGTGGAAGTGATGCCTCTTACTACAGGCTAATGTCATTTCCCCCAGTTATATCTAAGCTCCAAAGGCAGGCACCATTTTTTTTTCATTTTGCCATAATATCCTTAGTGCCTCCTCTGTAGTTTGCCCATAATAGTTACTTAATAAATGATTGTTAGGATGAATTGGATTAGCTAGGTAGTGCAATGAAAAGAGTGCTGGTCCTGAAGTCAGGAAGACTGGTCTCAGACACTTACTAGCTGTGTGACCCTGGACAAGTCATTTAACCCTCTTTGCCTCAGCTCCTCATCTGTAGAATGAGCTGGAGAAGTAAATGGCAAACCACTCCAGTATGTTTACTAAGAAGACTCCACAAGTAAAAATGACTGAACAAAAACAATAAGCTAGATTGAGCACTAGGCCTAGAGTCAGAAAGACCTAGATTCAAATCTGGCCTCAGAAACTTCTTAATAGCTGTGTGACCTTGGTCAAGTCACCTAAACTCCATATGTCTCAGTTTCCTTAACTATAAAATGGGTTTTATAATAGTACCTACTCCCCAGGTTGTTGTAAGTATCAAATGAGATAATGTTTGTAAAGTGTTCAGCACGTCTGGCATGTAGTGCTATATAAAACACTATATATTCTTATTCTTATTCTCTCTCCCTCTAAACTTCTGCTTCTGTGAGATGAGAGGCTGACTTATGTGACCTCTAAATTCTCTTCCAGGTTTGAAATGTTACCAGAACTAAAAACTAAACAGACCCTGCCCTCCATGAACTTACGTTCTGGTGAAGGAACACCCTATATTCAAAAATAAGTACAACACAAAGAAAATTACACAAGGAAAATTACAAAGGGAAAAAATACTAACACCTAGAGGTTTCAAGCAGAGATGGCCATGGGCTAAGCCTTGAAGGCAGATAAGCATTCTAAAAGGTGAGATAAAGAAGGAGTCTATTTTAGGAATTGGGAGAGAGTCTATGTGAAGCCATTGAGACACAATTTGAAGTACTGAGTTCTGGATACTCAGTTCTATTTGGCTGAAATGAAGAATTCATGAAATAAGGCAGGATTGTGAAGGGTATGAAATGTTGGACTAAACTTGTATTTTATCCCAGAAGCAATGGGGAACTACAGAAGGTCTTTGAGCATGTGAGTAACATGAATAGAACTATGCCTTAGGACGTTGCTTTTTTCCCCCTTTGGACAGCACCTGATAGATGAATTGAAGAGGAAGGAGAACAGAAACAGGAAAACCGGTTGTATCTTGACTACAATAGTCCAAGGAGAAGTAATGAAGACCTGTTCTAGTAGGCTGACTGTGTGACTGAAAAGGAGAAATGTTGTAGAGGTGGTATCACTAAGACTTGGTAACCAGCTGCATGTGGGGAATGAAGTGATGGGAAAGATAGAATTCTAAATTTGCTTGGGAAGGTAGTGGCATCCTCTGAACCTTAATTAGCACAGGACTACTAGGATTTTGCCCCAAGGCACAGATATGATGTAGGACAAGAACAGGAATTAATAGTTTCTTTCCCTCAAGTACAAAATCCTAGGGTAAGGAAGAGCACCAGAGAAGGAGCTCAAAGTGTGGGAGATCACCACGGTGAGGAAACATTACCCACACACCAAATATTGCCACTTTCCCTATTGCCATTTTGCACATGACTTGGACAGATTGCTCATCTTTCTGGCATGGGGATCTACACATTGGGGAACACCCAAGATCTACATGTGATCAGCAGTAATATAGATGAAAACCAGTCGCATAGTGTCTGTAATGGGAATGGGAATTTGAAGATATTCCCTGCCCCTTAATAGACCTAGGAAGGAGTTTGCAGACCTTCCCTGCTTTGAAAGTAAACTCTGCCCCGTAATAGGCTGAATGTAATCACACGGAGCCTGTGATGGAAGGAATTTGCTAAAGGGTGGAGCAGAGCCCACAGAAAGCTTCCCTGCTGTGAAGATAAACTCTGCCCCCAATAGGCAGTATATATAGTCATGTATACTATACATATAGCATAGCATAGCATAGCACAGCATAGCATAGCATAGCGTAGCATAGCATAGCATAGTGTGGCAGCAAGCACCCCAAGCGTCCTCAGGGTTTGCTACCAACACAGGTTCTTGGATCTGCTTTGTTAAAGGAAAGCAACTCAAAATGGGTTAACAAGCTTACTTTAATCAGTCAGGTATGTATCATTTACCTAGTTCAGGGGAAAAAGGTCAGCACCCCGAACTTCAAAGTATACAGACAGAATTATCAAGTCAGAGAAACAGATCAAGTAGACAGATTTCCAAACTGTCCAACCATTACATCCATACCCAATCAACATCTGGGTTTTTCAAAGCCGGGCGGGCTCTAGACAGCGGCTTCCCAGAATCCATATCAAATCACAGAACACTTCTCAAAGTGAGCCCCAAAACAAAGCCTCACATCAGGGCTTATATAGCCTTCTCGTGGCTCAGAGAATGTAACAACCTTTTGGACCCACTGGCCAATCAAAAAGTATCTACTGAAAAACAGGCCTCCCACCCCAGGCTCCAGGTGCACTTTAGCCTAGGGGCAGGGAAGATCTTTAAAATTTACATTCCCATTACGTATGCCATAGCATAGCACAGCACAGCACAGCACAGCACAGCAGAGCAGAGTATAGTATACACATGAAGACTGTGGTAGGAAGAGTTTTGCTGAAGGGAAGCAGAGACCATAGGAAGCCAGACAGAGCTAGCCAGACATTGGGGGAGAAAGAGGATGCTCATTAATGAGACAGAGAGGTTTGTGAGTAAATTTTGATCTCGTATTGCTTTGTGGGAAGGCTGAAGGATGCTGTGGCTCTCAGCATTATTATGGGTTCTGAACATTTTTGGTACTATGATGGAATCGGCTTACTGGTTTGGGGATTCAGTTTGCAGGTGTATAAATAAATGTTTCAGTTCTGTTCTCTACCTGGAGAATCTGGTATATATTGCAATCGAATGTCATGTGATACTTATAGTCATGGTCTTTATCGCAATCGTGGGCACTGTAAATATTGCATCGGTGCTAGAGTGTCCCAGAGTCTCTATCATCACACTGTGATGACCATCCTAAGCAGACTTTCTGCCTGCCACCTGGCCTCAGCACAAGTCCTGTCAGATATCTGGCATAGCTGGTAATGGATTCATATGCTTGCCTTAGAGTTTTTTTAGATCTTTTTAACCACCATTACCCTCAACTGAATTTTTCTCTAGTACCAGAATTCCCTGTTACAACTCTTGGTGTTTCCAATAGAAATAAAAAGTTTAGAGAAATAACAGTTTTAGGGAGAGATAACATGCTCTGTTTTAGATATTTGGTGTCTGAAATGTCTTTGGGACATACAAGTGAAAATGTACAATAGTGGTTGGGATTACGGGAGTGATATTTCAGAGAGAGACTAAGTTTTGATATTTAGATTTAGGAGTCAATTCAATTTAATAAATATTTATTAAGCACCTACTATGTGCTAGACCCTGTGCTAAGTGCTAGGGATACAAGCAAAAGAAAGAGACAGTCCCTACCCTCAAGGACCATATACAGTATAATGGAGGAAGACCTAAAAAAGGAGGAGGGGAGGAACAGAGGGTACCTGGTGCAGGGGCATGATGTTCCATGGATTGGAAGCCACTAGAGCTCTTGATGGAGAATGGAGTTGATAGGAAGATGGTGAGCCCTCTATAAAGAAAGACTTTGGAAGAATTATCCAAACTTCCAATCAGAGAGGAGAGGCAGCTGAGGGTGTATTGAGAAGGTGAAGAATATCCAAGCTTGAGTCATATTTTTGTGGTGATGAGTTTTCAAGTGATAAGCTAAATATTGGGGTTGTTCCATGGAGTAGAAGCCAAGCAGAGCTGCTATTGAAGAATGGAGTCATGTGACTGTGGTGCTATTTGTGTAAGTAAGTGTGGATATATACTGGGCCACAGTGGAGCAACCATACTTTATCTCCCACTTTCTCTCCTCACTTCCAACTTGCATTTACTCTAGATCTGGGGAATATGTAGAGGGCAGAGGATCAGTCATGTCAACACCCATATGGCTTCAATTCACTCTGAGGGTGCTAGGGACAGCACTGGTGTATGTGGGGGTAAAGGGGAGTGGAATACACATGCACATGGATGGACGTATGGATGTATGGATGTTTTACATACCACTGTGGCTCCTGAAACTCCACTGATATGTTTCCTATTTAAACAAACCAGATGCAATAACACTAATGATTAGTTTAAACATAAACTATTTAGCAAATGAGAAGGCAAAAACAATAATTATAACATTAACTCAATGGAAGGCAAATGCAGAAATAATCAAAACATAAAAATCTGCCAATAAACTTAGATCATACTCTCCCATTAATGCACACAGTTTGGAGGGAATGTGGAGAAAGTGGACATTTATAAAATACTTACCAATAATGCACACAAGTAGAAAAACCCGTATGATTGGGACAACTCATGATCTAACCTCAGGCCAGGAATTTGGCAGTCTCTTTTCAAAAATAGTCTGCACCTGTTCTTCTGAATATTTCCATTCTCCTTTTAGAAAAAGGTGCTTTTTCTGCTACTCTCATGCTGCTGAAATGATATTAAGTTATTTTAGTAAGAAGCAGTATTATATTCTTTCAGTGAAACAGTAGTCCTAAAGCTTGGGGGTGCAGCTTTCTAGGTCTAAGCCTTTGATTTGTTACTGAAGCAGTGTTAAGCTATTCCAAAGAAAAGAAGTTCCTTTAAGCCAGAGAACTGCCAAGCTCTTCAGATCTGCTCTCTGGACAATGCAGACAAGCCCCACCAGTTCTTCACAAAGAGGAAGGGAAGGGAAAGGGAATAAGCATCTACACAGTTCCTAGTATGTGCCAGGCACTGTGCTGAGCACTTTGCAAATTATTCTCTCATTTGATCCTGCAAAGTAGGTGCTGTTATTATCCCCTTTCGTGGATGGAAACTGAGCTATTTTACTAAAATGACTTATCACTGCTTCTGCAGTCTGACAATAGCAGAGAAATGCCTTTGTCTAGTAGGAGAGTGAAGAGTGTCAGAAGAAAAATGGCATAGTCCAGCAGGTCACGCATAGTTCAGATGTATCTGGGCTTATAATAGAGCTCAACTCTATAGTCTGACCACTACCTCCTTCAAGTGGACCCCTAAACTCCAAACAGCAGAAATTTGCTCAGGCTGTGATAAGAGCTGCATGGCTATACTCTGTATTACTGGATCAGAGAGCTGCAGAACCAAGGGAATGGGGCAGGATATCGCATATGGGGAAACCATGTGGCACTTCATTAAATCTGAGGAAAAGAGTCTAGAATCCAGTTGGGACCAGTTCTATCTCCCCCAAAGTTGAGGAAACTGAGGTTGTGATTTTCCTAGGATCACATAGCTTAGTAAGCATCTGAGACTGGGTTTGAATTCAAGTTTCCCACTTCAATGCCTAGCTGCTTCACAAAGCAGCATTCTGCTTTCTCCAATAAGCTCTCTGTAGGTACAGTGCTCTCCTACAGTAAAAAATACTTCCTAGATCAACTGTAAGGTCTGCCTGCCCTCTATCATTTCTCAAATCATAGATGGCATTAAAGGGATGTACCAAAACATACAGCCAGCTCCACTCCATCCAACAAACTTCAAGAAACGACAAAGTGCTCTTCCAAAATAAGGTCTCAAAAATTTTAACCTGTGTGACTTTAACTAGCTCTCTCAGCTGACCTAGTCTGAAGCAACTTTTTTCAAATATTTTTATTGATGTATTTCATTTTTTACATCATCATAGTTTTCTCCAACATCCCTCTCAAAGAGCCATCCCATATAATAAATAGTATTTAAAAGGGAGGGAGAGAGAAAGAGAGAAAAATCAATACATGAACATAGCTTAATTTTGTCATATGCACTTGGTTTTTTTGTTCATGGCTGTTCTTTCCATTTACATTTTTGTATATTGTTCTCTTAAATCTTTTTTACTTCACTCCGTATCAGTTCTTGGAGATCTTTCCATGCTTCTCTGTATTCATCACATTTGTCATTTCTTAAAGAACAGTAATGTTTCTTTTTGCTTTGTCAGCATGATTTGAACTTCTGTTTTTTGAGTTCAGAAGTTTTGGGGCAATATTCTTATATTATTTCTTACATCATGGTATTTAGGTGTTTTAACTTGCTGTGTTCTTTTGGGAAACCAACAATCCTTAGGCTTTCTCTATACATGCTGTCTTCCAGATCAATTTTATTTATATAGAGAGAATGCTTTCCTTTGGGATTATTGTTTTTTGCTTCTAGTCTTCCAGATTGGCCTTCCCTTCTGTGTATTTGAATTCTTGATCAGTTGTCCTCTCTTTATTCTCTTCAGTCAGACCAAATCACCATGGATTCAAGCGTTCCTCTTCTGCCGATTATTTCTTCTGTACAGGCCATACATTCTGTTTTTTATAATTCTCATTTCTCTATTAAACCACTCGGGAACAGCATATCATAGTGTCATCCTCTCTTCAAAATCCACAGGATTCTTCTATGCCTCATCGGGTCAGTGAAATAATTTTTCTTTGTATTGTGGTATTTATTCATAGATGTTTGAACTCATTTACTAGATCCATAAGCCATTATATTTCCTTCTGATGTTAATGTCAATACAAATATTGATTTACCTGTTTATTCTCAAGATATCTGAGTTTTCTTCCTCTTGATATCTTTGGTAATTTTAATTGCTCCCCCCCCCCCCCCCACTTATTTTCCTCTATTACTCATTTTCCAACATTCTTCTCTGTTGGTAGTTTTTCCTGGGGAATGGATCTCAAAGCATCTCAACTTCCTCTCAGAGTGGGAAATTCACAGTTCATCAGCCCATCTTTGCCCCAAGTGACCTTTGGGGAGATAGAACTGGTCCCAACTGGATTCTGGACTATTTCCCTCAGATTTAGTGAAGTTTCACATAGTTCTCCCATATGCAATATCCTGCCCCATTCCTTTGGTTCCTCAGCTCTCTGATCCAGTAATGCAGTTGTTATCACAACCTGAGCAAATTTCTGCTGCTTGGAGTTTAGGTATCCACTTGAAGGAGGTAGGGGTCAGGGTATAGAGTTGAGCTCTATTATAAGCCCAGATATATCTGAACTATGCATGACTTGCTGGGCTATACCATTTTTCTTCTGAGACTCTCCACTCTCCTACTAGACAAAAGCATTTCTCTGCTATTCTCAGACTGTAGAAGCAGTGATAAGCTCTTTTAGTAAAATAGCTGCATTATACTGTTTCTGCGACAAGCATGTCCCTTAAGTCTGGAATTTTGCAGAGCTATGCAGGTCAGCTCTCTGGACTCTGTGGACTTTCTCTCTCTGAATTCAGAGAGGGCAGTAGAGGACAACACGGTCATGGCCCTAAAGCGATTTCCCCTTCTCAAGCTGTAGATGGCGCAAAAAAGCATGGCAGATATGTCTAGCCCACTGTTCCAACTAGAGGATTCTATTTTCCTCCAATCAACTCCCAACACTAGAACTCTCTTCTGATGAAATCAGCCCCCAGAGCAGCTGCAGAGTCTGTCTTTTTGTAGTCAGATCTCAAGCTGTAGATGTTACTAAAGAACAAAGCTGACTAGTCTGGCCATCTCTTCATCTACAACAGAAGATTCTACTTTCTTCCAATCAGCTCTCAAAATCATAACATTCATCCAATCAGCTCCCAGCAGCAAAATCAGCTGCCCCCTACCACTAAATCAGCTCATACATCAGTCAGTCTTCTTGCCTCTGAGTTGCTTTCAAATAGGAGTTCTCAGTACATTTATCTGATTACATTTCTCTCAAATCTCCAGGGCTTCTCCAAACTGCTTTTCTATGAGTTTTCTTATGCAAATGTTTGTTTTGACCAACTTCAACAAATAAGATGTCAATATAGGAAAAGAAAAGACCTTATACTATGATCCTAAGAAGTTGAGTACCAGGAAAATTGAAGGTATCAGACTTGGCTTCATGGAGAAAATGGTACCTGAGTTGAGCCTTGAAAGATTCTAAGAGGCAGAGATGAAGAGAAAGTACATTTCTAGGAATGAATAAAATTATAACCCTCTCAAATCTCATCAATTAATTTCTCAAGAACAAACAAAAGAACTAGGTTACTTGGCAGGAAATCAAACCTTGCCTCCTCATACCTCTTACCTCTGCCACCTTCAAGGTCTCCCCACTTCCCCTCCATTCTTAGTTGGCTGCACTATCTGTGGTCTCCAAGTTCCCTTCCAGGGAGGGACTGGAGGCAGTTTTTTTTCCCCCAAAGCAGCCAAGGACTGCTGTTGGAAATAGCACTATTCCTACCCAGAGCCCTGGTTAAAAGTCTGTCACTGAAGGACTTCAAAGTTAGGGACCTGAATACTGGCACTAATTAGCTGCCTGTTCCTCAGAATTTCTCCTTTCCTGGTCCTACTAATGAATAGGAAACAGAGGACCTGGGCAGGGCTAGGCTAAGCTTTCAGCAAAGGAAAACCCACATACTTTAATCAATAAAGAGTCAGAGCCCTAGGAAAGAATGACAAAGAAAATAACTTTTATTCCCTTTCAGTTAAAAGTTTACTCTTTTCCCCAAAGGAGTCATGTTAATTAAGAGCTCTCTGCTTTGCAATTGGATTTGATTTTTATCGAAGCCTAGCTAGCCTTCTATATGGATATGACCTTCCACTCAATCTCTCCCCCTGCTGCTTTCACTTCCTCCTCCATGCTCTCTCTGACTCTGTTCTGGGGGTGGTTTCACTACAAAGAACCCTCATGATCCCTTTGACAGAAAGGTTCAGTTCCTGGAAACTGCTCAGCCTCTCCCATTCCCTTCCTAAGATGGGTGATTATCTGGCTGCGGAACTATTCTTCCAGAAGATGGCCATGGAAGGGAGGAGAAGGAAAATAAGAAGAGGCTTCTTTAAAATAGGAACTTTCATCTTTTGAATTTACTTTCCACAATTCACTAAAGTATTCTTGGTATTCCTCTGGGCCAAAGGTTTTAAAGTTAGGGAGCTGGAAGATATATTAACTATCATCTATCTCTTCAACCTGATTTTAAAGAGGAGGAAACAGAAGCCCCCAGCAGTTAATAATAATGATGATGATGATGATGATGATAACTTACATTTTTATCACACCTTAAGGTTTGCAATTGCTTTCCATCTGCTATCTAACTTGGTCCTCACAATTATTCTGTGAGGTGCATGTTATTATCATTCATATTTTCCAGATGAAGAAAGTAAGGCTAAGAGGTTAAAGATTTGCCCAGTGCAAAGAAATAGGATTCAGTGTTCATACTTCTGTACTCACTGCTGTTGGGAGAGGCTGAGACTGAGACACATCATCTCCCAACTCTGGGCATTTTCACTATCTCCCATGCTCTCTTTCCTCAACTCTGCTTCCTGGCTTCCTTCAAGTCTCCAATTAAATTCTACCTACAGGGGGCGGCTAGGTGGTGCAGTGAATAGAGTACCAGCCCTGGAATCAGGAGGACCTGAGTTCAAGTCTGACCTCAGACACTTAACACAAAAACTTGCCATGTGACCTTGGGCAAGTCACTTAACCCCAAGTGCCCTCCGAAAAGCAAAAAACAAACAAACAAAAAGTCATACCTATAGAAAGTATTCCCCAATCTTTCTTAATTTTAGTGCCCTTTTTATTGATAAATTCCTATTTATTCTATGTAACATTTGTTTGTACATAACCCCATGCTGTTTCCTTCATTAAATTGTGAATTCCTTTAGTACAAGCCCTCTCTTTTGCCTTCCTTGTATTCTCATTGCTTAGCACAGTGCCCGGTACATAGTAGGTACTTAATAATTGTTTATTGACTAAAAGGTGGAACAGTTAAGCTTAGGAGTTCTGACCTATATACAACTCAAACATTATCTGCCCTATCAATACCTGAATGGTAAACCCCACACCTGGAGGACCACCAGTCTACCAAAGATGGTTTGAAATGACCTAGATCATAAATGGAGCAGGTCAGAGATTAACAAAGGGATCAGATATGGAATTCCAGTCTCAATAATAAGGAAATTGCCTAGGTCACATAGTTAGGGTCAGAGATAGATTTAGAATCCAGGTTTTCCCCTCTTATTCCAGCACCCTTTTCACTATATCCGAAGCCTAGGATGAACTTTTTTTTTAAGTTAGAAGCTGCTGGAGGTCAGGAAGGAAAACATAGAAGACACAAAGATCATCAGAGGTGTGAGATTCTGGAAACAGGATTTTCCAGCCTGCATTGTGGGGCTTGGTCTTCTGGATGATGAGAATGGGGCTTGACTATTCAGTGCTGGGACCTGTTCTGAGAAGGATTAGGATTCAATTTTGACCCTACCACATCCTGTCCACGTGATTCTTCACAGCTTTTGCCTCCCACTCCTATGTATTTAAAATGAGGAATTTAAACTTCTAGCTTTAAATCCAGTCCTAGGAAACCCCTTGGGCTCAGCGGCCTAGGAAGGAAGAAATCTTGAGATCCTGTGATATACATACATATATGTATTTTTTTTTCTTCTGAGCAGGATACTCTCAGGCTTCAAAGGTCTAGGTGTCTAAATTTTGGGATATGTGATCACTCCCTTGATTGTTTTGTTTTCTGTTTTTGCTTTTTAAAGAGTGAGGGATATTTACTCAGTGATTTTTCAGTCACATCCATAACTTTGTGATCCTATTTGGGGTTTTCTTGGCAAAGACACTGTAATGTTTTGCCATTTCCTTCTCCAGTTCCTTTTACAGATAAAGAAACCAAAGCAAAAGATCTTAAGTGACTTGCTTAGGGCTGCACAGCTATTTAGAGTCTGAGGCCAGATTTGAACTCAGGGAGATGAGTCTTCCTGACTGTAAATCCAGTACTCTATTCACAGTGTCACCTAGTTGCCCCTCCCTTGACTACTTTGTGTGTGATCCCCATTCCTAAATTTGTATCCAGGTAAAATTAGATTAAAATGAAGACTTCTGAGTGAACAACAAGACTGCAGACAAGACATTTTCTCTGATTCCCACAACCTCTCAAACTTACCCAAAACAGAAATTATGCACCGAAGATAAAGCCAATTTAGCTGTTTCCATGATCTTGGACATCAAGAATCCAAAAGAAGTAAAAAAAAAAAAAACACACAACCCAGGAACTGATGCTCACTGATCCTAAGTTCACTCAGCCCTCCTTCTCCACCACCCACACTACCAGGAGCAAAGCTATGTTATCAGACCCAAGGACTTGACACAGACCCACATTAAAACTCCCTTCCACACCCTGGTACTCCCTCCCTCTTTCTTATACCATGAAGACTACAGTTCTAGGCTGCAGAAGTTCACCTAGGACTCAACAGTGGCTTGGCCACAGCCCTTCAGGAGAGAAAGGACCAGTGCTGCCAAGCTCTGAATTGTCAATGGTCAGCCAGGGAACTGAGCAATAGATGGAGAATGAGACAGATCACCATGACAGGACATGTGAGGGACTGTGCAATACTTCGCCAAGCATGACAGGAAGAGCCCAGCATCTAACTGGGGCCATTTCTGAACATCCAAAGGTAATTTGGCACAGAGGCTGGCAAGCCAAGAATTGTCAAGTGCAGAAGGAAGCTGAGATGCTTCAAGATGTATACCTTAAGGAAAAACCACAATTAGAGGTGAGGGAGTCAGGAAGTAAGTGCTAAGGAACAGAAAGACTGGGGAAGAGGGAGGAGAGAAAAATCCAAAGACCTTGAACATAAACAGATAAATCAATATAAAAACTAACAACAGAAGGAAATATGGCTTCTGGATTTAGTAAATGAATTCAGGCATTTATGAATAAATATTGCAAAATAATAGAAAATGGGCCAGAAGCGCAGGGAAGGGGAGTCGCTGCGGTTTCCTGCTTCAACAGTGCTTGAACGGATTCGTTCTGCTGCTCGATTCCCGGCCGGAGCCGCCCTTAGCCACCTCTCCACCTTAACCTCCACTAACCAACACTTCTTCCGTCCTACCGTTGAGCAGCAGCCGCCCGCTCAGCCGCCCCCGGCCGTCGCCACCGCCACCTCAGCCTCCGCCGCAGCCGCCGCCTCCTCCTCCGCTGCCATGACCACCTCGTCCCCCTCTCAGGTGCGGCAGAACTACCACCAGGACTCGGAGGCCGCCATCAACCGGCAGATCAACCTGGAGCTCTACGCCTCCTATGTCTACCTGTCCATGTCATACTACTTCGACCGCGACGACGTGGCGCTCAAGAACTTCGCCAAGTACTTCCTGCACCAGTCTCAGGAGGAGCGCGAGCAGGCCGAGAAGCTGATGAAGCTGCAGAACCAGCGTGGCGGCCGCATCTTCCTGCAGGACATCAAGAAGCCCGACCGCCACGACTGGGAGAGCGGGCTGAACGCAATGGAGTGTGCTCTGCACTTGGGAAAAAATGTCAGTCAGTCGTTACTGGAACTGCACAAGCTGGCAACTGACAAGAAGGACACCCACTTATGTGATTTCATCGAAACCCACTACCTGGACGAACAGGTCAAGTCCAGCAAACAGCTGGGTGATCGCGTAACCAACCTGCGCAAGATGGGGGCTCCCGATTCTGGCATGGCGGAATATCTTTTTGACAAGCACACCCTTGGAGACAGTGACAACGAGAGCTAAGCCACACCTGGCTTCCCCCACACCTGGGAACTGTGGGCGCCACTCCTACTGTCTTTCAGTGCATGCATATTTTGGTTATCTGACCTTTTCATAATCTGTACCAAAAAACTACCACCATTTACATCCCAATAAAGTGACGTGGTGCTGATGAAAAAAAAATAATAGAAAATGATTCAGCACTTGATGAGACAGAAGACCCTGTAGTATTTGAGGAGAACATGGAGCCACAACACACCATTCGTGAGTGGTTTTAAAGAGAAATGCTAATTATGAGAGCACAATTTATGTTTTACACAGCAAAAGTAATGAGCAAAATAGAAAAATTTAAATCTGCAATGGCAAGTCTCAGCAAAGAAACAAAAGAGAGAACAACAGATTGAGAATGAAAATACACAGAAGTGAAGGACAAGCTAGAAGAAGTAAAGCAAAAAAAAAAAATCCAATAAAGTTAAAAGAAAATATGCTCACTATGCAAGCAAAATATACTGATCTCAAAGACAGGATGAGTAAAGACAACCTAAGGATCATGGGTCTCCCAGAAGAACATTACAGGATTAAAAAAAAATCAAAACACCTTAATGCTATAATGAAAGAAATAATAGAATTGTTCAGAAATTCTGAAGATAGAAAATGAAATTTTGATTGACAGAATTCACAGGTGGGGGGGGCAGGGAGGGGAAGCCCAAGACTGCAAATTCCAAAACACTTGGCAGTTAAACTTAATAACCCAACTTAGAAAAAACAAGTTCTGCAGCCATCAGGAGAAAGACTTTCAAATACAAAGAAAAGTACATTTGAATAACACAAGACTATTCCATATCCACTAGAAAAAAGAGGAAGGAATGGAATAATATGTTAAAAAGAGCACGGGAGCTCAGGATGTACCCCGGGATGATCTATCCCACAAATCTGAGCTTAACTACACAGAAAAAAAGATTGATGTTCAATAATAAAGAAAAGTTTGAAACACTTTTTAGAAAGAAAATTAGAACTGAAGAGATCCAGTCCTAAAATGAGGATGAAATAAATGAAGCAGGCATGAATAACAAAAAATTGACATTAGAAAGACCAGTAAGAGACTGCTTTCTAAAGTACACAAGGAGTTAGGGGTGAAGGTGGACATCTGATAGAGATAGTGGTGGAGAGGTAGGCTCAGGACATTATAGACAGAACCTGGTAACTCGGACTACAGGGGAATTAATTCTTCTTTTGTGGGACTATATTACAACATGAGAGTGTACATATAAGGCAGGGAGGAGAACAGGGGAATAGAAACGGGTCTGTGATATGCAAAGGTCAAGCTAAGGACTATCAGTGAGGGGAATGTGACTTCTGTGGTCTCAGAAAGAGAAGAATCCCCAGAGTGAGGAGGAGGTGGGAAAGATCAAAAAAAGGGGGGAAAGGAATGCAGCCTTACTTTAGAAGTGGGAGGGGTTCCCCTGAATGTCCCTATAAAAGAGGGGTTATGAGTTTATACTGAATGAAACCTGGGGAATTTCATGCTTGAAAAGCCTACTTGTCACAGGAAGGGTGGAGTTGGAACCCTTGGAGGCAACTGGTACCTGGAGGAGTGGGAGTGGGAGAGAGCATGGACACAGGGACAAGATTTCTAGGCAAACATAGAAAACAAGAGAGGGTATAGATCAATGATGGGGGATGGAGTCTCCTATATCTATAACTATTGGCATTATTCTGAGAGGCACAATGGAAAAGGGAAATCAATGGGTAAGTCCTACAGGGCAATTGCAGAAAACACCTGGAGGGGAGAGCCTAGAGCAGATACCTTGGGAGCTTTGATCGTATGAAGAATATAGAGAAAAGAGAAAGACCAGATGATTATGAAGGAGAGAATGAAAGCCTAGAGTAAATAGAAAGAGAAGATGAATAATGAAAAAGGTGAAAGAAATATTTTTTTGAAAGGGGCACAAAAAATGAAATTTTAAAAACTGATGAACAGTATTATCTGAAAGAAAGGAGCAGAAGGGTAAGTCTACTTGACTGAGAAGAAAGAAGAGGGAGAAGAAGGGTAACATTCAGAACACAGTGGTCAGAGTTTTGGAACTTGAATTAGGAAGACGTGAGTTCAGGTCTCTCCTCTGAAATTTTCTTGCTTTGTGACAATGGGCAAGCTTCTTACCCTCCATGTGCGTCAGTTTCTTCATCTGTAAAATTATAATAAAAATATCTATGGTGTCACTTAATAGTTGTGTTATTATGGGTAGGCCTCAACTTCGGTGAGTCTGAATTTATTCTCCTATAAAATGGGAGGAAAAATATTTGGCCCCCATCTGCAAAATGAGGAGGTTGAAGTAGATGACCTCCGGGGTCCCTTCCAGCTATAAATCTCTGTTGCTATGACCTATTTTACCCACCTCAAAATGATGGTAGGAGGCTTAGAGGAAGATTGCCAGGACAATCACCTTCTCCCTTTACACTAAAGGGCTCTTGTCCCTTAGTTGGCCCAAATTCAATCCTAGAGGAATAGAAAGGTATTCAATATGCAATATGAATCAGCTATTGGACAGATATTTATTTCCCAGATGTAAAAGGCTAAATACAAAACATACAAATGTGCATTGATGGAAAGACTTAAACAGGATTCAGTAACAGTCATAACTACAGCTATACTTCCCGAGAGGCTGATACTTAAACTTCATCAAAACATAAAAGCAGCTTGCAGGACTGCCAAATAGGCATTAGATTTCCCTGTGGCTCTGTAGTTTGAATAAGTCCCTGCCCATATCTTCTTCTAATCCAGGCCAGGACTTGAATTCATCCTTCTGTGTGAAGAAGGAGCTCTCCTTACCACCAGTCATTTCTGCCCAAAGCACCCAAGATCTCCAAATCTTTTACACTCTCAAGGTCACCTCCAAGTCTGTACCAATCTATCTGGAGGCTTATTCTCAGTCACTTACACAAGAATAAGAATTACAAAGAGGAGGAGGAAGTTAGAGGTTCAAGTACAAGCTTGTCTAATTGGGTCTTCCTGATCTAGCTACCATATGGGTACATTCGCCATAAATCAAGAGTGAGAGAGAATTCAGCCCCATCTTTCTCCCCTTGAGTAATTCTATCTCTCAATCAATCTAGGACTTTGGGAGCAGCAGCGATAATAAAAGTAACCATAATGATACAACACACTACTACACATCTCATAGCATGAGTTCAAAAGGGATTCTTGTCCCCACCTAATGCTATTATTGTTATTACTCTTGTTCTCATTCCTCATTTAACAAATGGGCTCACTATTCAGCAACTATGATGCAGGAGTAAAGGGAAAAACTACTCTTCATAAAGGAGAGAGGTATTTGTCATGATAGGAAAGTTGAAGAAAAACACTGCTGTAGGGAATTGCCACTCACTAGAGCTACCTAGGGGCCAGAGAGATGTGGCAATAGGCAATGGGCAGGGTGCTGGAGTCAGGAGCCCTGAGTTTACATCTAGCCTCAGAATTTCCTAGCTGTGTGAGGCTGGGTAAATCCCTTTACTTACCTGCCTCAGTTTCCTCAGCTGTAATATGAGGAAGTATCACCTACCTCACAGGGTTATTTTGAGAATCAAAGAAGATAATAACTATAAAACTCTTAGCCTAGTGCTGAGTGGGTGCTTTAAAAATGGGCTTCTTCTCCCTACCACTCTTAAAAGTTGCTCTGAGGGGCAACTAGGTGGCACAGTTAGAGCACCAGTCCTGAAGTGAGGAGGACATGAGTTCAAATCCAGCCTCAGATACTTAACACTTACTAGATGGTTGTCCTTGGGCAAGTCACTTAACCCCAATTGCCCTGCCTCCCCGCTCCAAAAAGACCAAAAAAAAAAAGTTCCTCTGAGTCATTGACTCTCCCTGTTCAATGGTCAATGTCTTAATTTCAAGCCCAAAGTCCAAGTCCATGAGATCATCTTCCTGTGAGTTTTGGGCTCCACCTTCAGATCCTTTTGCCCCACCTTCCCCACCCACACACATTGGATCATAGGTTAGAATTAGAAGTTACTTTAAAGGTCATTTAGTTTAAAACTTCCATTTTGCAGAGGAGAAAGCTGAGACCCACAGAGGTAAAGTCATCCCTTGGCCCCTGCCTCCCTGTTCAGAAGGATGTTCACAACCCTTTGGATTTGCAGTTCTTAACCTGGCCAGAGAAGAACCATGGAGTTCCAGAAGAGACACAAAGTTACCAACTGCTAAGCTACAAACCTTCCTGGAGTTCCAAAATGATCCTTTAGGAGTTTTAAGCTAAAGCCTAAAGCAGGCAGCAGGCTAGGTCAAGTACAGCATTGATGTATTTGGGGAAGAACTTGGCAGATCAGTGAGGCTGGATTCAGAAAGCACTAAAGAGAGGACTGGAAGACTAGGTCTCGTACCTTGCTGGTACACCTGTCTTCTTTGTCTTCTGGTATATATAATGTATAGGGGCAGCTAGCTGGCACAGTGGATAGACTGCCAAGCCTGAAATCAGGATGACTCGTCTTCCTGAGTTCAAATCTAGCCTCAGACACTTAACTGTGTGAACCTGGGCAGGTCACTTAACCCTATTTACCTCAGTTTCCTTATCTGTAAAATGAGCTAGAGAAGGAAATGGCAAACCACTCCAGTATCTTTGCCAGGAAAACTCCAAATAGGGTTACAAAGAGTCAGACATGACTGAAATGACTGAACAACAACAAAACTGATTGTCATTAGCTATCCGTATTAGTCTTATCTCCTACCTAGACTGTAAGCTCCATGGAAGGAGGGACCAAGGCTTAAGCCAGACTGTATCTTTTTTATAACGTAGTAAGGTCATAGATTTAGAACTGGAGGAAACCTTAGAGGGGGGAATAAGGAAATAAGCTTTTATATAGCACCTATGATGTTCCAGGCACTCTGCTCAGCTTTTTTGTTTTTTTTTTAGCCAAAAGTATCTCACTGGACACTCACAGCATCTCTTCCACCAGCTGCCTCTAAGAGATGCCATCTAATCCAACTCCCTCCTTTTAAAGATGGAAGAACTTAAGTCCAAAGTTGCCTGAGGTCACTCACATAATGATTAATGGGAAGGGAATTTGAGATTTGAACTCACTTTCTTTGTTTCCTGGTATAGCGTTCTTTTCTCTAGATCATGCCACTTATTTAGTACTAAGCATTTGTCGGCTGAATTATTGAATCCACCCATCCCATTAGTGGAAGTGTGAACGGTCACATTGTTAGGTAAGCAAAACCCACTAAGAGGTTAAAAGCAAGATGCTCTGACTTCAGGCACAGGTATACACTGTACCAAGGAAAAAGTAATCGGTTGAAAATGTTCCTAACTGGGTAATCCAGGCCCAAATTTCTATTTTGTGTGCAGTTGTCTGAAAAAGTCAGGTCAGATATTGAGATAATAGTAATTCCAGGGCTCTGGCCAGTTGGTGAACAAAAAAAGCCATGGGAGGACTCCATGGTAAAAATCAATGAAGGTTGCATTAAGAAAGGTTTAGCCATGGAAGGTTAATCAGTGGATTGCTCAGAATCTCCTACCCACTTTGGAAGATCTGGAGCACAAAGAATAATGGGCCTGGAGCTAATTGGGATGTGAAGAGGGAAATATTTCCAAGTACCCAAACAGAAAGAAACCACTTATCTCTTCAATCCCTGGAGGACTGCATAAAAGAAAATAGGCTGCAATGATAGCAGAAAGAATTGTGGTTAGACCTAAAAATACTGCCTGATTTAAAGAGTTATTGAACATCAGAACAAGAGTAACTATGGGCTCTAATTTTTTTTAACGCAATTAAACAAATTAAAAAAAATTATTGATGTCAGTGAATAGGTGGTTAAAGGATCTGAACAATTTTCAAAAAAAAACTGCAAACTATTTATTAGCCACCATGAAAGAATGTTTGTAAGAGAAATGCAAAACAATTCTGAGGTTTCACTCCACACCTGGAAAACTGACAAAGGTGAGAAAAGATAGAAATAGTCAATGTTGGAGAAGTTGAAGGATGATAGGCACACAAATGCATTGTCGGTGGATCCATAAATTGGTACAATCTTTCTGGAAAGCAATTTGAAATTATGCAAATAAGAGATTGACTATAATATTACTGGTCTATAACCTAGAGATTCCACTGTTAGGCTCAGACCCAAAGGAAGCCAATGACAAAAAAAGGGCCAATATGTACCAAGAGATTTAAAGCATATCTTTTTATGGTAGCAAATAACTGGACACAAAATCAATGCCCATTTTTTGGGGAATTGTGGTTCATAAATGTAATGGAATATTATTTTGTTATAAGATATTAAAAATACAGAGAAGAATAAGAAGACTCATAGGAACTGAGGAAAAGTAAAGCAAGGAGAACCAGGAAAACAATACATACCATGATTACAACAATGCAAATAGAAAGAAAAAGAAAAGCAAAATAATTGAAATTGAAACTGATGAAACTTTTGGGGTGGCTAGGTGGCACAGTGAATAGAGCACCAGCCCTTGGATCAAGAGGACCTGAGTTCAAATGTGATCTCAGACACTTAACACAAATACTAGCCATGTGACCTTGGGCAAGTCACTTAACCCCAATTGCCCTCCCAAAGGCAAAAAAAGAAAACCAGACAAAAAAAAGAAAATGATAAAACTTTGTTGTGACCATGCTTAGCTCCAAAACCTTCACAGGTGCTCCAAAGTATCTCCTTCTCCCCTCACCAATTCTTTTACAGAGGTAATGGGACTATAAGCATGGAATTTTGTATATAATTCCAGACTTTTTCAATATGTTGGTTAATTTTCCTGAGCCTTTTCTCCCCACCCTCTTTTTTTGCTTTTTGGAGGGGGGAAGGCAGGGCAATTGGGGTGCCACCTATTCCCTGTGCCACCTAGACACCCTTCTCCCCTTTTTATACTCTTAGCTTTCTGGATATGTTAAAAAGTGTATTTGATGCAAAACCAAAAAATATCAATATGATATTTTTAAAAATCTGTTGAGTGTCAACTATGCATAAGGTACTGCATAGGTTATAAAGAAGAAAAGGAGATAACCTCTACCCTCCAATAGAAATCTCATAAGGGTGGTGGCTAGGTGGCGCAGTGAGTAAAGCACCGGCCAGGGCCGGAGGACCTGAGTTCAGTTCTGGCCTCAGACACTTAACACACACACACACACACACACACACACACACACACAAACTAGCTGTGTAACCTTGGGCAAGTTACTTAACCCCAATTGCCCTCCAAAAGGCAAAAAAAAAAAAAAAGAAATCTCATAAGGGGTCAGTATGACGTAGGAGGACTGACTGGTTTAGCTCTCAAAGATCCGAGTGTCTATCCCACCTATACCACTCATTAGTTGTCAGACCCTGGACCACTATGAGCCTCAATTTTCTCATCCATAAAACCGAAAATTTTCACTTCCTACTTTACTGGGCTAGTCTGGGAATTGAATTTAATGTGATGGTGCATGGAAAGCAGAGGTGTTGAATGTGAGGTTTATGGGACTGCAACACTCCCATGTGCAACCCAAACCAGATTAAAATAGAATTAGGGGGCGGCCAGGTAGCACAGCAAGTAAGAGCACCAGCTTCAGTGTTGAGAAGACCTGGAGATCGAATCCGGGGCTCAGACACTTAGCACCCACCCAGAAACGCCTGGCTGTGTAACCTTGAGCAAGTTACTTAACCCCGATTGCTTAAAAAATAAAATAGAATTAGGGACTATTTAAATAAATAGACAAATAAATTAAAAATACAGTAAAATATAGCCAGCATTACATTTTGAAAGTAAGTCCATCTGTACCCTGAAAGGATCCTTGTGTACTATTTGGAGGTTCCATTTCTATTCAAGTCTGACACCACTGATGTAAAGCACCTTATACCATCATATGTGGTTATATGATACAATCAATGGGGGTATCACCCTCAATGGTACTGCTTGTAACCCACGCCCATCTTTATAAGATCACAAATTTAGAGTTAATTTTCCAGCTGGGAACATAGAGTCCAGAAAAGCTAAATAATTTGCCTTGGATCAGCAGAATGAGGAATCAAATCCAGGTCCTCTGCCTCCAAATTCGGTGGTTCTTTCCAGTACACTATTATGTGAATTCCCGTCTGTGCCCTCATTATGTTTTCCATAAAGGATCCACTCAACTAGATGGAGGCCTTCCTCTAAGTTAGAAATTCTTAATTGATGGTCCATTAACTTGATTTTTAAAAAATATTGATAACTGTATTTTGATATAATTTCAATTCTTTTGTAACCCTGTGTTTTATTTTGTACATTTAAAAATGTTACTCTGAAAAGGGGGCCATTGGACTCCCCAGGCTGCCAAAAGGGCCCATGACACACAAAAAGTTAAGAACTCTTACTCTATCTAAGTCTTTGACATTCCATGGAACCAGGGCAATCCTGAGGCTGTCTGCCTGCCATTCCTTCTTCTTGCTATATAAGTAGCCCAGATATTTTTCTAATGACAAATTTCCCGAATGAACACTACTTGTTTTCAAGTCATTTTTGCTTAAAGGATAGATGGATCACTGAAGCTGTGACTTAATTGCTATAGGGAACTCCCAGATAAGGAAACTCTCTCTACACTGTAGGGTAGCACCTTCTCTTCATCTTACAGTCTTAGAGAATTGTTTAGAGCCTTGACATACCTATGGCTACCCAGCCAGGAAATTTCCAAGATGGGGCTTGAACCCAGGTCTTCCTTTTTCCAACACCAACTCTATTCACTATGCTAAGCTGCCTCTCATTGTTGGTAACAGTAAAAAATCGGACAGCTTGACATTTCAGAATCCTATTAGAAGAGACTCCCTATATCTGGAGCATCAAGATAGGAAATGGTTTGACCAGTTGCGCAATCTTGGCTAAGTTACTCATCTTTTTTCTCCCTGCATTCCCCATCTATAAAAGAGGGACTAAGACACTTGTGCCACCAACCTCATAAGTGTGTTGTGAAGCAAATTTTTTTTTTGGAAAGGGAAGGAAACAAGCATTTGTAAAGCATCTACATCTGTTAAACATCTGCTATGGTGCCAAGGGCTGTGCTTTAATTTTTTTTAATTAATTTTAATTTAAATTAATTTTTAAAAAATATTTTCATTTGTTCCTCACAACGACTCTATGAGGTAGGTACTCTCGTTATCCCCATTTTACTCTTAAAGAAACTGAGGCAAATAGAGGTTGACTTGCCCAGGATAACATAGCTAGGATCTGAGACCGGATTTGAACTCGGATCTTCCTTACTTTAGGCTCAGTGTTCTCCATTACTGCCTCTGAGAGTTTTAAAGAGCCATGTAAAAGCTAGCTATTATTAGAAGCATTTCTTTTAGCCATTGCACCCTATGGAATCAGTGATGACTTCATTTTTATTAATTACCCAAAAAAATCCAGGTGGAAAAATATCTGGGGTTGGAAAAGATTGCAATGAAATCTCCCCCTTTGAGCAACCTGCAGAAATAAAGTTGCAAATCATGATTTGTCTGCAGCACCTCTACCTTCAAAGCCACAGCTCCTCTGTTCTCCATTCCAACTTCACAGCATCCTAAGCACTAAATTATCTTTATAGATTATAAAACGGAGGCCCTGGACTGGTAGGATTTGGAAGGTGTGCAGACACCTGGGTGTGATGTTTCTCCTGAAGAAAGTGGAACAGACCATCTATTCTCACTTTGGCTGCAAACTATATTTTATTTTTCACTTAAATACCACTTTCGAATTTTATTCCAGATGGTGAAGACTTGTCCCTCCTGCTCAGAATAGATGGAAGACCGTTACAGCTCCTCGGAGTGCTTAGATAATAAGAAATCCTTTCTCTAGCTAAAAAAATATGATGATGAAGATAAGGGGAAAATATTAGATGGAGAAAAGAGAAAGAGAATGGGTTACCTCACCTCAGGGGTATAGTCTAAAGCTTTCAGCATGCAACTCTCAATTAACAGATTCACAATTCAATTCCCCTTCTCATTTTGCTTTATTTTTTCTCTCTGATCAGGTCAAGCAGAATTATTAGAGGCATTTGAAGAAGGTTTTTTTGTTGTTGTTGTTGTTGCTGTGGGTTTTTTGTTTTTTGTTTTTGTCTTCCAACTCAGGAGTAACTTTTCTTGATCAAGCTACCAGCTCTGACAGGTCAGGAAGGAATCAATAGCTCAACTTTTAAGGGTGTGGGGGTATTCCAGGGAGCTTCTGGGCCTCTCCAGGCAAGCGGGCTGTCCCCTGAAAGATCATATTTCTTTAGTGAGGATTGCCTCTCCAGAGATGGAATGAGACAATAATCAAAGCATAGTATATTTTGTGCACGTACTCTCAGCAGCTGAGGATTCTGAAGCTTGGAGTCTAAAAACAGAGCAGGCTTTGGAGAAGATAATTTTCTGAAGAATGTTAAAAATGGCCCATTTTTCTTTCCTCCTCCAAATGTGTACACACACACACACACACACACATACACACACACACACAACCAAGCCAACACAGACCTGCAACAACTGGGTAAGAATTTAGTACATTAAGGTCTCTTCTTTCTACCAAACTTGTCCCAGGCCTTACTAACTGTCCTTCTCCCAGGAGAGCGGTATTTTCTCCTAGAGGGGTTCTCACCTTTCCAAAATTCCTATTTAGTTCCAAGTGTTGTTTCTCTGTCTCTATGCTTCTCTTTGTTTCTGTGCCTCTCTTTTTCTCTGTCTCTGTCTATCCATGTGTCTCTCTCTCCCTGTCTTTCTCTCCCCATCTCTCTGTCTCCCTCTTTTTCTCCCCATCTCTCCCTCCCTCCCTCCCTTCCTCCCTCCCTCCCTCTCTCTCCCTCCCTCTTTCTCTCTCTCTCTCTCTCTCTCTCTCTCTCTCTCTCTCTC
>NW_027187419.1:50885648-50958222 GCF_028583685.1 Petaurus breviceps papuanus | reverse complement strand
CTCTCTCTCTCTCTCTCTCTTTCTCTCTCTCTCTCTCTCTCTCTCGACTCTCTCCGCCCTCTTCTCTCCTCTCCTCTCCTCTCCCTTACACAGACACACACCAACTTGCACTGAGTCTTCCTACTTGAGACTTTTGTACATTTCCACCCTCTCTGTCTTCTGTTCTGACTCATTGCCAATGTGACATCTTTTAGAAAAGGGGCCCCTCTATAAAATGGTCCCTGAAAAGATTCTTACCATCTGGGATAAAGCCCAGTTAAGGAAGAGAATAAAAAGGCCAGTTCTGCTTTCTCGTCTCATCAGAAATCACAAATGATTCTAGGATAATAATAAGGTGAGAAGGAGGGGGTTAGGGAGGAGGGGAGGAAGATTCGTGGACTCTTTCAAACCCAGAAGAACTATTTGTGTGGTGATGATTTACCTACTGTGACTTGTGTCTCAATGCCACTGAAATCTTTTGTGTAGGGGAAATAGAATGAAAGACTTAAGAGCCAAAGACCTGGATTCAAGTCCTGGTTTTATCATTTAGGACCTGGGGGGAGGGGAGAGTCTGTCTCATACTCCAACTCATGGGTGGGTTATAGCTTGGTGTAGTTTTGAATCTTGGAAGTCAGAGGAGATTGGTTTGAATCCCATCTCTGTCACTTTCTACCTATATGAGCTCGGGAAATCACTCAAGGGGATAGACATGAATGACTTCTCAGGTGCCTTCTAGCTTCAGATCTATGATCCGATGACCTCTCAGAGTCTCATGTGTAAATTAGGAGTAATAATATTTGTATTCCATGTCTCACAGGGTTGTTGTGGGCAAAGCACTTTATAAACTATAAAGCTATAAAACTATAAGCACCCTGGCTCTTAGAATGAAGGGACCTCAGAGACCATTTATTCCAAACCTTTCATTTCAGTGATGAGGAAACTGAGACTCAGAGAGGTGAATTCACTTGCTTGAGGTCACACAGCTAATAAGTAGCAAAATGAGTCAGAATATTCATAGCAATATGAATCCAGTGCTCTTCCCTCTACCCTAGGCTGTAGTGAAGAGTTATCAATTGAGTACATTACTGAGGGGCCAACAAGAGGGCTTCTCTGACTCCTCCAGAGGTACTGGACCCAGAGAGTACAATGGATCAAAAGGGAAGCCAGGCTTGAGGCCAGATCTAGAGAGGACTGAGCTAGAAAGAAAAGGTTTTTTAGCTGAGTAGAACCAAGGCACCAGAAGACATCATAACAAAAGCAATCTATTTCTATAGCTCCTTACAATTTTTTTTCAAAATAAGTTTTCTTTCAATTTCCAGTGAGGAGAATAACCAGTCAAATATCTAAACAAGAAGAAACAGGAAGATAATAAGAAAAAATATGTAACCTCTGGCCCCAACCAAAGCACTGGGCTCACATAGATCCTATTCAATGTTAGGGGCTTCGTATTATTTTTGTCTCTAATGCAGAGTTTCTTTGGATGCAACAGAATTTATCTTGTTTTGTCCCTGTCTAAGGCTTTCCCTGGGAATATGAGAATTCACTCATATCTTCATCTTTACTAAAAAGGAAAATTACTTCCAGTTCCTGTGTAAGCATTCAGGCTAATGGAAAAAAAAATTAAGGGATGCTTTTATTTAACCTGAGAGAGAGAGAAAGGGAGATACATACCTGAACCTGAAAACAGTTAAAACAACTTCTCTTGTGTGTTTCCATTTCCCAAGGCCAATACAATCTTTTAAGCATGTAGTAACACTTCAAGAAGACCCCTCACTTTTTGTGAAAGAGGAAAGGACTTGGGTTGTTATAATGTTAAGCAATCATCCCATCTAGTGAACCCCAACTCCCTCAGAACTTAAATTTTAAGACTTCTAGTGCTACTTTTGTGTAGTAGAAATAGGATTAAGGACTTGGAAGCCAGAGACCTGAGTTCAAGTTCTGCTTTTATCATTTAAGGGCTGGAGAAAAGGGAGGGTCAGTCTCATACTGTTGGGTGAGTTACAGTTTGGTATAATAGCTTAGAATCTTGGAAGTCAAAGGGACTCAGTTGAATCCCAGCTCTGCCACTTCCTACCTGTGTGAGCTTGGACAAGTCACTTAACCTTTAAGTTGGGTTTGGGAAGGAGGCGCTTGAGGATGGTTGAGAATAAATACTCCTTCTTTGGTCCTATAAGTTCCACATACCTCACAGTACCAGTGAAGCAAGGTGGAGGTTTGTTCTGTTAGATTATTGACTCTGTTCCTTGTTATTCCTTTCCCTAATTCCACCTGGATCCAGTACTTCTCCACTTGCGGCAAGAATTCCTCTTTTTGGATCAAGAATTCCAAGTGGTCCAGTCAATCAATCAATACTTGTTAAGGGACTACTCCTTCCCAGACACTCTACTAAGTGATAGCAATTTGAAGATAATGGATGATCCCTGCTCTCAAGGACTTCACAGTTTACTGAAGAAGATGACATGGAAACAATGTGTACAGACAAGATATTTACAGGATAAATGGGAAGTAATCAGCAGGGGAAAGGGGCTGCTATTCAGGGGGATCAGAATAAGTTTCATATAAAAATAGGATTTGAAGGAAGCCAAGAGGTGAAGGTGAGGAGGGAAGGAATTCCAGACAAGGGGAAGAGCCAGTGAAAAAGCCTAGAGTTGGGAGATGGAATCTTGTTTGAGCAACAGTCAGGAAGCCAGTGTCACTAGGAGCTCTGCCGTTCACTCCTCATCAACCTGGATTTGGTTCCTTCAAATCACCAATTCCATGGCTCCCTAGAGATATTTGATAAATACATAGGCATCCCTTCAAGGGTATGAGTCTGTGTCTTTCTGATCTTTGGGCAATTTCAATCTCAGGCTCTTCAGTTCCAAGAGTCTGGGCCTCCTTTTAAAATCACATAGGTACCGTGTTTCCCCGATAATAAGACCTATCCCGAAAATAAGCCCTCCCCTTACTGTGTAAGATTCCTCTAAAATAAGCCCTCCCCTGAAAATAAGCCCTATTGAGATTGCTACTGTAGTGAAGGTAACCACCTGCGCTACACGCTACATTACGGTACCCTGTGTATGCACCGTTCCCCCCCCCCCGTGAAACGCACGCCGCGCTCTGAGCTGCATCCAATCAGAGCTGCAGCAGTGAGCAAGTCATCCTGTTCTTCCCCAGTGATTTGCTTATTGAATAAAGGTACATTTTTTTGTTCACATTTACCTGTTTATTAAAATTGCTGTCAATGTTCATTAAAATAAGCCCTCCCCTGAAAATAAGCCCTCTGGTGTTTTTCTGTCCAAAAAAATAATAAGACAGTGTCTTATTATTGGGGAAACATGGTAGCACACTTATATGAACTAGCCATGAGTCACCAATAACCAATCATTAAACCAGTGGCTGGAATAGTAGAAAGAACTGAAGATACAGTTAGAGCATCTGATTCCAGTCTTGGCTCAACCACTGATCATCTGTGTGACTGTGGCTCTTGCTCCTACTTCCTCATGTACAAAATGAAAGGATTAGAACTGTGGACCTTTAAGGTCCCTTTAAACTGTAAATCAGTAATTCTGTGATCCTATACCCACCCCACACCCCTAGCCCAGCTCTTAGGAACTTACCGTTTGGAATTTTTGAATTTTTGCCAAGTCATTGAGAAGTCTAATAGAAGCAGATGGGTCACCAGTAACCACAGTGGAAGGAGTGGACCTTTAATGGGTTCCCCCCTTTGTTGTGAAGTGGCTGAGACCATCTTCTTTCTCCTCTCCTCTTTCCTCACTTTCATCCCCAAAAGGTGAAGGCTTATTAGTTTTGTTGAGCTTGATTTATTTAAAGAGTTCGCTCTCTAGTGTTTTGCTAAGCATGACCGTTAAGTACCATTGTAATGTGGTAAGAAGATGGGAGTATACAATTTGAAGAAGATATGTATGCATGCATGTATGCACCATATATTATGTGTTATGCATATGCATATGTTTATACAGGTATATAGGGACATACATACATGCACACACAAATATGCACACATTCCTATATGCACATACATTTATGCACACATGTATATGTATTTGCACACATATGCTAGGATCCCATTCCTGGCTTGATGGTCAAGAAGCCATATCTTCTTATTTACTTATTCTATATGTTTTCATAGATTTATAAAACCCAAGAATACTATTGAAACAAAACTTGGAGCTTTCATTCTGTCTACCCTTCAGACCACATGAATGAACCTCTGCTTCATTTCTGTTTGTTGTAATTACTGTGTGGATTCCTGAAAGATTACAACAGCCTTCTGAAGCTAAGTGTTTACCCAAGCTCCAGAGAGACAAGGGAAAAGAGAGAGAGAGACAGAGATATAGACACAGAGAGAGAGAGAGAGAGACAGACAGACAGACAGACAGACAGAGACAGAGACAGAGAGACACAGAGATACACAGAGAGACAGAGACAGAGATATAGACAGAGAGAGACACAGATATATAGACAGAGAGAGAGAGAGAATGAGAGAGAGAGAGAGAGAGAGAGAGAGAGAGAGAGAGAGAGAGAGAGAGAGAGAGAGACTAGGTAAAGTTTCAGCCCAAGCAAAGTACCTGTCTTGGGCTCCAGAGTGACATCTAATAGGGGTTGCATTTCTTAAATTCAATGTATCCAGGGCAAGAAGATTTCACACCAAAAAATGAAACATACTTCCTTCTTCTTGGCAGAGAGACAGGGGACTATAAGATCAGAATATTGTGTGTTGGTCTTGTTTAATTGTTTTTACTTCTTTACAGAAGAGGATTCCAAGGAGAGAGGAAATACCCAGAAATTACTAGAATGTAAAAACTAAAGGCATTCATAAAACTTCTCCTTAAGAGCTAATATCAATGGGACTCATAGTTAAGGAAACATCATCATATCAGAACAATCAATATCAGAACAAGAAACACATCAATTGAACTATAAAACCCAGGACAATGTCTTTATACAAAATAAAACAAAGAAAAGTGATGGGAAATGTTTCCATAAACTTGTTTGCAGATGGTTCCAAAGGGAAAAGGTGAGGATAAATACAATAAAATAAAGGATGGGCATAATAATTTTAACAAAGCAATAATAAAATCATCCTGCTTGTTTCTGGAATTGTGGTTGAGCTTCTTGCCTGTGTTTTTGCTATAGTTGTCTTTATTCACATGGCTATAGTCATTGTAAATATCATTCTTTTAGATCTGCTTTCTTTATCCAGCATTAACTTCATGCGAGTCTTCCCATATTTCTCTGAATTTTCATCTTTTTATTATAACAATAATAATCCTATTATATTCATGGGTCATAATTTGTTCAGATAGTTTCCAATCTGTTTCCAGTTTTGTTGCCGTTGTTATTGCAAATGGCTCTGCTAGGAATATTTTCACACAAATAGGCCTTTCTTCTTCCCCTATGTTTAAACTCTTTAGGGTACAAAATTAGTAATGGTCTCAGTGGGTAAAAAGATATGCACATTTTTCAACTCATCATATGATTCCAAACCACTTTTCAAAAATATTGAACTGATTCAAAAGTTCCACCAGTGTTGTACTGTCGTGCCTGTTTTTCCACAGCCAAACCAGCATTAAATTTTTCTATCTTTAATATTTTTGCCAATTTGATGTAAATTAGATAGCAACTCAGAGGTACCATAATTTACTTTTATCTATTTGTTAGGAATTTTGAATATTTCTTCATGTGGTTATTAATAGTTTTTCTATCTTCTTCAAGAACTATCTGTTCAAATACTTTGATCACTTAAAATATGCTAGTTGGATTGAATTGTATTGAATAGATTTACAAAGAAGACAGCTACATTTCAAAAAAGGTAAAGGTTCTATTTCCAAGGCTATTGCTATAGAAAAGAACTTTCAGTCTTCAAGTAGTGAAGAAAGAAAGCTTGTTGTATCTTCATATGTATCTTGAAGAAGGAAGAACAACTTTGCATTATACCATAGTGAATTATCTCCTTTTTTTCACTAGCCAGGACTTGGTTCTCCCAGGATGCTGGTAAGGCAATTCTGTATTGGTCAGGGCCAGGCACAAAGAAAGGTGTGACATGTTTATCTGTGTATCTGCCTCAGGATACTTTCCACAGCCAAATAAAATCATTTAAAACCTTTTTCTTTCATCTGTGTGAATAAATGAACTTTACTTTTGCAAGTAAACCCTCATTAAACAAAATTCCTAACTTAAAAAATGCATTAGTTGTCACCAATTAAATCTGAGAGTATAGCACACTTTCATTTTACTGAATTTTGGAGTCCAGGGAAACCACTATGGTCATCATCTCTCCCCAGTTAAAGAACCCATCATACCATAACTCATGCATTACATAATCTTGAATGGCATTCAAAAGGCATCACGATATATTGAAATAGAGTGCTAGACCAGGAATCAATCAATAAACATGTGTTAAATGTTTTCTATGTGCCAGGCACTGTGCTAAATGCTGAGGATACAAAAGGAGACAAAAGACAATCCCTTCCCTCAAGGAGTTTACAATCTACAGGACCATGAACAAGTCACTTAACTTTTCTGTTTTGTTATTTGCACAACAGGAATAATATTTATGTATCTGTCTCACAGGACAATTGTGATAAAGTGTGTTATAAATTATAAAGGGACATATAAGTATGTATTAAGTACATATTACATGTCAGGAATTGTCCTAGGTACTGGGGATAGAAGTATAAAGAATGAATAGATCCCCACTCACTGCAAACTTACATTCTAATGGGTGAGAAAACAAGTAAATATATAAATATACACAGCAGACACATAACATTAACAAATACACATAAAGAAGCTATATTGCTTGAACACTAGCAGTTGAAAAGTTTTTCATGCAGAGGATGGTGTCTAATGTGCATCTTAAAGGAAGAGATGGACTCTGGCAGGTAGAGGTAATGAAATATATTTTTATTGTTGTTTTCCAGTTGTTATTTAGGCATGTCCAACTCTTTGTGCCCCCATTTAGGGTTTTCTTGGGAGAGATACTAGAGTGTTTGCCTTTTCCTTCTACAGTTCATTTTACAGATGAGGAAACCAAGGCAAACAGAGTAAAGTGAGTTGCCCAGGATCACACAGCTAGCAGGTGTCTGAGGCCAGATTTGAACCAAGGAAGATGAGTCTTCCTGACTCTAGGCCCAGTTCTCTATCCACTGAGCCACCTATCTCCCTCCCCCCCCCAAAAAAGAGTCTCTACTGCAGTTGAAAACTCAAGAGGTATTCATTTTTTTGTTATTCAGTCTTTTCAGTTGTGTCCAACACTTTGTGACCTAATCTGGGATTTGCTTGGCAAGGATAGCAGACTGGTTTGTCATTTCCTTCTCCAGCTTATTTTGCAGATGAGGAAACTGAGGCAAACAGGGTAAAATGACTTTCTCAGGGTCAGGCAACTCGTAAGTGTCTGAGACCACATTTGAACTTAGGTCTTCTTGATTCCAGGCCTGGCACTCCATCCACTGCACCACCTACCAGGAATGAGAGAAGACCAGTGCAAAGGCCCAAGATGGGAGAGAGAGGAATATATATATATATATGGAATAAAGGGAAGGTTTGGATAGATTGAAGAATGCAGGAGAGGGAGTAAAATCCAAAAAGGCTAGAGAGATATGTTGTATACAGGTTGTATATCATTTTAAAATATAAACAGAGATATATATATATATATATATATATATATATATATATATATATATATATATATATATATATATATTTGATCCCAGAGTTAATAGGAAATCACTGTATTTGACTGAGGAGGGGAGTCACGTGGTGAGATCTTCACTTAAGGAAAATTACTCTGGAAGCAATAGACTGTAATGATGAGGGACTTGGGGCAGAGAGACAATCAGGGGGCTATTTCAATAATCTAGGCAAGAAGCTATGAGAGCCTGGACCAAGGTGAGAGCTGTGTGAATGATGAGAAGATGTCAGATTGGAGAGATGTTATAAAGATAGAAACAGTAAGATTTGGCAACTGATTGGATATGTGAGGTGAGGGGGGATTGAGAAGCACAGGATAATGACAAGATTAGGAGACTCAGACACTTGAAGGATGGTGGTGCTTTTGACAGAAATAGGGAAGTTTTGAAGAAGGAAGGTTTATGAGAATTGTAAACTGTTTTTTTTTTTTGTGAAAATGAGCCAACTAAGGGGTAGCTAGGTGGCACAGTGAACAGAGCACTGGCCCTGGAGTCAAGGGGACTTGAGTTTAAATCCAGCCTCAGATACTCAACATATTTTTCTAGCTGTGTGACCTTGGGCAAGTCACTTAACCTCAATTGCCTTGCCTCCACCCTCCAAAAAAGAAAAGAAAAGAAAATGAGCCATCTACTATCGTATCTAGAGTTCTAGTTCAAAGCTACTTGATCAAGGATTCCCTATAATTTGTTATTTCCCTCATTAGAATGTGAA
Source organism: Petaurus breviceps papuanus (assembly GCF_028583685.1). Taxonomy (NCBI): domain Eukaryota; kingdom Metazoa; phylum Chordata; class Mammalia; order Diprotodontia; family Petauridae; genus Petaurus; species Petaurus breviceps. The sequence goes on along the minus strand of NW_027187419.1, from coordinate 50,949,834 downwards.
CTCCTTAATAGTAGAGTTTTTTTTCATTTATTGTATTTTTATCTTCATAACCTAACACAGTGCCTAGCACATAGTAGGTACTTAAATATTCGCTTGTTGATTAATTATTGATATTTGAGAAGAGATCATATGGCCTTTGCTGGCTCCCAATGAAGGAATGCTCATTACCTCCCAAGGAAACCCATTCAAATTTTGGACAGCTCCAACATTAGGATTGTTTTTCTATATATCCAGTCTTTTTTGCAGCTTCTATCCATTGGTCCTGGTTCTATTTGCTGGGGTCAAACAGAATAAAAAGAATCTCTCTTCCACAAGACAACCCACCAAACACTTTCAATTCTTCTCCTGGCTCAATGTGTCCAGTTTCCTTTATCAATTGTCATATAGAATGTATATGGGTTTTTTTTTTTTACCTTTTCAGAAGTTTAATCTTCCAAACATTTGAAGTTTGACCCTTCTTGACCCTTAAGGGTTATTCTTTTTTTAAATAGCATTTTATTTTTTCCAATTACATGTAAAGAAAGTTTTCAACATTCACTTTTATAAGATCTTGAGTTACAAACTTTTTTCTCCCTCCTTCTGTCTTCTCCCCCTCACCAAGATGGCAAGCAATCTGACATAGGTTATACATGTACAATCATATTAAATATATTTCCACATTAGTTATGCTGTGAAAGAAGAATCAGAACAAAAGGGGAAAACCAAATAAAGGAGAAAAAAACTTTGATCTGCATTCAGACTCCATAGTTCTTCCTCTGGATGTGGATATTTCCATCATGAGTCTTTTGGAACTGTCTAAAAGCTTTGTATTGCTGAGAAGAGCCAAGTCTATCAAAGTTGATCATTGCACAATTTTGCTGTTACTGTGTACACTGTTGTCTTGGTTCTGCTCACTTCACTTAGCATCAGTTCATGTAAGTCTTTCCAGGTTTTTCTGAAACCTGCTTGTTCATCATTTTCTTATAGCACAATAGTATACCATTATATTCATAAACCACAACTTGTTCAGTCATTCCACAATTAATGGCCATCCCTTCAATTTCCAATTCTTTGCCACCACAAGAACTGTTATAAATATTTTTGTTCATGTGGGTCCTTTCCCTATTTTTATGATCTCTCTGGGATACAGACCCAGGAATGGTATTGCTGGATTAAAGGGTATGCACAATTTTATAGCCCTTTGGGCACAGTTCCAAATTGCTCCCCAGAATGGTTGGATCAGTTCACAACTCCACTAAAGGCATTAGTGTTCCAATTTTCCCACATCTTCTTCAGAATCTATCATTTCTTTTTTCTTTCATGTTAGCCAATCTGATAGGTGTGAAGTGGTACCTTAGAGTTGTTTTAATTTGCATTTCTTTAATCAATAGTGATTTAGGTCATTTTTCATGTAACTACAGATGACTTTAATTTTCTCATCTGAAAACTTCCTGTTCATATCCTTTGACCATTTATCAACTGGGTACATACAGCATGATACTGAGATCCTTCACCATCCTGGTCACTGTCCATATCAATGGGTATGCTGGTGAGACAAAGGATGGGTTAGTTCAATGAGGAGGGAATTTTCTCATCTGCCTGTTCCTGCTTAAACTTTGAAGGTACTGAACTGAACATGATCTCTAAAGATCTGGGGTATGGAGAAGGGAAGAAGGAGAAGGAGGACATTTAGCAGGGACATTTATAAAATGAGAGATTTGAACCAGATGTCATTAAGGCCCCTTCCAAGCTCAGTCGCTGATATTCACTAAGCCCAGGTGGTAAAACCTGGCTTTAAGTCCTGACATTGGCTAATGACTTATTTCATATCCTTGACCAAGTTAAGATATCCTCATCTCCCTGGGCCTTAGTTTCTTCATTTGTAAAATTTAATTGCACATCAGTTAGATAATATCCATTAGGGTGCTTCAAGTTCAAAAGAGAAAAGTAGCATATGGAGATAAAAGATTCTCCCAATACAAGAAAAGATCACAATGTCATAGAAGCTTAGGGTTGGATCAGGACCCATCTGCTCTTTTTACAGAGGAGATAACTTTGGTTGGTCTGCTTCCAAACCACAGTTAATGATAATGTTATCATGTACCTTATTTGATGATGAGCTCTAAGGCCCCCTTCAGCTCTAACATTCTGTCATTCAGAATCTTCCTCCAAATTACCTACTTGGGCTTCTTGTCTCTTCTTAGAGGCTCCCCACCTTCCAGCCATAACCCAGGTTCCTAACTTCCCACTTGCCCAGCCTTTTCATGCTATTTATTAATAGTAAGGAACCAGCCACAGAAACCTCTAGCTACATTTTCACATCTGACTAATTTGCTCTACTCCTTCCAAGCTTTGAGGTGGGTGTGTGGGGGGGGGAGGTGGGAGGAGAAAGATGAAATGAAGTTATTTTCACTCAGCCCATCTCCTTTTCTTCCCTCCCCCATGGAGCTCAGAGCCTGGAGAAAGGGAACACTATCTCAAGAGCTCATTAAAGGAGCCCAGAGAACATTAGGGGGCTTATCCAGCTGTTATTTCATAGCATCAATGATATCACATTCAAATGTCTTCAGGACTGAGGGATGTGATAGTGATGCCACTGATCTGGCTCTGGTGGGAGAGACTTGGGAAGGTGCTGTTCTGGCTTGTTACTGGTAAATTTTGAGTATTATTGGTCACCTAGAATGAAAAGGAAACTCAATTTTAAAGGAAAAAAAAGAGTCTTTTTCCAATCCTTGTCCCACCATACCACTAGTTGCTAGAATTTCTCCCCACCCTTAATTTCTGTTTTTCCTTTTTATGTATTTAATATATCCTATATACATGTGTGTGTACACCCTATTTCCTCTTATTGAATATAAGCTTCTCCAAGGCAGAGATTGTTTCATTTTTATTTTTGAATTGCTGAAACCTATCACAATGCCTGGAATATAGTAAATGCTTAATAATTGATTGGTTGATTGATTGATCAGAACTAATAGTATACAAATAAATCCACAGACCATAGTATTTGAATTAGAAAATCTGTGAGGTAAATCAAGCCTCTCAGAGTTGCAAAATAGATTTTGTAGCTGAAACTCAGAAAGAAGTGATGTCCAGTCAATAGCCAGGTGGTATAGTAGATATGGTGCTACATCTGGAGTTGGAAAGATCTGAGTTTGAATATTTAGTAGCTGTCTGGCCTTGAGCAAGTTACTTAGCCTCTATCAGACTCAGTTTCTTCATTTGTCAAATCGGAGTAATATCAGCCTGTTTCTTCATCTGTCAAATGGACATAACAATACCATCTACCCCCATGGGGCAGCGCTGGGGGCAGGTGGTGAGGGGAAGAGTGGTACAGTTAGGTGGCTCAATGGATAGAAGGACAGTCCTGGAGCCAGGAGGACCCAAGTTCAAATCCAGCTTCAGACATTTACTAGCTTGGTGAACTTGGGCAAGTCACTTAACCCTGTTTGCCTCAGTTCTTTCATATATAAAATGAGCTAGAGAAGGAAATGGCAAACCACTCCAGTTCTTTGCCAAGAAAACCCCAAATGGGGTTCTGAATGGTTAAAAAGAACTGAAATGACTCAACAACATTATTGGAAGCACATACTATTGTAACTCAAACTTACTCAACCAAGTCTATCTTTCATGCACCCCACTTCCTCAGGATAAATTTTCACTCAAGTCCTTCTCTAATTTGGGAGAGCAGTCCTTCTCTACTTCTTCTTCTTTCACACCTTATAAGGTTTATTCTTGTTCTCCTATGAACAGATGGAAGAGCTCCAGTCATCTTAAAAGGGGCCCTTCTCTGCCTACAAAAGTGATCCTAGAAATCAGTGCATGTGTCGCCTTCCAATCACATACAACCATCTAGTCAGGCCATCTCTCCACTTACCCCTGCCCTTCAACCCCCTTTTCAGCTAAACAATTTGATGGCACAGTGGATAGAGTGCTGGGCCTGGAGTTAAAAAGACCTGGGTTCAAATCCAGACTCAGACATATACTAGCCATATGTCTCTGGGCAAGCCCCTTAGCCAATGTCTGCCTCAGTTTCCTCAACTGTAAAATGGGGATGATAATAGCACCTACTTCCCAGGGTTGTTGTGAGAATCAAATGAGATAATATTTGTTAGCACTTATTACAGTAGGTGTTAAATGAATTCTTATCTCCTTCCTCTCTTGTTTGGGACCCAGTAATCAATTCAATAATACCATCACTTCTGGACAAGGTATGTCATATTCATCAACCCAGTAGTTCTATGATACCCTGGGGGAGGAAACAAATTCCTTCGCTGGTCACTACTTCCCTTTTGTATGTATGTATATAGACATTCCCATACTAGAATGTAAGTTTCTTGAAGACTTTATCTTTTTGTATTTGTATTCCCAGCATTTAGCATGGTGTCTAACATACAGTCAATGCTTTTTCATTCATTCTTCAGAATAAGAATCCCCTACACAAAATTCCAGACAACTGACCTATAGCTATTGCTTGAAAGCCTCCAGTGTTAAAGGAACCAACCAACCACCTAGGCACCACACTCCAATTTAGACTTAAATTCTTAGGAAGTATTCCCATATGACATGTGAAAATCTACTCCTCTGCACCTTCTGGGTTTGTCTTAAATCCAATAACCCCTGTCCCAAAGCCCATTGCTATGGGACTCTCTCCTTCTTAGTGGACATGAAGGCCATGCCCTACCTGAGGGACAGAGTTGAAAGACAAGAGCTTTAGTCTGAGACCAAGCCACTGGACAGCTGGTTAACTTCAGGCATGTTTTTTGACCTCTCCAAGCCTCAGTTTGCTCATCTATGAAATGGAGAAACGGTGTTTCATGAGATTGTTACAGGATCTAAAGAGATCATCAGAGGCAAATCCAATTTAATGCAACAAATATTTATTAAGTACCTCTTCTTTTTAAAGTGTTGTGCCAGGGGATATAAAATTAATCTAAAGGAGAATTTTGCTCCACGAAGCTTACAATCTAGCAGGTTTTGTCATATAAGCTACATAAACTATAAAGTGAAATATAAGTGAATTTGGGGTTAGTGATGCCTTATTCCCTTCCATTCACTTGGTCACATTTGGGGAGACACAATACCCCTAGAGCATTGTCCAGACAAAGAGAGGCCACAGAGGACAATAGGGACATTCCCATTGTCCACACCCTGGCTCTGTAGCTTTGAGTGAACTGTTTCCTTGTCAGCAAAATAGGGCTAACAATTCTGGGGTCACTCACTGAGCTCTCCTGAGGAGTGACTAACAACATTGATTGCAATTGGCTTTGCAGCTACAAAACGTTGCTGAAATACTTAATGATCACAAGAGTAATAATGCTGAGGCTCCTGCTCCCTTAGTCAGGGAGTGGGCCAGAAATAGCTCTCCCCTGGTGTGGATTGTGGGATACAAAGAGAAAGAGGAACATTCTGTTCAACAAAGAATGAAAGGTAAAGAAATCTCTCTCCCCACCCTACTCCCTCATCACCCCAGCCTCCCCATTAAAAAAAAATGATGGCCATTGAAAAAAGAATTCTGGAGGCTAAGAAAAGAGAATCATTTTGCTTAATGGGTGGACACAGAGAGGCACAATAGAGATATTGTTTGTGGGATATTGTCAAGCCTTTCTTGCCTTGCATTTAGTCTCTGTTAAGAAAGAAAGTGGGATTCATGAATGAAAACATTCTTAGAATATTAATTCATCTGCAGAGAAGGGTGAGGGAAAGTGAGTAGGCAGAGGATTTTAAGGAGGAAGGAGCTTGGAACACTTTTCTCACTGGGACCCTGCCTCCCACAAAGCTGAAGTCATAGAAGTCACTGCATGGTGGGATAATAGATCAAAGGAAGGCTCAGCCATGTGATGCTGGTTTATCTACCTTATAGTATTCTTGGAATCAGAATCTTTTTTTCTGCTCTCCCTATTTTTGGTCTACATAGATCATCAGATGTTTAAGCTAGACAGGGTCTCAGAAGTCATCTTGTGGAAGAGAGTGATGTGAAGGAGAGATTACACTTCTGTTTGGCCCCAAAAGGCAGAACCAGGAGCAATGGACAGAAGAGGGACTAGGCAAGTTCAGGCTTATTGTTGGAGGTGGAGGGAGGGAAGGAGGGAGAGTAACTTCCTAACCATGAATGCTGTCCAAAAGTAGAATAGGATGTATCAGGAGGGGTGGTCAGTTCCCCCTCAGTGGTGGTCTTCAGGCAAAAATGTTTGATTTTTGTCTTTGCATATCCCCAGGGTCTAAAAATGGTGCCTATTGCTGTCTTGTTGAATGTATGTTATAATGGGGATTCCTTTTTTGAAGTATGGGCTACACTCCATTGCTATTAAGGTTCCTTCCAAGCCTAAAATTTTACAATTCTGTAATGGTCCCACCTCCCCCATTCCCCCATTTTCAGATGAGGAATTTAAGACCCAAAGAGGGAGGGAAGCAAATTGACCAAGGTACAGTAGGGATTAGAACCTAGGATTCCTCATGTCCAGCTTAGTGAGTATTCTTAGCAACAACAAAGAGGGGAAAACATTTAAAGTCACAGTCTAGTCCTATCTGTAGATATTTGCGAGTGGACTTTTAGCACCTAGCACATAGTAGGTTCTCAAATTTTGTTGAATTGAATATTGAGTTAGAAAGTAGTGTTCAAGGGACATTACAGACAGGACCTATAAAGGATACATGGTGACTTTGTGTGTGTGTGTGTGTGTGTGTGTTGTGTGTGTGTGTATGTATGGTCGAAGGGGATGAGTGTCATAGTAAAAATGCCCAAAGCAGGCTGGGCACTTCTTCTTGGTATTAGAGTATCTAAGTCTGGTATTCCTAAACTGGGATCTGTGAACTTGATTTTTAATATGTTGATAACTGTTTTTCAATATGATTGGTTTATTTTGCAATCATATATTTTATTATATACATACAAAACATTTTCTGAGAAGGGGACCATATGCTTCCTTAGACTGCTGAGGCGGTCCATGACACAGAAAAGGTTAAGAATCCCTGCTCTAGACCACCTTTCAAGGGGTTTATGTCACTGATGCCCCCTTCCCAGCCCTCTCATTCCCAATCTCACGAAGAGAAAGAATTCAAGTTGCCTTCAGTCTCTATCATCCCCCCAGGACAATCCAGTCCTAGTAGGTGCTGTCCCATGTACAACCCAGCTAGAGCTGGGGCTGTCTGAATCCTCAAGGACCTGCAGGCCTGAGGGAGGCACCACGGAGAAGCTGAGCCATCTCTCTGACCATGGTTTTTCACTGGGAAATGTTTCTTCAGGGAGACAGTCACATTCACCAGTCACTTGAGAGGTTAAACAGACATTGAGGGAGTTAAGTAGGAGAGGTGCACTCAATCCCATTCATCCTCAAATAAATCCAGAGGAGCTTGACTCTAACCTAATCTAGGAGTCTACTCATCAGCAACAACAAATAGACAGTGAGCTTGTCTTCATTATTCCCAGCAACTGAGGGTAACAATGAGTCACAGAGCCAGAGAGGCATACAGTCACAGAATGTTTATGCTGAAAGGCAGCTGAAGAGAGCATTTAGCTCAACCCCACTCATTTTATACATGAGGAAACTGAGACTTGGAGATATTAAATAAATGATTAATCCAAAAGAGGATATGGCCTCATGGCATGGTGGAAAGTGTAGTGAATTTGAAACACAGCCCCGATGTTGATTTCTGATTCTGGCCCTTACTACCCTCAAGACCTTAGTCACCATTGGATTTCTCTGGACCTCATTTTCCCCATCTGTAAAGTAAGGGGTTTGGATTAAATAACTATCAAAATATCCTTTGATCCATTTCAGCTCAAGTGCTATGACATCTTAATGTTCAAATATTTTCTATTTGGTTTCTGTGACAGTAATGTATTCTGTAAAGTAATTACCATTTTGTGTTTCCTTAGGCCAGTGTTTAAAATCAGAGTTACTTCTCTGGGTTTCCTTAGGCCAGTGTTAAAATCAGAGAATAGAGGTATCTCGTGGAAGATTGCTATAGATAAGCCACTCCTAGAAATTAGAAGATTAACTATAGTTACTAGAGAAGCAGACTCTCTTAAGAAATAAAAAAAAGACTGAGTTGACTGACAGAAGAACTAGATTTAGGTCATAACTCTATCATTTTTTTTACCATTTCTCAGTCAGTCAACAAGGATTTATTAAGCTGCTTCTTTGTTTCAGGCATTGTGCTAAGTGCTGTGTGACCTAGGGCATCACATAACATCTCTGAAACACAGTTTCTTTATCTCTAAAATGGAGATAGTAATACCCGTACTATTCTCACTGAGTTATAATGCTCAATCCTACCTCATATTTATAATAAAGCTTTCTAGTTTCTACAGCACATTCCTCACAACAACCACATATTAGGACATAAAATAGAAATTTTCATTTTATTTTGTATTTTGACCCTCTGACCTTGGGATCCCTCCAACTGTATGCCTCCTTTTCCTACTATTTGCCTTTCCAACCCTCCATTTTGGGGGAGAAGTTCAGGCTAGCCATGCTTCCTTAACTTCCCAGCTGTGCTGCTCACCTTCTCACCCTTCTTCAGCATGCCTCTGCAAGAGTATCCACCCTCATCACTTTCTAGGTTTCAGCTCCCCTTTCCTTGAGTTTTCTTTCCCCCATTAGAATGTAAGCTCTTTGAAGGCAGGGAGTGTCTTACTTTCTGCTTAGATCTGTACCTGATACATAGTAAGTACTTAATAAATGCTAATTGCCCTCTTGCCTTGTGAGATTGAATGAAAAACAGTACAATGTTATCAATCAATCAACAATCATTTACATGCTATCTGCCAAGCACCAGGCTTGTCATGAGAGATACAGAGATAGAAATGAGACATTCCCTGCCTTCAAGGTGTTTATGTTAAATAGAAGAAGAAAATATTTACAGTTATAATTATATACATAAGGAAAGCATTTAAAATAAATGAGATTATTTGACAATGGAGGAGAAGGCACACTAGCAGGAAGAGAGATCAGGAAAATCCTCATGTAGGAAATTGTATTTTGAAACTGAGCTGAGCTTTGAAAGAAATTAAAAATTCTAAGAGGTAAAGGTGATTAGAGGTACATTCTAGGCATGAAGGAAATGATCCACAAAGATGGAGAGAATTCTAGGCATGAAGGAAATGATCCACAAAGATGGAGAGACAGGAAATGGAATACAGTATAAAAAGAAGATTAGACCTGGTCAGCTTAGAGAGCACACGTTTGAGAATGATGCACAATAATCCTGGGAAGACAAATTAACATTCAGTTGTAAAGGGTTTTAAATGGCAAAACTAGGATTTTTGTATTCAATCTTAGAGGTAACAGGGAACAAGAACAGTATATTATTGAAGATAGTGATATAAACAGATCTGTCCTTTAGAAATATAATTTTCTCAGCTGTACCTAAGACAGACAGGGAGATCAATTAAGAGGATATTGCTATAGTCCAAGCAATCTCCAGGACAATCAGGGGTAAAGCAAGGACATTCACTTTTACCATTAGTATTTGATAGAAATACTAGCTATAATAGTAAGATAAGAAAAAGAATTTGGTAGAATAAGCATAGCCATAAAAAGGGGAGAAGAAACAAAATTAATATTTTGTACAGAAAATATGTTATATTTAGAGAATCCTAGAAAGTCAACTAAAAAGTAATAGAAATAATTCACAACCTCAGTAAATAAAATAAACCTTAAGAAATAGTCATCCTTTTTCACAGTTCCAACAAAGTATAGAAGAAATAAATGAAAAGGAAATTCCATTCAAAATGACAACTGTATATATAAAATATCTAGAAATCTACCTACACAAAAAAATTTAAATGATTGTTAACTACAAATCACTTCATATAGAAATAAAGGAAGAAAAATAATTGAAAAGGAATTAATTGATCATGGTTGGGCCATAGTGACAAGATAAAAATGACAAGGCTATCTAAATAAATTTACCTATTCACTTCCATACTAATCACACTATCAAATGATTATTTTACAGAATTAGACAAAATTGCAACAGAAGTCCAGTATTTCAAGAAAAATCATGAAAAGAAAGGTGGGAAGGAATGGAGTCCAAAAGACCAGATCTCAAAGTATACTATAAAGCAGCAATCTTCAGAACAATGTGGTACTGATTAAAAATTAGAAAAGTTGATCTTTAGAACAAGTTAGGAAGTTAGTTGACATTTATTAAGTGCTTACTATATGCATCAGTATATATAACTGGGGATACAAATAAAGGCAAAAACATAATCCTTTAAGCAATTCAAATTCTACTAGAGGAAATAATATGTAAATAAATATGTACATAGAAGATATTTTAGGTATAAATGAAAAGTAATAGAGAAGGGAAGGGGGAGGTGGAGGAGGACTGAGAAAAGTCTCTTGCAGGAAGTATTTCAGTATTCCAATTGTTTTGAAGGAAACCAGGGAGAGAAAGGGAGGAAGGAGAGCAGTAGAGGTAAGGGGAACAGCCATAGAAAAGGCACAGAGAGTGTGAAGGATAGCAAAAAGACCAGAATAACTGAGTAGGGCAGTGGCATGATGAAATCTTTGTCACAAAAACCTAGAGAAGACTCTCTCTCTCTCTCTCTCTCTCTCTCTCTCTCTCTCTCTCTCTCTCTCTCTCTCTCTCTCTCTCTCTCTCTCTCTCTGCAGAGAGAGAAAGTATAATGAAGATAGAGAAAAGACCATTATATTGGGCAATTAAGAGATCATTCTTGAAAGAAGACATGCAAGTTATCAATAATTGCATTAAAAATGAACCTAATTAATAACAGAAACATAAATGTTAACAACTCTGAGGTTCCACCTCACCCCCATCGGGTGGGAAAAGATTACAAAAGGGGTAAAGAGTGATTATGGGAGGAGCACTGAAAAGACAAGCTTTTAGTGAAGTTATCAATTAGTCCATTCTTCTAGGAAAACAAGTGGGAACAATAGTTCCAAAGTCACTAAACTTTGTGTGCCTTTTGAGCCAACAATACTACTGCTAGGCTTAAGTCTCCAAAGAGGTCAAAGGCAAAGAGAAGGGGTCCATATGTGTGTAAGAATACTTATTACAACAATCCAGAAGGGGACATATATGGAAAATATTGTGGAGATAGAATTACAAAATTTGGTAAATGGATATATGGGTTGAAGAAGAGTGATATATATGAGATGACTCAGAGGCCATGAACCTGAGTGATTTAAAGGATGATAGTGCTCTCTTGATAAAAATAAGGAAGTTCAGAAGAGAGGTGGATTTTGGACATTGAATTTGAGGTGCCTATAGAACATCCAATAAAGAAATTCATGATATAAGACTAGAGTTCAGATAAGAAACACAAAGACTTGATGACATACAGATTTGGAAGCCATCTTAATAGAGATAATAATTGAATCCAAGTAGAAGAATATATAGAGAGAAGAGAAGGCCCATGATAGATAGATCCTTGGATTAGACTCACAGGCAAGGGGTGGGATATTATATGGATGATTATCATCATCAAGAAGAATGAGAATGATCTGCAGATGGAAAGGAGGAGAACTGAGAGAGAGAGAGAGAGTAGCATCATAAAAACCTGTGGAGAAGAGAATATTTAGAAGAATAGGGTAATCCACAGTGACAAATACTTCAGGAAGACCTCAAAGGTTGAGGATTGAGAAAAGGGCAAGTAACAGCACATTGGTAATTTTGGAGAAATCAGTTTCTATTGAGTGATGAGAAGTGAATAAGATGAGAAGAAATAAAGGAAATGAGTCTAGACAGCTTTCTAGGAATTTGTCTAAGAAATGGAGGACAAGAATAGGAAAATAGTTTCAGGGAATGGTAGAAACACATGAGAGTTTTTTGTTGTGTTTTGTTTTAAAAATGGAGGAGACTTGGAGATGTTTGTAAGTATAGATGTATGAGCCCAGTAAATAAATTATTCTAGAGTTTAGAGAGAGGAAGGTGATTATTATGGAGTAATCAAGGGTAGAGGTGAAGAGTTTGGACTTGAGAGAGAAAGGTCATCCCTTCATCAGAGATTGGAATAAAAAAGGAGAGGGTGGAGATTTATGTCAAGAGGTTTTGAAATGTAGCTTACGGGACAAGAGGACACCTTACATTCTCTCAATAGAATATGAGAAAGTACATTTATTCCTTTCACATCACAACTTTCCACATCACAGTTTAGATATATCAGCAGGTCAGCATAAGAAATTAAATGGGAATTTTGGAGGAGTTCTACAGAAGCTGCAGTCAACACATGAAGGCCAGCAGATAACAGAAAAAGTTTGGCAAGCCAGAAATGCATAAAATATATGTAGAGTGTTGTATAATATCAAGAAAAAAAAACACAGGAGAATTATCTAGGGCAGATTCATGCTGGGACAGATGATTCTGGCCTGCTTGTCATAGATACTTACATAAATACAAGCTCATAGATATTTAGGCTTCTTAAGAGTCTACCCATTATGATGAATCTTTCTTTAATCAATTTCATTTTTCTTTGGCTGAGAGAAGACTTGAGTCGAATTCATCTGGCAGGACCTGGTGTGGTGGTATTTTGGATTCTCGTGCACCTCTAAACACTAAACCTCAACATTAGGAGTGCACACTGACATGCTAAGAGTTCAATGTGCAAATGGTGAAATAGAAATCATTGCCCCAGGATCAGACACGTCACTTTGGGGACTTGGACAAGAAGTGGCCAAATCCAGTCCTTTTCCATGGATACTGTTCAGCCAGAAACAAAAGACTCTCGGGCTCTGACATTGGAATATGAAGAAAACCAAGCACTGAACTACTCTGTGCTGGTAAATTCAATCCAATCACTTCCAGAATCCCACCCCAGACATTCCTACTTCATCTCCATGCTATCCTGGCTCTCTTGCTGCTTTTCATCACATGATGCTATGGAAATTCCTCCTAGAGACTCAACACCAACACCATGAAATACGCATGTATCCCCAGATTTGTACAAATTATAGATTGATAAGAACTGGCTTCTGGACCCTGCCCCTGTTCTTAACTACTGATGGCACCAGCAGTTAGAACAGCTCCAACTATTCAGTAGACTGCCATGTTTCCTGCCTGCTGCAAGGTACACGAAGTTTCATGTTCCAATACCAGTCCTGCTCCATGATCAGTTCAGAGACCAGCCAAGACCCTGAAGGGCTTTTGTCAATTGTTTCTGAAGAATGCCTTTCTCCAGATCTGCTTTTTCATCAAGTCTGGAGAGGCCTGAAACAGCTTCTCTTTATCTATGAACCTAAAGAAGAAATTTGAGAAGACATTCCCACCCTACTCCTTTATAGAGGTGTTAGGACAATTGTTGTGGTACACTGATATTTCTGCAGATGTTTTCAATGTGTTGATCAGTTTGATTTTTTCCGCTTTTGGTTTTTTCCTCTGAAATAAATATTAGTTATATAGAAGTCCCCTTTTGTAGAGGGTGGGGGAAGAATACTGTGAGAAATTCTAGTCATGGAAAAAACAAAAGATATCAATAAAAATTATTTTTAAAAAGAAAAAAAACATGAAGCCAGAATTTTTTCTCTGATATGAAGGTAGGGCCAAAACATTTTACACTGATTTCCCAGATCCTGGGTACACCACACCTCAGAACCCTGGGGGTGTTGAAGGGATAACTGTGGTCCACTAAGCATGTCATTCAAAAGCAAGGTTGTTCCTATTCCAGTCAGATTTAGTTCTCTTTGTTCAATCAAGGGAAGAGACAACACCAACTAGACTCTAACACCCCCAGGGCTGGGCAGGGAGATCTCCCTCCCAGTTGTGTATTGTGTACATCTTGCCTTGTGCCAGAAGCAATTTATGTATTCTAAGCTTTGAATCAAGTTGTATACTTCACTAAGTCTTTCTAGGCCAAAATTAAAGCTTAAGGGTGCGTCCAGATTTCTTGTCCACAGTATCAATAATCATTTTCATTCACATTTAATTCTGTTCGGCCCTTATAAGAAAATGGTGCTGATGCCTCACATTCCAGAATGGATCCTCTCATCCTCCCTTCTTCTGTCTTTATCCAAATAGCTAAGTCATGCAGGCATTTGTCCCATCAAATTTTTGACCTTTTGGTTGCAGCTGCCAATTTGTAACATTCTACAGTCTATTTTACCTATGATTTTAGTGATGTACTTACCCAGCATCCTTTCACATAATATAGTGGTAAGTGTGCTGACCTTGGAGTCAGTAAAGAACCAGGTTCAGATTCTACCTCTGACATTTTCTAGATGTATAACCATAGGTAAGTCACTTACCTCTCTGAATTTCACCTTCTCTTGTATTCATAAAGTAGGGATAGTCAAGCTTGGATTATCTACTACATGAGATTGTTGTGAAGCTTAAAGAAGATAATATACACAAAGTTCCCTGAAAACTTCAAAGCACTATATGTGTTCATTATTTTTATTGTGATATGCTTGCCTCTGAGCTATTTGCTACCTACCAGTCTTGTACAGAGTGTATAGGATCATAGGGTCTACAGGTGGGAGGGTTCATCTGGTTCAATCCCTCCATTTTATTTCCAATATTTTAGGAATAGGAATAGGAAATTCCTATTATTTCCTATAAAGCTCCAGAGAGAAGATCTGGACATGGTTTTTCCGCTGCAAACCAAGTGAACAAAAACTTCTCTCTTCATGGTTGGTTAAGGATTAGCATCCTGATGCAAAATATGTTCCCAGAATAAGGAAGATGCACTCTGTAGTTGCTGTACCCACTGCTGTGCTTGGCAAAATGAAGGTCAGAAAGCATGAGGACCACATGTTTCCAGCACCTCCATCCCCAAAAGGGCAGAGGTTGGAGAAAGTTCTTAGCAGCCCCGAACCCTCAGCAGACCAGAGCGGTAACTGGAGGGACTTTGTCAGAATTGCCACACCTCAGCCCTGCACAAAGATTCTAATTCAATTTCCCCGTTCTGCTCCACTGGACTTCCAGCTCCTGTGGCTCTCCACCAGGCAGGAAAGAATTAGATCCGTTTGTGTGAGTGTCAGATGGGAGGGGGAGTGGAGACATGTCTATGTCTCTTCTGTATGTGATATGTGCGTGTGTGTGTGCGCACTGGGTTCCAATCTAATTATTTATAATTATAAGGTAGTGGGATGTGAAATGCTAATTGAAAATTTTTGGTGCCTACATCCTAAAGTCTGGGGAGAATTTGTGCGCCCATCTGGTTAATAGGAAAGGGATTGTATTTTCTAGATCATTGATTTATCATCATTAAGGCTCAAAATACAGAGTTCTGTGAGTCAGCATCAGGAATATGCTTTTTCCATTACGTTTACACTTTGTCTAAAATTGCCTCTAGCTCTGTGAATGTTAAAATTGACTGGATTCAATTTGGTGAGATTGCCTCCCCTACTCTGTCAAGGGTTATTTATCTCATTTAGTTTTCAGAATGGAAGATTTTAGTAAGACCCGCACAATTATCCCCTTTTATTATTAAAAATAAAAAACCCCATTGATTTGGAATAAGGATATTCTAATGGCATGGGGGAGGAGGAGTTCAGAAGAAAATAGGTAAAGGAAGACCTCATCAAAGCCTGCTCTTTTAAAAATAGGCAAAATCAGGCCCATTCAATGATCAATGCCCCAGTTTGAAGACCAACAATGATGATCCAATACCAGTAGAAGTAAGGAACCAGTGAAAAACTGATTATTGTATACATCAATGCATATTTGTAGACGTAGCTATGGGTTCTTTCCTTTCCTGGCATAAAGGAAGAGGAAGAGAAAAGTCGGAGGCCCAGGAAAGAGGGAACAAAATAGGAAGACAGAAAGGGAAGCAGAAAGAAGAGGAGAGAGAAGACTGGAATACATAGAAGGAAGGAGAAATTGAAAGTGAAATGCCTGGTAACATTATATACACACTCCAGAAAGAAAGACAATGAGAGAAAATTAAGTTGTCTAAGTAAAAACTACCTAGTTGCTACAAAACTTGGCAACTTTAGCATGTGGTTGCCCCAACATTTGGTCCCTGAAATGTTTCACATTGCAGTGTTTTCCTTCCCCTCTTTGGCTGTTCCTTGCCTGCCAGTTCTCTTCCCAACTTTCTTTTTTGCCTCTATCCACACCAACAGCAACACAATCCTACTCTACCCTCACTGTAGGGATGTGAGGAGAAAGTTAAGAGTTCCTAAAGTCTAAGTAAGAGTCTCATTTCTTCCCCCCAAGCCTTTGATCTCCAAACCGCACACCCTGTCCCTCATGATGATGTGGTCCTCTTGAGATGGAGCTCTCTCTTGCTTTACCAACAAGATATAAACAAGCTATATGGAAGTGGGAATAAGGCAACCAGACCTTTGACAGTTGTCCAGGTAGAGGGACTTGGGGGCATGAAGCCAAAGTCCAGGTCTGCCCACTCAATGCCACTTAAAAAAAATTATAGATAGCATAATTGACTCCTGCGTCTGTCTGGAATAATGTAGGTCAGGGCTTCAATACAACAAAGAAGAGGCATAAACATTGGACAGAAGGGAAGTAATTACAAAATATAGATTAAATAACCATCAGATAACAAGCAGAATAATAAACATCAACAGGGCAAAGATAAAGAATAACAATTAGGTCACCGGATTATAACAGGTTCCGAAAACCTGTCAGTCTTTTTTGGTATGGCCTTTTCCTGACTTCCCTCTATGACAAATGACAAATTTGCTGCTGCTGCTGCTGCTGCAGCTTGGTTTCTGGGGAAATCCCCTCCATCATCTACCTGCTGCTTGTTCAGAGTTTCCTTTGACAGGGTCAGCAACTCACCCTGACTAGAGATAGATTCCTAGGGATTACTGTCCATTCTTTCTCCCAAGCATCTAAATGCCCAAGAATAAAAGGAAGAGGAGGAGGGTGGGGAGGGGAAGAGAAGTAAGTGTCTTTGAGGTGCTTCAGTGAAAGATGGTGCAGCTTTGAATGCCACAAGTCACTATCTTCAAAGGTAGATGGTATTAGGTTCATTGAGGAACCACGGTTGCCCCTTCTCTACATAGACCAGCTTATTTCTTGCTCTTTCCATCACATGTGGCTTCTTTAAAAAGAATTCAGTTCTGCCTCTCCTTCAGTCTTAAAACTTTGTGTCTAATTCTGCCCTTCTGGAGGTGAGGGCAAGGTGAGTCCTTGCTTAAAGGGCAATGACATTGTACTTGAATGAGATGGGGAGTGTACCATAGTAGGAAGAATACTAGGAATCAGGAGACCTAGGAGAGCTTCCAATTCCAACAGTAAGGGTGGCTAGGTGGTACAGTGAATAGACCACTGGCCCTGGACTCAGGAGGACCTGAGTTCAAATCCAGCCTAAGACGCTTAACATAAAAACTAGCCATGTGAGCTTGGGCAGGTCACTTAACCCCAACTGCCCTCCAAAAAAAATAAAAATAGCATGTTAAATTTAACATGATAGTAACAAAACTGCCCTGCTTGGCCCCTTTTGAACTTTCTTCTGCAATTCCAACACTGACTGACTATGTGAACTTCAGCAGGTTAGTAACTCTCAAGGCTTCATGGTCTTTGTCAAATGGTGATACCTACCCTGATGAACTCACAGGAATGCTGTGAGCTTCAAGTAGCAGAATAGATATAGAAGTTTTTTGAGAAATATAGAAACACTTTAAAAGCACAAGATATTAGCATTCTTAGAGATGTTACTGAGAGAGTTCCCTTAAGGAAACAATATCTGGGCTACAGGATATGTTGGGACCAGCTCAAACCTGTTAAATTTTCAGTGTGAGAAACTATGACTCAGAAGTCAGCAAATACTACAAATCAAGACTTTATTTATTGTTTTGCTGATTGTCTAGAGTTAAGAAAGTGATGAAGAAAATGTTTATCCTGCATGTTAAATTTAAAAGTGTGTCAAGGATGGATTTTTCCCCTGGAAAATCAATTGTTAAACACCTCCCAGTAAAACCCTGTCTGGGTACTATTCACAGCAAAGGCACTAATAAAAACTACCAGGGTCAGTTGATATACTGAAAGCAGGATGGACAGATTCCCGGGGAACCAAGACTCAAAGGTAGCTGTTCCTAACCTCCCCAGGTCACCTTCCCATAGAAAGAGCTTTGGGCAAATGTCCACTTGCCCACTACAAATTACCTTCCCCAAAAAGTAACAGGCCATATGGCATAACAAAAAGAACACTAGGTACTTAGTTGATTCTGGTTCCAGCTGTGTGACATTAGAGAAATCCTTTTTTCTTTCTCTGGGCATCAGTTTCCTCATATGAAAAATGAGGGGGTTGAATTAAGCCTCTTAAGACCTTTCTCTGGTCTTAAAGATGGAGTTGGGGGATGAGGAGAGAAGGAAGGAGATACATGGAGCAGGGAGTGACTTGCCCTAGGTTACACTACAAAGTCTGATTAGGGGGAGGACACAGGGTCCTGACTCTCCTTCTGGATCTTCTCCCCAAATCTTTGCCTAATAAAGTTCCATGCTGGGCTGTGAGCAGGCTCCTAGCTGGTTTTGTTTGCCTGCAGAAACCCCTTCTGTTACAATTCCACTCTTCTAAGCAGCTTCCATACATCTGAAAGGGCAACTTTGCATAATAAATTACCTTGGTGTAATCAAATATTTCCATAGATCAGATTAGTTTTAATTTGTTGTCCTCATGAATTTTTCCCTTCCTTTGCAACAGAGACAACCTCTGCCCCTCACTCTGCATCCCACCCACTGGGCCAGGAGCTGGCCCCACCTTCAGGAAATGCCCTCTAAGTCAGAATGTCTGGGCAAGCCTCAAAGAAGGCCTCTGATCCAACTGATGGTGTGTTGTGGGCCTCCTCAAGCCTGAAATCCTGATTGATGGAGCACCCACCACTTAAGCATCAAGACTGTCCTGTGAGTAAAGAGATACCACATCCCTGTGCTCATAAAGAATTGACAGCCTGGGTTCCCAGAACACATATGTATCACAAGTACTGTCCGTGGTGCCAGGAGAAGAGAACTGGTCTTGGAGGCCAAAGACCTAGATTTCTACTCCTACTCTGATGTTTAGTGACTACAGGCATAGACCCTTCACTGGTCAGAGCCTCCATCTTCTCATCTGTAAAATTGGGGTACTAATACTTGCTCTACCTGTCTCACAGGAATACTGGGATGAAAGTACTTCATAAACTTTAAAGGACTGCATGAAGGTAAGTTATGATTGTTGCTGTGTGACTTCCAGATTGTGATTACTCTGGATTCAGCTTCCCAATTTGTGACTTGGGCATCATCATTTCTGCCTCACAGGGGCATTGAGAAGATAAATGAGAGAACAGATGGGAAAACACTTTGGATACGAAGCTGCTGCCAACCTCCAAATGATAATTATGATGTAGTTCATGATGCAATGAAAAGACCACTGGATTTGGAGTCAGAGGCCCCGAGTTTGAATCCAGCATCAGACACCTACTGCTGAATGACCCACGGTAAGTCACATAACCTTTGTTTGCCTTAATTTTCTCAACTGTAAAATGAAGATTATAATAACAACTACCTCACAGGGTTGTTGTGAGGAACAAATATCGGTAAAAAAGCACTTAGACAGTGCCTAGCACATATAGGTACATTATAAATGTTCTTTCCATCACTGTGGCTTCTTTAAAAAGAATTAAGTTCTGCCTCTCCTGAGGTGAAGGGAGAGGGGAAAAACAGAGGGCAATGAAAGACTCTTCTGTTAGACTCTTCTGTAATTTGTTGAGTAGAAAATCATTATTGTTGAAAAGGAAACTAGAGAGGTCTTGGTCCTTTACCTGCTCACTATTTCTCCTCCTAGCAAGGGAGAAAAGAAAAAAACAGAAAAGTGAACAATTACCCTTGGGATAGCCCCCAAAGTAGGGATCAAGGATGGAGTAGTGGCCTAATGATGACAATGATGATGATGGTGATGTAGATATAGATAGCACCTACTATGTGCCGGGTTCTGTGCTAAACACTACAAATAGTATTTCATTTTATCCTCACAGTAACCCTGGGAGGTAGGTGCTATGCTTGAGGAAACTGAGGCAGAGTTTAAGTGAGTTGTTGCCCATGGTCCTACAGAGCTCCTCACAATACCCCTCTTCTCCCAGACTCACAATTTAGTGCATCTATATACAGCCTTTCCTGTTTTCAATCACTCCTTCTCCATTCCATGATAGAACATAAACGTCTTGGGGACAAGCACTGTCTTGTTTTTGTCTCTTTGTATTCCCAGGGCCTAGCACAATTCTGCCTTAGTGTTTAATAAACACCTGTTGATTGATTGATTGAAATGATGATGGCATTGGTCCCATGAATGAATCTGTACAGGGAACATTTTTTTGGATATGAATTATCAGGGAATTTTTCTCTGTCCTGATTCATAGCATCCCTTCTCTCCCTCTTCTAGATCTATCACTTGCCCCCTAGTCTTTCACTGCCCCAGGGGTAGTCTTTCAGCAATGCAGCCTCCAACCCACGGCCCTTTTTCCTTGGCAGGCTCCCTGATTATTCAGCTATACCAGCCTCACTGCTGGGGACCATGGATAAGCACTGGCCAGAGGGAAAATTGCCCGGGTTTCCTTTCACCATATTCCAACCCGGGCCTGCAGAATAATCATTTCAGAAATAAATCAAACCCGGTACCCAGCTGAAAATGGTCACCTAAAAATTGCAGGGGGAAATTGAATGCGTTATTTCAGCTGCTAAAATGGCTCTTGTGCTGAATCACTGAAGAAAAGGGCTCAATTTGGTAATTCTGAGTCAGCTGCCAGAACCACTGAGGAGTTAACTCTGTTGTTAAATTCCAGTGTCATGTTCTCCCCAGCTGCTGGAGCCTGGAAACCTGTCTCCAAAGGCTTCTCCCCAAAGGAGGGCTGAAGGGAGGGATGGAGCCCCTGATCAGTGACAGACTCCACTAGCCAGGAGGGAGACATCAAAAGCTGAGACCCTCCCAGGGATGATCAAGTACGGCCATGGCGGCCAGTGAGGAAAACTGACCTTCTTGCATGTTTCCAGTGGGAGGGTGAGTTCCTAGAAGTCTTAGGTTTATCTGCCCTGCTTGGTTGAAATCTTCCTAGCATGGCCTATGAATGCTGCCGGACACAGGAGATGCCACTGGATTTTGATATTTTGTAAAGGAGGAATTTTGTAGAAGTCGGGTATTTGGGGTGTGAATACCGCAAATGCTATCAAGACATGCTTGCTGTGCTGATTCATCATTACTTCCCCCCCCTTTCTTTTTTAAATATTTTGTTAAATCCTTTTTAAAAATCATTTTTAAATGTGAAGTAATGTCAGGGAAGAGAAAGCAGTAACCCCTAGGATGGCCAGGAAAGGCCTCCAGAAGGATATGGCACCTGAGCTGAACCTTGGAGGAAGTGGAGATGCTAAAAGGCAGAGGTCCAAAAGGGAGCTTATCTCAGGCATGAGGTGCAGCCAGTGAAAAGTCAAGCTGTAGGAGATAGTGGGTTAAGTTTGGCGAATGATTATGCCAATCTGGCTGGAATGCAGAATGTAGGAAAGGGAGTGATATAAAGGGAGTCTTGAACAGTAAGAAGGAGCCAGAGTATAGATGTCTTTAAGTCAAAAGTAGGGGAGTTTGTATTTTATCCTTTGTTACTGTTGTGTTGTTTCAGGTGTGTCTGACCCCATTTGAGATTTTCTTGGCAAAGATACTGGAGAGGTTTGCCTTTTCCTTCTCCAGATAATTTTCTTTACTTTCTTTCTTTCTTTCTTTCTTTCTTTTTCTTTTCAGAGAGGGGAAGGCAAAACAATTAGGGTTAAGTGCCCAAGGTCACAAGACTTTGTTAAGTGTCTGAAGCTGGATTTGAACTTAGGTCCTCCTGACTCCAAGGCCTGTGCTCTATTCACTGGACCACCTAGCCACCCCATCCAGAACATTTTAGAGATGGGGAACTGAGACAAATATGATAAAGTGACTTGCCCAGGGTCACACAGCTAGTAAGCATCTCAGGTCACATTTGAACTAAGTTCCTCCTGACTCCAGAGCCAGTGCCCTATCTACTGTGACACCTAGCTACATTTTATCCTAGATGCAACTAAAACACCATTAGCAGAATTATACAAACACAGAACACCCATGTTACCTTGGTAACTGGTTGACCCTGCCTTCTGGAGAAATACCAATGAAGTGTTCTTTACCATCCACCTGGCACTCATTTGCCTGAGTTGCAGATAAGAAGTCATCTACCCTCAGCTTGAATACCTTTGGAGACAAGAAACTCACTATATACCAAAGACTCCTATTCCATATGTCAAGTAAAGTGGAAGACAGAAACAGTTTCAATGTCAAGTGTGAATGTTATGGATGGAGCAAAGCAAGCAACATGAGTGAATGAAAGACCAAGGGAGAAGGTGCCAGGACTTCTCTGAGGGGCATTTTGGGTCAGAATTAGAGCAAGGGAGAGAACCTATCTTTAAGATATTCCCACAGATACACTGTACTCCTTAGATCACCACTGGAAGGAACAATAAACAGAGGTGAGGATCCTGGGGTTTGTGGAGCATCTCTCCTCTCGAAGACATAAGAGACCAAGGACTTCCAGCAGCAGCAAGCAGCACCCAACACTATACAAGAAAAGGCCCAGCCTGACACTGCCATCTCTCCTGAAGGGCCTGAGCCCACATCCTTCACCTCACATAAAATGCCATCCTACACTGACTAACAAAACTCCAACTTGCTTCTGCTCTAAGAGCCAAGACAAAAAAAAAAAAGTGACTGTATGTAGTAGCATTTGCTGTAGTAGCCGATGACTGGAAACAAAGCAGATGGCTGTCAACAGGAGAATGGTCAAGTAGGTGATCGTGCATAATTGTAATGGAACATTATTTAGCTGAAAGAAGGAAGGAAGCATATATTAAGCATCTATTATGGTGCCAGGCGCTGTGCTAAGCGCTTTGCAATTGTTATCTATTTTGATACTACACACAACCATGGGAGGTTGGTTCTATTAAAATCCCCATTTTACAGATGAGGAAAAACAGGTTAAGCGATTTACCCAGGGTCACACAGCTAGGAAGCGTCTGAGGTCAAATTTGAAGTCAGGTCTTCCTGCCCCCAGGCCCAGTGCTTTTTCCACCAGGCCACCTCACTGCCTAGATATAAAGAAACACAGAAGCTACATAGGAATTACAGCAAAGTGAAGTTAATCAGAACTAGGAAAACAATATCATCAATGATGACAACAACGTAAATGGAAAGAAAAACAAACTAATCGACACTGAATATGGAGAATCTATAATAACCAAACTTGGCCCCAGAGGAGAGCTAAATAAAGGTGTCTCTCCACCTTCCTTACGGCGGTAGTAAACTTCAGATGTGGAACTTTGAAAATATTGTCAGACTTTTTTAATGTTAATTAGTTTTTTAAATTATCTTTTTTTTCATCTTTTAAAAAAATTCTTTGCTGTAAGAGATGATTCTCTGGGAAGGAGTGGGAGAAAGGACAGATTGGGAAATGATTTTATTGACATAGTGAACCTCTGCAGGCAGGTCAACACCTTCTTTGCAATTTAGAGTCTTAGAGAGTTACCTAGGGCACTCTGAGATTAACACTTTGCCCAGGGCACACAACCAGTATGTAAGAGGTAGGCCTTCCTGGTTCCAAGGCTGACTCTCTGCTATACCCTCTTGTCGGGAAATAGAAGTGATATACAAAGATATCAATAAGACTGTTTTTTAAAGAAATAGATGTAGTATTGGGATTTCAGTCTTCAGGGAGCCAGACAACACCCATTTCCTATTTCCTTTTCTCTCTTCTCACGTGTTCCCTGTAAGGGTTATGGGATTTAAAGATCTCCCATGCCCCATGGACGTGCTGACATAGCAGAGCAAGAAAAAAAAAAAAGCCAAGCTAACGGTCCTGTGGTTGGCAGTTGGCGGCAGTTGCCTTTTTTTTTTTTTTTGAGTTAGGACTCCTGCTGAGGACTGCCAGGGGCTGGAGCTGCTGGGAGCACACTGGGTGGTTGCTGTGAGTGGGGAGAGGAGGACCTTTGCCTGAGGTAGCCTGTTCTGTTTTAAAGGCTTGAAAATGTGGGTGCTTTCTACTTTATCTACCTGTGCCAATGTCATAACTACTCTGATGGCTTTCACTTTCTGGTTTTGGGACTCAGTCTTTTGGTATCTTAATAAATTTTCTAGTTTATTTCCCCAAATGGCAAACCTGACATATTTTGTGATGGATAATTATATCAGCATATTTGTAATCTCTATAGGCATTGTGAATATGGCATTGCTGATACATTTTCCTATTTCCTTTTCTCTCTTCTCACGTGTTCCCCAACAAGAGCCTTAAGACTTTTAGGATGCAGCAGATGAACCCAGTCTCCAGGCTTTCTACTGTGCCCAACTGCATGATCTATAATATTGCTGTTATAATATAAAAGCGTATATATTAAGTGATATATAATTAGAATTTTAAAATCGATGATACTGATATGGTATATAATTAATAATTATCATATAATAATAAATCACACTATCTATTATACCACATTGTGTAATAACTAATAATATATTCTATTATATATATAACCCTATATACAACATGTCATATTATGTATTATATGCATACTATAATATACAATGATACATAGGTTGCATGTTATATGTAATGTGCATACAATAATATATAATATTGCATATAGCTGTATATAATATATAATTATTGTTAACTATAGACAATTATATGCCATATCAATAATCATTTTTATGTGTATGTGTACAATACATGTATGCACACATATATTCATGTGCATATATACAAACACATACATACATACATATATAATCTCCATAGTAACTAGGACAAGGTCACAGACTTTACTCACTTGCCATGTGCAATGGGAGAGAAGGTGTATTCTGGATACTCTCTCTCTCTCTCTCTCCATATATATATATATATATATATATATATATATATATATAAAAATGTCCCCCCTGGAGTCACCTTATCTGGGAACAATAGGAAGAAGACTGCCTGTCTCTGCCTCACTCTCTTCCACTTCTCAGCTTCTGTTCTGAAAGAGAAGCTCCCATTCATGAGGATTGCTCTCAGACCCACTGACATCACTAACCAGCCAACTCCGTCCACTCCACCCTTGACCTTGACAGCCTTTCCCCTCTTAGTCACCACTTCTCCAAAGTGTTGTGCCTCCCCATCTGGTAAAGAAGAGGCTGAGTCAGTCCATCACTGGGATGGTCTCTGCTCCCCCCTCACCCAGTTGGCAGTGTCCTCGAATAATGAACTGCAACACTGAGCAGCTCAGCTTCCCTAAGAGCAAGCGAGGGCAGCATTGAGGGAGACAATGATGGATGCATCTTCCTTTTCTTCTGCCAGGACTCAGCGTGCCTCTGGGAGCCAAACACAGGCCCCACTAGAGGACAGATGAACAGATGCTGGTTGCTGGACCTCACGATCTTGCCTGAGGTCCCTGACTTGTCTGGACCTGACTTGAAGTCTCTATGCCTTTTCTCTTCTGGCAGCAAGAGATATGGAACAAAGGCCAGCACATCGCTGGATCTGAGTTTACACAGCTGTTCAACCTGGAGCAAATTACTCTGTCTTCTGGTGCCTCATTTCACCAGAGAGGAAATCATCCCAATCCTCAGTCCCCCTCCTCCTGGGAAGGCTTTAAGGGTGGATTCATGAGCACTAGGAACTATTTAACTATAAGGTAATAGGAGGGTGAGGAAAAAAAGGGAGAATTTTTCAATGTGTTTGTTGATAATTGTGATCACTGACATTTACAAAGGCTTTAAGATAAGCTGAGCAATCTCATCCAATCTTTACAACAATTCTGTGAGATAAGTACAAGTCTTCTTATGCCCATTTTACAGAAAAGAAAACTGACTCATCTTAGAAAAGCTTAGTCGCCTGCCCAGGGTCCTTCAAACAACAATTACCTAGCTTGCTTCTTGTTTATTCTGTTTGGTAATCTTTGGCACAGTGACAATTTCTTCCCCTTCCCTGGTTTTTCCTGACCTCTCACCTAGCCACAGTATTACACCCCCCCCCCCCCCAACACACACACCCAGTATTTCAAAAGGACTCAGAAGGCTTTAGTTAACACTAAAGTCTTAGCTCAGGGGCAGCTAGGTGGTGCAGTGAATAGAGCACCAGCCCTGGAGTCAGGAGGACCTGGGTTCAAATCTGGCCTCAGACACTTAACACAAATACTAGCTGTGTGACCTTGGGCAAGTCACTTAACCCTAGTTTCCCTCAAAAAAAAGTCTTAGCTTCCATGTCTGGTATACACCATGGATGGAGGTGGGGACTGGGGAGTAAGGCTAATAACGATGACTAGCATTTGTATAGTACTTACTATGTGCTAAGCACTTCACAAATATTGCCTCCTTTGATCGTCACTGCAACCCTGGGAGGTATGTGCTACTATTACCCTCGTTTGACAAGTGAGGGAACTGAAGCTGACAAAGGTCAAGTACCTTGCCCAGTGTCTTATGGGGCCAGCGAAAGTCTGAGGCTGAATTTGATCTCAGGTCTTGTGGACTCCAGGCCCAGCCCTCTGTGCACTATGGTACCACCTAGCTGCCTCTGAGCAAGGGATGGGGCAAGGCAGTGCAGTCTGACTAGGAGCCAGGGGGCAAATATGGTTATGTTGAACGAGCACATCATGATCAAGCACAAGTAGGTCATGTTGGACTGTGTTTCAGTGGGCATCTTAGTAGCCCACTAAACATGAGCCAGTCTCTTCTTCTCATCCTGAATTAGGTCTTGAACAACATCATTCCCATTCTACTTCACTGTCCCTTCCACAAGGCCATGATATCTCCAAAGAAGGTGTACCTTGAAGAGTCTTAGGAAAAGCCTAAACATGGGACTTAAAGTTAATTTGAACAATGTATCTCCCTTATACTATTTAACACAGGTAGGGAAAACTTATCCATACCCCTAGACCTCCCAGGAGTCTTCTCTCCATTTCTGGCTAGTATGTTGCCATACTATTGGAGAGAGGAGGAGAAACCATCAATTCTGAACAAAGACTCTATAAGAGGGTGGGGAATGCAGTGTAGGAGATCTGGCCCATTGCTTTCCTATCACTTAAGAAGGGTAGGGAGCTGGGCCATGGGCATGAGCCGGCTCAGTTCAAGTAGGGATTGGAAGTTTGGGCATCAAGAGGACAAAAAGAGCACTGAGCTTGGGGCATTGAACTGAGGGCCAAGGAACCTGAGTTCAAATTACTTCTTTGTCACTTACTACTTGGGCAAGTCACTCAACCTGAATGGGCCTCAGCTTCCTCATCTCTAAAGTGAGATGGTCGTACTAAATGATCAGCCTCCTCTCTGGTCACCTCTTCCACAGCCTCTCTCCAAACTGCCTTGCCACCTATTCCAGAGAGCATTTCCTGGAGACACTTCCACAATGGGGTCTCATTCCAGTGATCAGTGACTGGTCTCTCCCAGAACACTATTTCTCCTTGACAAGAACCCTTCCTGCCTCCCTTCTCCAGTTATGAAATCATGAACCATGATCAAATCATCTCTGTCATTTTTCCTGGATGGGGTATATCAGTCTACTCCCCAATGACCTTACTCGCCACTCCTACAAATTCTTAGACCAAAGACCTTCCACTTGACCACCACTCTCCTATGTGTTTTATTTCCTCAGTTAGAATGTAAACTCCTTGAAAACAGAGCCTGTCTTGTTTTTTTTATGTGTAATCTCCAGCACTTTGCACATAGTAAACACAATAGCTTTTTACTTTAAATAAAAATTAAATTAAAAAATTAAATAAACCTTTCAAACTCTAGAAATATGATCCTGTCATTTGTTCAGACCACATCTGGATTATTATATTCAGTTCCAGAAACCACATTTTAGAAAAGATAAACTAGAAGATGTTAAGAAGGTCAGTATGATGATGAGTGGGGTGGGAGGTTATACCATATGAAAATTGGTTGGAAGAACTGGGGAGTGGCTAGCCTGGAAGAAGAAGAGTCTTGGGGAGATATATAATTTTCTTCATGTATTTTAAGGGCTTTCCAATAAAAGACTTCTGCATGGGCCCAGAAATCAATAGGTAATAGTTGAAGAGGGACAGATTTCAGCTTGATATGAAAAAGAACTTCCTAACAATTAGAACTGCACAAAATTGAAATGGGAATCCTCAGGAGATAATGGGATCCTGATTGCTGGAGGTATTCAAGCAGAGGTGGGATGATCACTTGCTGAGGCTGGTTCTCCTCTTACTAGTCTGACTCCTCCTTTTCAAGTCTCCTTTGCTGGATCATTCTCTATGTTATTCATCTCTACCTGTGGCTGTACCCTAAGGCTCTGTCCTGGACCCAATCTCTTCTTTCTCTACACTATCTCATTTTGTGACCTCATAAGCTCCTGTATGTTTAATTATCTCTATGCAAATGACTCTCATGCCTTTATATCCAGCCCCAGTCTCTCTCCTGAGCTTCATGCCCATGTCATTGGCTGCCTATTATACATTTCAGACCATATATCCTAGAGTCATCTCAAACACAATAAATCCAAAATAGGACTCATTAGCCCCTCCACCCTCCTTTCTTCTGAACTTTGAGATTATTGCTGAGCATAACACCATCCCTCCAGTCACCCAGTCAAGCAGACCAAGAACAGCATTCATGTCCTCCCTAGGCTTTCTCTAGGGTAAATATCTTCAGTTTCTCCATCAGTCCTCTATGGCATGGTATCAAAGTCCCTCACCATCCTACTCACTGTTCTCTTTATATGATTCAGCTTATCAATTTTTTTCCCTTAAAATGGGGTGCCCAGGATCAACATATTCATAACCATAGCAGGATTTTTTTTGTGGTAGCAAAGAATCATTTGTGGGTACCAACAAATCGTGGTATGTGAATATAATTTATCACTATACTGTAAAAATTATAAACGTGAAGAATGTTAATAAAAATAACGCCAGTTTTGAAACTTTGGTGGCACCCCTAATTCCTCACTCTCACCCCACATATCCAATCATTTGCTAAATATTTATCACTTTGGCAACTGTGTAGAGATGGATTGGAGAGGGCAAAGACTAGAGGGAGGAAAGATATTTAGGAAGCAATTTAAGTAATCTAGGTAAGGGGTGATGAGGGTCTGAACTAGGGTTATAGCCATGTAAATAAAGAGAAGAGAATGTCTTCAACGGATATTGCACAACTAGAAATGACCAAATCTAACAACTTATTGGATGTATGAGATGAATGAGAGTGAGGAATTGAGGATGACTCCAATGTCGTGAAAACATGGTAAATGGAAGAATAGGGATGTTCTCAACAGTAGCTGGGAATTTCAAAAAAGAGATGAGTTTCATGGTAGGGGAGACAGTAAGTTTTTTTTGGACATGAAGAGCATGAGATGACTCCAAGATATCGAATTTGAGATGTTTAATAAATGACTGGAGTTCAGAAAAAAGATATAAGGACTGGATACACAGATGTGGGAATCATCTGCATAGAAATAATTATTGAACACATGGAAGCTGTTGAGGGATGTGTATGTGTTTGTGCATGTGTGTGTGTGTGTGTGTGTGTGTGTGATAGAGACAGAGACAGAAGCAGAACACAGAGACACACAAAGTGAGAGAATATATTTTTTTAAAAAAGATAATAGAAACAGAATATTAGAGGACATCCACAGCACTATCAAAATGGACGTTGAGTTAACAAAGGAGACCAAGAAGGAGCTTTTGGACAAATAATAATAGAACCAGGAGAAAGCAGTGTCCGAAAAAATAAACAAACAGAAGAATGAGCCTATCCAGGAGTAGAAGATGGTCAACAGTATTAAATGCCACAGATAAGTCAAAGAAGATGAAGGCTGATAAGAGACAATTAGATGTGGCATTTATGGCATCATTGGTAATTTTGGAGACATCAGTTTCTATTGATAGATAAGCTGGCAAGACATATTGCAGGGGTTTAGAAAAGGGAGAGAAGAGAGGAAGTTAAAATAGCAAGAGTAGATGGCTTTTAAAAGGAATTTGAGAAAGGGCAGAGAGTTGGAGGCTGGTAGTTAGTTGGGATGATAGAATCTCATGAGAGTTTCTTGATGATGCACAAAAAAGCAGAAGAAACAAAAAAAGAAAGCATATCAATAAAATACTATATATATATACATGTGCATGTGTATGAATATATATGTATATATGTACACACACATATAGAAGAGGTCAGAAGTTTAGAACAGTACTCAGAAAATCAGGTCAGTTTTTCTTTGATACTAAATTTAATATTCACTTAAAATTATCTGTAATTGAAGCCCATAGTTTCATATACAAGACAATTTTCTGTTTTTCTTTGAATACTAAATGTTCATATTTGTTGGTTTTTTAAGCCCATAATTAAAATAAAATGAAGATTACAATACATTTACAGAACTAGGGAGAGAAGAGCCTAAGTGCCTAGAGAGAAAGCATCTGGAGTAGTTGTTCAGTCATTTTCACTTGTGTCTCTGAGTCTCCGCAACCCCATTTGGGGTTTTTTCTGACATATATTGGAGTGGTTTGCCATTTTCTTCTCCAGCTCATTTTACAGTTGAGGAAACTGAGGCAAACAGGGTTAAGTGACTTGGCCAGGGTCACACCGCTAGTAAGTATAAATAGAGAGATTTCTAAGTGCAGAAATATTCTTCCAAAGTCATATTCATCTACTCTCTGTTTCAATTGTTTCCAGCACATAGTTTATCCCTTAAATTCTCAAGGTGGTAGTAATATAGAGTAATATACAAGGGGCAGGGTAACATGTACATGTTTTCTTTGAGGGTATTACTGTCCATCATTTACTATAAGGAAGTAAGGTTAGATATGGCCCCAAACCCTCTAGGCTGATCCCTCATCAGAACTAGTTGGGAGAGGTGTGCTGAGGATGGAGATGAAGTACTCAGAGGGAGAGCTGCAGGAGAGCAGAGCAGCTGAGGAGTTAACTTAGTTCTTTTCCCAAGCACCAGCTGGCCCTTAAGTCAGTGTGGGAGGACCTGGTGTGAAGGTCCAGGCTGGAAAGGAGTCCAGAGAGACACACGGTTCCCTCCAAGGCCTTCCCTGGGCCATGCCTCATTATCTCTGGCAGGCTGCTGCACTGCGGAGATATGAAAACCTCAAATGATTTTTTAAAAAGGGAAGAGGAGGAGGGGAGAAAAAAATAGCACCGCACAATTAGGGAGCCGCTGAACTTCTGTACAAACTAATGAATAAACCAGCCCTTGACAACTTCCCCCAACTGCTGCCGACAGGATAATTGTGCCTAATTTCTTAATTTTAATGCTGTTGTTGCATTTGGCTTCTGCTAATGAGATGTAAATATGTGTTGCGGGTTTGTGGGTTTGTTTAATTGCAGGGTAGCTAAGCTGCGATTGGCCGGAAGGTTAGTCTTTATTTATTTTTATATTGTCATGCCCCCCTGTTCCTAGAGGGAAACAAGGTCTTGTCGCTCTTTGTCTCCCTTGGGACAGAGAAGATGTGATATCTCCTGTAGGTTGACAGTCTTGGGGTTTGGGGCGGTTGAGTTGAGCCAGAGCCAACTGGCACCTCCCTTAGCACTGGCTTAACATTCCTGCCATGTCCCTCATTTGCCAAATTGGTTTGAATAATTTCTACTCCATCAACATGAAGGAGGGAGGGATCTGAGCAGTCCAGGGTGTTTGACTGAGATGGGAAAAGTGAAGTCAGACCAAAGACTGCCACAGGGGTTGGGTTTCTAGGGAGCTGAATTTATATATGTACATGTGGGCTTCTCTGTTAGTATGTAAGTACCTGGAGATCAGGGATTGTTTCGGGTTGTCTTTGTAATCCCTCCAGCTCCTACCAGAGTATTTACTACATAGTAGACAATTAACAAATTCTTGCTGATTAGAGAGAGGATGTAGGCTTGACTTTCTTGGCACTTTCCAGTGAAGCCTGGATGTCTATCTCACCTTGAATCTCTGAAGAAACGAGAAGAGAATGAACACAGTACACCAGAAAGTGTCAGGAAACTGGTTCTAGACAGCTCATCACATGCCCTTGGACCACTCATTACCCTTTTCTGGGCTTCAAATCCCTCAACTATAAAACTGAGGAGGCTGAACCAGACAATCTCTAAGGCTTCTTCTGGCTCTAAGGTTCTCTTCAAATTAGTTTCAATTCAGCAATTCATGTTTAGTATGAGGCAAAGGCATGTACACAAATTTCTGAGATCCAAGGGGCAGGGTAACATGTACATGAGAAAGGTCAGGCAAATTACAATAAGCAATTAGAGGGAGAGATTACTTTCAGCTGGAAGGTGGTTGTCCATGGTTGGAGATGACATGTGGGTGAATTCTTGAATCAAAGGAATCAAGAGGCAGTAAGGGTGTTGGGCTGGGGAGTCATAGATAATAAGATCATAGATCTAGAACCTCAAAGGCCATCTCATCTGACATAGAGTCAGATAGTAATCAGCAGAGATGGGTTTTGAATCAGGGCTAGTGATTCCAGGGCCAGTATTCTTTCCCTTATACCAAACTGTCCATTTCAGCCATATGTTGTATAGAAGTTCAGAGATGGTAGAACATAGAAAGAGAGCAGGACAGTTTGCCTAGAACATGCAGTATTTGAGTGGGGAATAGTGCTGAGGTTTGAAAGGTGAGTTGGGGCAGATTATAAAAGCCATGAAATAGAGGGGACAATGTAGTGCAGGAGAAAGAATTCTAGACTAGGAGACAGGATCTGGATTCCTATACCAGATCTGCCATTTTCTTCCTGTCTCACCTTGGACAAGTCACTTAACCCTCATAGGCCTCAGTTTCCTCATCTATTAAATGAGAGGATTGGACTCAATGATTTCAAAGGTCTTTTACATGTTTGTAGTACTTTGACAGGCTTAGGAGTTTATCTTTTATTCATTAGTCACTGGGCAGGCACCAGAAGGTTCTTGAATAAAGGAGTAATGTACATAGGAACAGAATATTAAAAAGATTTCTTGAATAGCAGTGTGAAGGATAGATTGGAGAAGGGGATAGAATGGAAGTAGGAAGTCTGGTGAGGAGGCTATTACAAGTGGTTAGTCGTGACATAAAGAGAGCCTTGAACTAGAGTTGAAGCAATGATAGTAGAAAGGACAGAGTGGCTGTGACAGACATTGGCGAGGCAAAAAATCATCATGACAGCAACAAATTTATCTCAGGATTTACAGAGAAGCTGGGGGTGCCATCAACAGACATGGAGAACTTTGTAGAAAGCAGAACTATCATTTAAGCATTATTTTGACTTGGAGTAAGTAGGGGCTGTAAGGGCACAGTGGATAGAGTTCTGGGCCTGGAGTCAGGAAAACCTGAGTTCAAATCTGGCCTCAGGCACTTACAAGTTGTGTGACCCTGGGCAAGTGTAAGGGTTATGGGCAATTCTTGGCATTCATCAATATCTTCAAGGATGATAACAACAGGATTAGGTCTGAAGCCCTCACCTCCTGGACACAGAGTATAATATTCAGTACTGTTCACTGGTTGACAACTCTCACAGGGATTTCCCCAGGCCTTTCCCAAAGAGCAGCAGCATGAGGAATGACCAATTCCAACACCAATCTCAGTGTTGCAGGATAGATGCCTTTCCCCATGTGGACAAAATTTCAGGTACCAATTACCAACTTGATTGTCCACACGACCTATACCAGTTGGATTTAGCTGGAAGTCTGGTGGAGAATTACATTCGTATTGACCAGGGGTATTGACACCGAGACCATTACCATAATTGATGGGATCAACACACTCATCAACATCTGTACAGTTTCCTCCTGTTCTGTCCAATTCAAAGTCATCATCAGAGATTCTATGAAACATTACTGGAAGGTTTTTGTACATTCCTAAGCCAGGGATTGTGGGGAGAGGAGGACCTTTGCCTGAGGTAGCCTGTTCTGTTTTAAAGGCTTGAGAATGTGGGTGCTTTCTACTTTATCTACCTGTGCCAATGTCATAACTACTCTGATGGCTTTCACTTTCTGGTTTTGGGACTCAGTCTTTTGGTATCTTAATAAATTTTCTAGTTTATTTCCCCAAATGGCAAACCTGACATATTTTGTGATGGATAATTATATCAGCATATTTGTAATCTCTATAGGCATTGTGAATATGGCATTGCTGATACAGCAAGTCACTTAACCCTGCTTGCCTTAGTTTCCTGATCTATAAAATGAGCTAGAGAAGGAAATGGCAAATCACTCTGGTATCTTTGCCAACAAAACCTCATGAAGAGTCTGCCACAACTGAAACAACTGAACAACAAAATAGGGGGGTGAGAGAGTCACCTAGAATGAAGAAATTGACTCATTTAGGGTGAGGGGGGTAAGAAAGAAGCACTCACCCAGGACATTATGAATTTACTTAGCTGGATTACCATCAGTATCCCATATATATATACATATACATATATATTTGTGTGTGTGTCTGCCCTGGGGAAAATATCCAATTACCTCACCCCAATTACAGTTCTCAGGAAAAGGTAAGTTTTGCAAGTAAGATAAAAAGTTCTTTATGGTAGTTGTTGAGTTTCAGGTGTCAACAGTATATCCAGGGAGACATATCTAACAGGCAATTTTAAATGCAGGACTAAAATTCTAGGAGAATGGAAGTAGAGATGAAGTTTAGGAAGTTGTTTGAAGAGGCATGAAAATTGAAGCCATGGGATAGCTGAAGAGAATGTGCTCACCAGTGAAGAAAGTCTAGGAAGAAAAGAAAGATGACAGATCCTACTTCAAGGGATAAGAAGTAGACGAGAATTCAGCACTGATGACAAAGAATTAGAGGTCAGGACCACAGGCGAACCATGAGAGGACAGTGTTTCAGTAGCCAAGGAAGAGAAAGTTACCCAGAAGGAGGGTATGAACAAACAAGTCAAATGCTGGAAGGAGGTCAAGGAGGATATGAAGATAGAAAGTTGGATTGTGGTGATAAGTAGGTCAGTGACTGTGGTGGTAAGAATATAGAGGCAGCATGAGTTATAAGAGTTTGATAATAAATGAAGGAGAGAACTAGTAAATCTGGGTGTGGCAAAGCCAAGGGAACATCGTTTTCAATATAATGGGAGATCTGAGCATGTTGGTAGGTCAAGAGAAATAAGGGAGAAAAGAGGAATACAGAGAAACTCAGGGACAAAGCTACAGAGACAAACATTAATGATATTTTAAGAAGAATAAAATGTGTGAGAGGGAGGATAATTGGTTGATCAAGGTCCCAGGAGAGAAGGGGATGTGATCAAAGGTACAGATAGGGGGATTATGGTTAAGGCCTTCCTTCTTGTTCTTCCTTGCTCTATTCTTCCTCCTTCCTCCTTGTGAAAATGGAGATGAGATCAAATTATGCTTACCTTTCAGTCCAGCAATATCACTACTAGATCTGTATCCCAAAGAGATCATTTTCAAAAGGGGAAAGGAACCACATGTACAAAAATATAGTAGTTCTTTTTGTGGTGTCAAAGAATTGAAATTGAAGGGATGCCCATCAACTGGGGAGTGGTGTATGAATGTAATGTAATACTATTTTGCTATAAGAAATGATGAACAGGGTTCAGAAAACCCTGGAAAGACATATATGAACTGATGCCAGGTAAAATGAACAGAAACAGGAGAACACTATACACAGTAATGGCAACATCGTGTGATGGTCAATCATGAATCATTTAGCTCTTCTCAGCAATACAATAAATTCAAAACAATTCCAAGGACTCATGATGGAAAATGCTATCCACATCTAGTGAAAGAACTGATGGAGTCTGAATGCAGATTGAAGTGTACTATTTTTCACTTTATTTTTTTCATGTTTCCTCCCCTTTTGGTCTGTTTCTCCTTTCACAACATGACTAATATGGAAATATGTTTTACATTATTGCAAATGTATAACCTATATCAAACTGTTTGCAATTTTAGGGAGAAGGGAGGAGAGGGAAAAAAATTGGAACTCAAAGTTTTTTTTAATGAATGTTAAAAATTATCTTTACATGTAATTGGAAAAATAAAATACCATTTAAAAATAAGATGGAAATGAAGAGAGAACAAGTGAAAATATTAGGAGGTTTAAAGAAGTGGAGGAGGAGATTTTAAGATATTCAGTCTTCTCAGTGAAATAGAAAGCTGGGTTACAGAATCACAGAGTGCCAGAGTAGGAAAAGACTTTAAAAAGCATTTAGTCCAACCCCCTCTGCAACAGAGTCCACAAAATAGCATTTGTTATGTACTTACTATGTTCTAGGCTATGTACTATGCTAAGTACTGGGAATCTAAATACAAGCAGAAATACAGTTCTTGACTTCAAGGAGCTTATACTCTAGTAAGGGGCAGAGTCACCTCCAATCATCCTGATCTATGTCTGACCACTGGACCCAGATGACTCCAGAGGAGGAAGTGAGGCTGGTGACTTTGCACAGCCCTCCCTCACTTTAATCCAATTCACTTGCATGTCATGGCATTAGCTCCCTGATGTTGTGGTTCTCATTGAGAATGAAGTAAAAACAACAAAAACTCTAATGAGGGAAGACAACACATAAAAAGAAATTGAAAGGCAAGGTGGGGAGAGAGTGAAGAAGGCTCCTGTTTAGGGAACATAGGAGAGAAAGTCCATAGTACAGCCTGGAGAGTAATGAAAATATAGCTGACTTGGGTCCCCTTTTTCAATAGAAATTCTGAGCAGCATCCAATCAGAGGGAGAAGCTGAAAGGTTGGAGAATACTTTCAAAGTGTGAATTCCTGGGCTGGAGTGAGCTTCCAGAATGAAGAGGTTTCTGGAGCAGGGTAGAGAAAGTCTGGAATGCATTCTAGAGAGAAATAAAAGACCAGAAAATGTTATTCAACTTTCCTTTGAAAGAGAGCCAGGAGAAATGAACCCCCTATGTCCCAAGGCAGTGAATTCTATTTGGGGGTACTTTTAATTGTTAAGTTTTTCCTTTTCTTGAATCAAAATCTTAAATCTTCCTTTCTACAACACTGACCCATTGTTCTTTCCTTAAGTCCACTGAGGTCAAATAGAATTAGTCTAATCTCTCTTCCACATGACATCCTTTTAAGTACTTGAAGACAGCATTCATCTCCTCTCTTAAGCTTTTTCTAGGCTAAATATCCCCATTACCTTCAAGTAATAACATGCCCAGTTGTCCATACCCTCTGACCCTAAGATCCTACTGGTAGCCATATGATCCCAAAGAGGAAAGAAAGGTACCATTTGCACCAAAATACTGAGAGCAGCACTGTTAACCGTAGCAAAGGAATGGAAATTGTTTGTAGATGCCATTAGGGAAATGCTAAACAAATTGTGGTACCTAAGTGTAATAATGGAATATGACTGCACTGTAAGAAATGATGAATAGGAAAATTCAGAGAAGCATGGGAAGACATATGAACTAATTCAGAAGGAAATAAGCAGAACCAGTGAAACATTATGCTTGATGACTACAACAATGTAAATGAAAAGAATCATAAAACAAAACTGGATGTAGTGAAATTACAATGACCAAGTTTGGTCTCAGAGAGAAGTGAGAAAATATACCTCCCTCTTTTATTTGCAGAAGGGGGAAGGGGAGCGGGGACTCTGAGTATAGAATATTGATTGTATTGTCAGACACAGTCAATGTGTTGCTTGTTTGCTGAACTGATATGTACTCAGAAACAAATGTGATATAACAAAAGGCATAAATAAAAATAAGATAATCTTTTTTTAAAAAATGCAGTGCCCCAAACTGAAAACAATACCTCCAGATGTGTTCTGATGAAGGCAGAGTACAGAGACACTTATGCTGGACACAGTGCCTCTATTAATCTCACTCTTTTTGTGGTTGACTCATGTTATTTGCAGTCGGGTAAAATACTTAAATTCTTTTCACATAGATTCAAAGCAAATTAACTAATAAAGTAGCTAGGTGTCACAATGAGTAGAGCACTAAGTCTGGTGAAGAAGATTGAGTTCAAATCTAGGCTTAGAAACTTACTAGCTATGTGACCCTGGTAAGTCACTTAACCTCTGTTTGTCTCAGTTTCCTTATCTGTAAAATTGAAATAATAATAGCACCTACCTCTGAAGATTGTTGTGAAGTTCAAATGAGATAACATTTGCAAAGCATTTAGCATAGTGCCTGGTCAATAATAGGTAGTATATAAATGCTTATTACTTTCTCTAATGAACTAGCTTTTTATTTGTGGAAAATTTATGAGGAACTATCAGGACATACCTCTTGATTACTTTTGAAATCTGTGTTAGAGAATTAATAAGATCACAAATCAAGTAGCTGATTGAGAGTCAGGGTTTTGGTGTGTTTGTCCTCAAGAACACCTTAGAGGGATGACTTTCCTCTTGCTGCACATGTTAACACCTTGCATCAGCAAGCACCCTAACACCTGCACCACAATTGCTACAGATGATCCCAGCAAAAATCCCTGTTATATGTGGTGTAGATTGTAATACCTAGTTTCACATGTTTAGAGCAAACAGAGGGAGAGAGAAGATGTTGACAGATGATAGCTGGGTGGGAAGAAAGAAAGGTTAATTAAAGAAGAAAATGATCCTAGTACAAAGATCAGGGAATGATCTAAGTGGTTAAAACCTGGGAAAGAAGGAACTAAGGCTGGAAAAGGATTAATAGTTGGGAGAAAAGGGAGAAACTGATTGACCAAAGGTGATAATAAAAATGGAAAATGGGTATGAAAAGTGTAATGGAGTGGAAAAGAGAGAAGGACAAGAACATGCTTTTAGAGCATGAGATTTCACAGTTTAAGTCTCTGGGTGTGGAATAGCTTTAAGTGATGATAAGAACTAAGGTGTGACCAACCTTATGGCTGATTTAAGTAGAGTAGAGATGGTAGTCATAGGATTTCAAGGAACTATGATGACAGAGTGTTAGATTAGCCATCAATATGGATATTGAAGTCTTTTAGAATCATTGTAGAGAAAAAAGGCAGCAGAATGTGGTAGAAAGAGACAAGGACCAAGGCCAAGGGTTTTAACACCTGGTTTTGTATTCTGGTTCTAACCTTGGAATATTGCTTACTTTCTCAAGACCTCCATTTCTTTGTCTATCCAATGAAGGTATAGGATTAGATGCTCTGTAAGATTCTTTCTGTTTCTGAGACTAAGAATCCTAGGTAGAATGTAAAACAGGGTGGGATGCAGGTGGAAAAGTCTTTATGAAAGGTAGAAGAGTCCAAGAAATTCATTGATGATAGAGACAAACCTCCAGACAATTTAATGTAACAGGATGCTATGAACTTCAAAGAAGAGAAGTTGTTGAAAGATAGTCTGGAAATGATAGTGTATAAAACAATGAATATGAAAAATTCAGAGAAACATAGGAAGATATATGAACTGATGCAAAGTTTAGTAAGAGGAACCAGGAAAAATGATATGTACAATGAACAGTAATTTAAGTGGAAAGAAAAAAAAAGAAATACTGAATTACAATGATCAAGTTTACATCAGAAGAAAAGATGAGAAAATACAATTTCTCCCCTTCTTTGAAGAGATGTGATACTGCAAGTGTGTGGAACATTGAAAAAACTGTTGTATTGGTTTGTTTTGCTAAACTGCTTTCCCCCTATCTCTTTGATTTTTTTTTGTTATTTTTATTACTTATTTATTATATTGATATTATTTATTACTGTTATTTTGCTATTCTTTTTGACTGGCTGGGTAGGAAGTGAAGCAAGATATATATATTTTTAATGGATAAAATCAAAATGATCAACTTTTTAACTTGAACCACAAATAATTTACATTCTATTTCCTGAAATGTCTTCCACCTCTGATTCAATTCAGTTTCAAAGTGTTGTGTTAGGCACGCAGAAGGATGTAAAGGTAAATAAGATAGCTTCTGCCCTCCTGAAGTTTACTGCTTTGTAAGGGAGATAAAGCATATACTCAAACAACTGTAAGACAAGGCATACTGTACTGTGTTGAAAATAGTTATAATAGTATTTTTATATAGCACCTTAGAGCTATATATATGTTTTTCTCTCCAACAACCTTGTGAAGTTGGGAGTATGAAAATTTCTGCAATTTACAGATGAGGAAACAGGTACAAAGGTACAAAATCTTTAGAAGTTTGCTTCTCATTTGGGAGGAGGCCAAGGAAGGCTTCCTTGATGATGTGGTGTTTAAGTAGAGACTGAAGGAGACATAGGAATTAAATAGGTAAAGCCAGATTCTTGGAGGAGCACATTACAAGCAAAAATGAACAAAAGCATGGTGGTGTGAGAAACCTGGGGATGGTAACAAGGATGGTAATGAAGAGGAACATAGGGCTTCACCACTTCTCAGTGGCCACTGAGAAACATTTCACAAATAAAATTGCAATCCCCTATGTGAGGTCAGGGGGTCAGGCTAGAGAATCAACAGAGCTAACAAGGACCATCCAATGGGAGAAAAATATCCTCTTCATGAGTTGGCTGAGGTTTCTCTCTCTGGGCATCTTGCCTAGCCTGGGGTTGGGGGCAAAGGGTGTGTAGAAAGGGAATATTCAGAGACAGGGGGCACTGAAACTAATTTCTCTTCTTCCTTTCCATGTTCATTCCACAAAACAGATCATTCCCTGGGAAACTGTCACATCCCAGGGCCAGGGGCACCTCTCCTCCCCTCTCCTGTCACTAACAGCCCGTAATGCAGTCCAGCCAGGTAAAGAGAAATGACAGAAGGGAAATCATTTAGTCCTTAACTGACATGTTATCCAGTTAGAGGCCATTTACCTTCATCTGCTCTTGGTCCCATTGTTCATTCGATTTGTGATGTGACATCTCCTTGGGCAGGATTAACAGGGACCTCCATCCTGATCCCTCCTGCTAAGTGCCAGCAGTCCACCCAGGGTGGCAAAGAAAGAAGTTCATTCCCATCTGAAAGAAAGCTCAGTGAATAGTCTCTCCCACATCTTCTATTCCCCACAGTGGTGTGGCTCTCACTGAGGCCAAAAAGACCACTTCAAGAAGAGCTACATGGAGACAGCAGCCATAACACTAGTACCTTAGAAAGAGAGATGTTATGTTGTCATATTCCAAGGTATAGGAGAGGAAAGGAGGGAGGGGTGGAGAGAGGGAGGGAGGGAGGGAAGAAAGGAGGGGAGGGAGGAAAGAAGGAAGGAAGGAAGGAAGGAAGGAAGAAAATACATTAATAAAGTTAGTAGTAATTGTAGTAGTAGTAATCAAGCCTATTAGGCAAGCAAAACAGGTATGATTATACTGATTTTACAGATGAGGAAACTGAGACTCAGTGCCATGAAGTGACTGATTATGTGACCAAACAGTAAGCCACATACTCAGGTCATGAACCCAGGTCTTATGACTCCAAGTCTCATATTATTTCCTGCAATGGAAAGCATGGCTTCCTGACATCCCCCAGCAGCACTCAATGATTTTTTAGGAGTAGGACCTTAAGGTGTAGATGGTACTCAGCAGTGGAGGACAGGAATGGTGGAAGAACATGAAAGTCAGAGGTTCAAGGGTAGAGCACAGAACCTTTATGAAATGATTGATTATGAATAACTATGGAAGGAGGCAAGTAAAAGCAGAACAGGGGTGATGGAGTGGTGGTCCGATCCATAAACTGTAGCATAGTAGGAATTAATTTCAGGCCTCAGACAACTTGGAGGGATTTAGAAATTCTCATTAGAAAGAGAAAAGGGGAACTGGGGATATGTATTGAGAGTATAGGGTTGATTTCCAACTAAAGTAGGTC
Source organism: Petaurus breviceps papuanus (assembly GCF_028583685.1). Lineage (NCBI taxonomy): Eukaryota > Metazoa > Chordata > Mammalia > Diprotodontia > Petauridae > Petaurus > Petaurus breviceps. The sequence goes on along the minus strand of NW_027187419.1, from coordinate 50,908,312 downwards.
ACAGTATAGGACTTGAAGTTGTTCACAGCAAAGTTCTATTCCAATATTTTATCATATCATGGAGGTGACCCAGAGTACTCTAAGGTTATGCCAGTAGAGCACAAATTCTGGCAGTTTCTCATGCTGGAAAGGTTTCAATGACAGTCCCAGTAAGAGAGTGAATTTGTTTTCCAATGACCAGTCTAGCTTTGAGAGAGACAGACAGAGACACAGAGAGATAATGGGAGGGAGGGAGAGAGAGGAGAGAGAGACAGAGACAGAGAGGGAGAAAGAGAGGGAGAGAGAGACAGAGACAGAGAGACACAGAGAGATATGACCGGTAGGCTATTGCATAATGCTTTCTTTGGACATGGTAAGCCATTATACAAATAAAAGTTTTAAATGTCCCTTAGCCCTGGTGCTCCATTTCTACCTCTACAGTAATGATTGTGGAATGGCTAAATAAGGATCAAAGAATGTTAAGAATCAAGTTTTTAGACCTTCCCTAATCATTCATTTAAATGTGATACTCTAAATGGGAGATCTTTGTCCAATGATCAGTGAGTTGGCATATTATTATAAGAATTGAGCTTCATTAACATCATTGTTCTCATCACAAATGAGAGGCAGTATGGCATGGTGGATAGACAACTGGCTTTAAAGTTCTAGTGCTGTCTTTGACACATATTAATTGTGTGATAGTCAGCAAATCACTTGTATACTCAATACTATAGGCAACTCTATGAGACCCTAACTTGGAGTTTTCTGTACTGGCAAAAGAGCTCCTTCTACTAACAAAATCAGAGATCTAGTCCCTATCCCTATACAGAATAAATATAATCAGAAAACAAAAGGATGACTTCCTTTGGGGAAAGGAAAGGGAATAAGCACTTACATAGTACCAACTATGTTTTAGGCAATGTGCTAATTTTTAAATATTATCTCATCTGATCCTCACAACAATCCTGGAGGTAGGTGCTATCATTTTTTCCCATTTTACAGTGGAGGAAACTGAGGCAAGCAAAAATTAAATGACTTGCCCAGGGTCACACAGCTAGTAAGTATCTGAAGCTGGATTTGAATTCAGGTCTTTCTGACTACAGGCCCAGCACTCTATCCAATATACCACCAGGTGCATTTGAGGGACAAAATTGATTTCATCACATACCCAAACAGGAAGTGTCACTTTCTTGAGACTTGGTCATCTTGTCTTCAAGTGCTCTTGATGAGTATAAACAAAAAGACCACTGAGAACATCATGGCAATCTAATTCTTTTTCTGTTGGGAATGATGAAGAGGTGGAAAATTTTGTGAACAATTTAGATCCTCCAAACCAAGTGAGCATATGCTTTGATATCTGATGATCTCAGCAGGAAGATGTGCACAAGGGAGAATGGATATATATGCATATGTGTGTGTCTGTGTGTGTGCGTGTGTGCATCTATACATACATACATATATATATATATATATATATATATATATGAAAGATGGCCCATTTGAGAATTATAAGAGTCTAAAGGTTTTATGTTACTCAAAATCTTCATATCTATTTATCCATCCATGTATCTCCCTATATTGAATATTACCGTGGGGGGAGTCAAGATGGCGGAATAGAAGCAGGACCTCCCCGCAGCTCCAGCTTCCACCTACCCCAATCCATGTAAAAAGAAGACTCTAAACAAACTTTGGAGCTGCAGAACCCACAAAATGACACAGAGAAGCTAACCTCCCACTGAGGACAGCCCAGCAGGCTGGCAGAAATCAGCTAGTGCAGCTCTCTAAGAGCCAAGCCCAGCCCCACTCTGAGGCTTTAGCCCCAGGGCAGGCCTGACCAGCCGCTGGCCAGAGGGACTCCAGATCAGCAGCAGCTGTGGCTGGTTCCAGATTTGTCAACACATAGATGGGAAAGACAAAGTGAGAAGTCAGTACAGTCTGGACTTTGGGACCCAGTAAGTGGGAGTGTCTGGCTTTTGCCCCTGGGGCAAGAAGCCGCTGAGATGCTGACACAGCCAGCCAATGCCATGTGGCAACTTCAGCTCCTGCCCTGCAGAGTGTAGGGGGACCAAGCACCAGTCTGAGGGGTAATTGATCTTGCTTTAACCTGCTTGGATCTGGATTGCAGTCTAGAGTGGAGGTCTGGGGTGTGTGTCCACCTTGCCAGAGTGTGTGGAGACCTCAGAGAGGGCACCCATCTAATACCTCCAGCAGCTGAGAAAACCCCAGCATTTGGAACGAAAGCTCCCCTGTCTGGTGGCAGAATCCTACTGTGGCAAAAAGGCCAGCGGTCAAGTGACTGAGGGGCGACATGACCAGCAAAGGAAGCAAAGCAGACAGAAGATTCTAACATTAGATTCCTATTTTGGGGACAAAAAGGAGCAAAGCATGGAACAGGAGTAAGACAGTGAAGTCAGAACTCCTGCACCAAAAGCTTCAAAGGAAAATATGAGCTAGTTACAGGCCATAGAGGACGTTAAGAAGCAGATAAGAGAAGTGGAGAAAAAATTGGGAAGGGAAATGAGAACGATGGAAGGAAATTATGAAATGAGAGTCAACAGCCTGAGGAAAACCATACATTAAAAAAATAGACTAACTCAAATGACAAAAGAGGCTCAAAAAGGCAATGAGGAGAAGAATGCCTTAAAAATCCAAATTTGCCAGATGGAAAAAGAACCTCAAAAGCTCACTGAGGAGAATCATTGCTTCAGAATTAGATTGGAGCAAATGGAAGCTAATGACTTTATGTGAAATCAGGATGCTGTTAAACAGATCCAAACAAATGAAAGAATAGAAGGCAAGGTGAAATATCTCATGGGAAAAGCTCCTGACCTGGAAAATAGATCCAGGAGAGATAATTTAAAAATTATTGGACTACCTGAAAGCCATGATCCAAGTAAGAACCTAGAAATCTTCCTCCAGGAAGTTCTGAAAGAAAACTGCCCTGATGTTTTAGAACCAGAGGGCAAAATAGAGGTTGAAAGAATCCACTGATCACCTCCTGAAAAAGGTCCCAAAAAGAAAACTCCTAGGAATATTATAGTGAGGTTCCAGAATTCCCAGATCAAGGAGAGAATATTACAAGCAGCCAGGAAGAAACAATTTGAATATTGTGGAAACACAATCAGGATAACCCAGGATCTGGCAGCTTCTACACTGAGGGACCGAAGGGCTTGGAATATGATATTCCGGAGGTCAAAGGAGCTGGGATTAAAACCAAGAGTCACCTACCCAGCAAAACTGAGTATCATGTTTCAGGGGGAAAATATGGTCATTCAGTGGAATAGAGGACTTTCAAGCATTCTTGTTGAAAAAACCAGAGTTGAATAGAAAATTTGACATTCAGATACAAGAAGCAAGAGAAGCATGAGAAGGTAAACAGCGAAAAGAAATCATAAGGAACTTATCAAAGTTGAACTATTTACATTCCTACATGGAAAAACAATAATTGTAACTTATGAAACCTTTCTCAGTAGTTGAAGGGAATATATATATATATATATATATATATATATATATATATATATATATATATATGAGGGTATATGGGCATATGAATACATATATGAATGTGTATATATATGTTTACAGGTATACATAGATAGAGGGCACAGGACCACTTTAATTGGAAGGGATGATACTTAAAAGGGGAAATTAAGAGGTGAGAGAGGAATATAATGAGAGGAGATGGGGAGAGACAGAATGGGGTAAACTATCTCATATAGAAGAGGCAAGGGATAATGGTTACAATGGAGGGGAAGAATAGGAAGGCAAAAGGGAATGGGTCAACCTTATTCCCATTGAATTTGGCTTGAGGAGGGAATGAAATACACACTAAATAGGGTATCTCACCCTACAGGAGAGTAGGGGGGAAGGGAATCAGAGGGGGGATGATGGAAGGGAGGGCTGGCTGCGGGGGGAGAGAAGTTGGAAGCACCCACTTTTGAAAAGGGACAGGATCAAAGTAGAGAATAGAACAAGTGGGAGGTGGGATAGGAGGGAGGGAAATATCAGTCTTTTACAATATATCTACTATGTTATTGTTTTGCATTAGCCACACATGTACAACCTATACTGAACTGCTTATCTTCCCAATAAGGGTGGGGGACAAGGGAGGAAGGGAATGAATCCAATTCAAAGTTTTAAAATCAAATGTTTAAATATATATATATATGTATATTATATATATATACACTATTATTAATACTATTTTACATGTAATTGGGTAATAAGATATACAGGCACTGGGGCCTGGATATACAGCCACAGATCCCCTGGAAAAGTTGAAAGGGGTATGGGAGAAAATATGGGAGAGAGCAGATTGGAGGAGGGGATATCCTGTGGGACTGCTGTTTTGGGTTGGTAGGTAGGGGAAAAATGTAGAGAAAATTTGTAACTCAAAATCTGGCAGAAATGAATTATGTAAATCAGAAATAAAAAATAATTTAAAAAAGAATATTACCTCCCAAAAATTAATAAGAAGATGCCGTACTACAACATTTTTTAAAATGTTTAGAAAAACATAATTTAAAAAATTACAATTGACTAGAAAAAGAAAGCTAAAAATCAGTTACTGATTGCAGAGAATTCTGGGTAGTATGAACTGGTACAGAGTGAAGTGAGCAGAATCATGACAACCGTTTTATATAAGGACAACAACATTCTAAAGAAAAACAATTTTGAAAGACTTAAGAACTCTGAGCAATGCAGTGACCAACCATATGTCCAGAGGACTGATCACGAAGCATGTTGCCTACCTCCTGACAGAGAGCTAATGCATTCAAAGTGCAGAAAGAGATGAACATTTTTGGACATGGCCACTGTGTGGGTTCCTTTTGCTTGATTATGCTTATTTATAACAAAGGGTTTTTTTTTTTCTTCTTTCTCTGAGTTTTTTTTTTATCATTTTAATGTGGTGGGGGAAGTTGGGGAGAAGTAAAGAAACTTAACAATACCAAGGCCAAAAAAGGGCGACTGAAACATTTTTTTAAATGCACAGAAGAAAACAGAAGGAAGCTAAGAAAGAAGCAGAGACAAATAGAACAGTGTTTAAAATCATGTGTGGAATTTGTTGTGTACTCTTAAAAAAGGAAGCAAGTGGTATAACGTGGATATTCATGCTTTCATATACAATCCTTTTTTGTGTTGTGCTGCGTATATGAAAAATTTTTGGTGTTTAAATTCTAAATTGGCTACTAATGTGGGAGTCATATGAGAAGCAGCTGTCTGGGTGAAATAAAGTTGTAAATTAATTAGAGCAAAGGTCAAAATCAACATCAAATTAGAAGAAAGGTTAAGATGAGAAGACACTGATTTAAGTTGTCCCATTCAAATGAGCTATCATAGCAACAAAAAAGATAAGGAAAATGCAAAGAGATTGATCAAAAAGGCCCACCATTTCCTACGGAATTTTAACTAATGCAAATGAATTATCACAAGAAGGAGGCCAAAAGAACCCAGAAATCAGCTGAGGTAGCAAACACTTGATTTCTCTTCCATACAGAGAGAGGAAGAAACCAAAGATATCAATACACACTTATTCAAAAACCACATAGAAAGGAGTGGCAGAACATTGATGATCAGTAGGATCACCTTTGTAACAGCAAAAGGAAATGGAGGCAAAACCTAGACTACAGAAAAATTAACTTGAGACCAAATGAGCTTCCTATCCCCAAAGCACATTCGTGTATGAAACTGGTAGTACAACAAAGAAATATAAACTGGGACAAACTTGACATTTGTATGATAGCCTATTTCCATCATCAGTGATTCAGGAAACATCACTTATGAATACTAATACCAGTGTAAAGATCCTAACACATATATGAATCCTGTCCTATGTGAAAAAATGGCATTGGAACTTAAGAAGATGAAGCTGGTACCAGTGTCAGAGCACACACAAAGAAATCCATCCTGGGAGCAACACATTCTTGAAAGTGTTCATAAATATGTCAGTGGGAGAAAGAGACCAAAATATTAGAGGAAAAAAACATCATGAATGATATTTATTCCCCAAAAAGGCAGCTAGAGAATATCAATAACTACCCACCCATAGGCCTCTGGATTACCTTTCTCATCTCTATAAAATCTTTTTGAAAATGTTCTACATGCATTTTAAGTGTATTGTTGATGAAAATGTAAGGAAGGAATTAGGCAACCTTTTGCAAATGATTCTCAATATCAGACCACATCTTTGCCCTTACATGATTTACTAAAAGATACAGAAATATTATATTTATTATTTTTTTTTGAAAAGCAGCATTTGACTTGGTAGGGCAAAACAGAGCCTTAGAGTCTGTCTTCCAACAAGGAACCTTGTGTACAAGTGTTAAGATCATGACAGTTTCCCTGCAACCAAAGACATGACTGTTCATGAGATTGTGGAAGACTTTAAATGCCAAACTGAGGAATTTGTATTTTATACAAAATTTAATGGGATAATTATAAAAAGGAATGGCATAGTGGAAAGAAAACAGACTTCAGAGTCAGGAGACCTGGGTTCAAATGTTATCTCAACATGAGCCTGCATGTAGAAATAATGAGCATACATATCAATTTGGCTAAATAAGGGGGATCCTGGTACAATGGAGTGGAGCCAGACTGTGAAGGGTCCTAAGTGAATTTAAATGTCCTAAGTGAATTCAGGGCAAAGATAATTAGCTCAGTTTTGAACACATTGATTTTGAGAAGTCAATAGGATATTCAGGTAGAAATATCCAAGTAGTAATTAGAGATGACAATTCAGGAAACATCTAATGCAGTGGATAGAGAGTCCAGCCTGGAGTCAGGAAGACTCAACTTCCTGAGTTCAAATCTGGCCTCAGACAGTAACTGTGTGATCCTGGGCAAGTCACTTCACCCTGTTTGCCTCAGTTTCCTCATCTGTAAAATGGAGATAATAGTACCTACTTCCCAGGGTTTCTGGGATCATCAAATGAGTTAATAAAGCACTTTAGCCCATTGGCTGGCACATAATATGCACTGTTTAAATGTTTGTTAATGCTCAGTTGTTTTCAGTCATATCTCACTCTTCATGACCTCATTGGGGTTTTCTTGGCAAAGATATTGGAGTGGTTTGCCATTTCCTTCTCCAGCTCATTTTACAGATGAGGAAACTGAGGCAAAGAGAGTTAAGTGTCTTGCCTAGGGTCACACAACAAGTAAGAGTCTGAGGCCAGATTTGAACTCAGGAAGATGAGTATTCCTGACTCCAGGTCCTGCACTCTAACCACTGCATCACATAGCTGCCCATTTATTAGATATTGTTATTTTTAACTGCATAGAACCCATGGGAACTCATGAGATCATTTAGTGTACAGAGAGAAGTGTAGGTAAAAACTATAGTTTTTTTTTCTAGGAATTTGGCTATAAAAGGAGATATATAGGACAATAGTTTGAGGCCATGCTAAGGTCGAGTGAAGAGCATTTATAATGTTTCTGTTTTTGAAGAATAGAAGAGATTTGAGCATGGATAACGAAAGAATGAAAATTATGGAGAGGACAAGAGGCGATGTTTTAGAAGAGCTTGCCTTGGTAAGAAGAAGGCACAAGGCACACTATTTAAGATTAGAACAAAGGAAGGAATATTTTCTGAAAGAAACATTATAAAATAGGCCTAGGAGAAATGAAGTAGGCTAAGGCTATGGTTGTGGGAAAAAGCAAAGGGGTTGAAGCAGGTCACTCCAAAGCATGGGTTACAACATCTTGTAGTCCTTGCTTAGGATCTGAGGGGCTGATTCCAATAAACATCAAGTGTTTACTCCCTTTTTAGAGGGGCTCACAGGTGTTTGGGGTTCACCTGAGTTTTTTCATTTTGTTTGTGAACAAATCTGCTTGTCATATTGTCCAGTAAGTCTGTGCCTCCCATTTGGAATGCCCTATAATTTTGCAAGAATCCAAGGGATAAAAACTGAGAATTCCTGTGTGTTGCAGGGCTTCCTGGAGAGGTTTTATCTGGACCTTCATCTAGATTATTCTACATATTGGCAAGATCCATTGGAGAAAAGTTAGGAGTTGTTCTATATGCCTTAATGACTTAATGAGAAGAAATCCTAAGTCTGATGATGGCTGGAAAAATGATATGGAACCTGAGTGGGTTCTTCAGATTGTACAGATCTGAGGAGAAAGTGAAATAGCTGTTCAGTAGTCCCAAGTGTTTCTTTTTTTTTAATGTTTTAAGTATCAACTTGCCAAAAGGGCATAATAAGAGCTATGGGTTACTGTTCCACATTTAAGTATTTGTCAATGCATACTCATGAGTCTTTTGTGTTTTAAGCCTTTCTTTTATGTTGGAGGAAATAAACAGCTCTCATATGACTGACTTTCTTTAAACATTAAATATCTTTCTAGAAGGGACCTTATAAAAATCCTTTGGAGTAAGCCCTAGCCAGGGGTGGGGAACCTGCAGCCCCAAGCTCACATGTGGTTCTCTGGGTCCTCAAGTGCTGCCTTTCGACTAAATCCAAACTTCACAGAACAAATCCCCTTAATAAAAGGATTTGTTCTGTAAAACTTGGACTCAGTCAAAAAGCTGCAACCAAGGACCTAGAAGGCCACATGTGGCCTCAAAGCTGAAGGTTTCCACCCCTGCCCTAGATGTACTCCCAACCTAAGCTTAATTTAGAGGTTTTCAACTCTGCGGTGGAGAGACAGCAAAAGAGTGAAAGAAAAGTCTAATCTGCTTGCTTTGGGGGAGGCAAGCTCCACCAGAACTGAACCCCACTTGCTTTAGTCCTTAGTAGCCCTTTGAGTATTCCTCAGAGGAATAAGGGAATCCCCTTAACATTGGCCACAGGTCCTCTTCTCCACATCCTTTTATTACCCATCCCCTTTCTGGTCTTCCATTCATCTCAGGTACCAACCAGCCATCAAATCGTAAAAGAGCATTTCTCCTAAATGATTGTCAGGAAACAATCCTTGGCAATGATGTGCTGAAGACAGCTCCAACCATCCCATGAGAGCCAATTGTTAAGTTTTCCATGTGAGTTGTTATACCTAGGAAATCACCAAACACTACCAGTCGGGACTTGATTTATTTTTTGTTGATTTTCTTAATAAATTAATAGAGAAAACTTTAGTAGTTCAGATTAAACTTTAAAATGTGTCTTGTATGCATTTTTTCCCTTGGAAAAATGATTGTTCAAATACTTACCAGCACACCTCTCCTCTTAGGGAATGAAAGATCTTGGGGACCCAAAATAATGCATCTCTAATGGTAGAATTCAAGGTGAAAGGTCAGTGGAAGAGCTATTTTAGAGTTAGGACTCTTTCTAGAACTTCTTAAGGCATATCAAGTAGGTGGGTGACTGCCTTGCATCACATATTTAGAGTTGGAAAGAACCTTGAAAGTCACCCAATCCAACTCCCTCATTTTATACACTATCAAACTAAAGCCCAGAGATGTAAACTTGCCCAGAGTCACTCGTGTAATAATTAGGTCAGGATTTAATCCAGTGTATTTCCACTGCACTGTGCATATATCACCTATTTTCTACACATCAATAAGGACAAATCATTCATTCAATCACCAGAATCACAGAAATTTAGAACTTGAGATTTTTTTGTAAACAAAAGCAATACCTTTTTGATTCTAGTTATTTCCTATTAACAACAAACATATAATTATTTTAAAAAGAGCATCAATATTTAATTTTAAGCAATTTTCATGAAATGTAAAGTGCCTTTTAAAAGAAAATTTCTTTCAGCCAAGTTAACACAAGAAACTTAAAATATTTCACTATATACCTTCCTCCAGAGGTTTTATTCATTGACTTGAAAAAAGATGATCTTTCCTACACTGCAATTCATATATGCTTTCCTTCTTTTAAAACGTTATTGTAGTCAAAAGTAGTCTTTTGGAAGGTCACTTAAAGAGTTTCTAAATTCAACTAATTAAGTCATTACCAATTCAGAAGTTGTAACTTTCTTTAAAACTTCATCAGCAAACATTTAATGAATTTTTAACCATTGACCCAGAAAGACCAGTGGATTGGTGAGCAGAGACCTTGGGATCATCAGATTCCAGCTCTACCTATATGACCTTGGGCAAGCAGTTAAGCACCATAGGACTCAAAATTTTCTCATCTATAGCAAGAAGTGATTGGACCAGATGGGCTCTAAATTATTGTCCAGTTTTAACTCTATAATCCCATGACTTTATGAAACACTTCCCCTAGCACCGAGCATAGCCTAGCACCTCATGGTTTGGACTTATCTGGGCCAAGTCAAATCTTGGAAGCAGCCCCAAATATTCACTCTTTCTTGGTATCATTCAGATCCCATTTTCCCTCTGAGAGTATGTTTAATCCCTAATTACTCTTCCTAGCTTTGGGCAGAAATTTGCAATCCTCTTCTCCCCAAGAAACTGGCAAATCAAATAATCTCCACCTGTAAAACCCATTCTCCAGTAAGTGCCAATCATACCCTTTCTCAAAAGTCCTAAACTAAAGGTCATCTCCCTATAAGTTCATCAAGGTCAACCAGGAAGTTTTGATCAACTCCCACATACTTCAATGAGAAAACTGAGATCCGGACAGGTCATTAGCAAAGTACAAAATAAAAATAGGTAGCAATTTGAAAAGCCTGGATTCAGATCCAGATCTTATGATTACAAATATTAAGCTCCTTCTCCTATACCACTCATATATTTATTTAGCAAATAGCTAGCTATGGATTACCTCCTGAGAAAAGATGCTGTCAAACTTGTATTTATTTTACATCTCTCCCATCATTTGCCTCACAGACTCCTTTTTGTTTGCTCTTTTAACTTTTCTTGCTCCTTTTTCTTCCCTACCAATCTCATCTCCTTTCTCTTTTCTTTCCCCACTCTTCTCACATTTCCCTATTCCCCCACTCCTTTCTTAATCTCCTCCCTTTCTCTCTCCTCTCTGCCCTCACAATATCCCTCTGCTACAACCTCCCCCTGCAACTCTGGAGATGATGACTTAGAAACTGGGAACTGAGGCAAATCAACCAACCCTTGATTGAATCCATAGCTGTTCTTCACTGAGACATATTTGGAACACGGATTTGCATTAGTTTAATGTGAATAATGGAAAACAATACTTACGCTAATGAGAGTCGGGCAAAAGCTTTGCAAACCACATGATCTTCATTAACCAGCCTAGACAGTTGATGAGACAGTTCTAGTGTAATTAATAGTTTCATACGCCTCCCAGAGTTGTTGATGCCTCTTCTGGTTTGTTACTGAGGGACCTCTTCTTCACTGAGAGCAGAAATACTTGACTGGTCCTTTCCTGAAGGACTTTCCCAAGGGACTCCACTGGTAGAGAGCCAAAAGTATCCAGAAATAGACAAAGAAAGGAATAATTCCTGTCTTGAAATCAAGGCGAGGTCTGTCCAAGTGCTCTTCACCTTTTTGTTCCCAAAAGACAAAAGAATCATTTGTTAAAACAAGTCTGCACATATTCTCACTTGTATTCCTCTTGCTGCACAGTCCCAACCCATTTTCTAGAGATGTTTCAGAGGGAGAGAAGGGCCAGATTGGTGATTTCATTAGCATAAGGAACCCACAATGAGAAAATCTTTCTACCAATACAGACTGGTACCTATTATATAGCTTTTAGTCTCATAAAGCTGCCTAGGACCCTGAGAGGTTAAGGGATTTGCAAGAGGCACAAGGGTAGAAGGTGTTGGGGCTTTATGACTCTGAGATCAACCTCTATCATACCATAATGGACTGGATAGACAGAAAGCAATTAATAACTTCGTGGAAACTAGGTGACCTGGAAAGCTGAACTTGGAGTGAGGAAGACTTGAATTTGAATCCTGTCTCAGACACTTACTAGTTGTGTGACCCTGAACAAATCACTTAAACTCAGAGCTTTACCTGTCCCTCACCTATAAAATGGGTTAATAAAAGCACCTACCTGATATGGTTGTTTTGAGATCACATGAAATAACTTGTAAAAGGCTTTTCAAATCATAATGCCAGCTATTATTGTAGGTTGTTATTAATAATCATATATTATCAATAAGACAATATGTTTTTAATGATTATTAATCACTCCTAATAACAACTATATTGATGATATAGTTGAATGATCTGATGAGTTTCTTTCGAAAGTGATCTATGATTTCATTGGCATAGGTACCCTTCCTACCAATAGATTCCAATGATTAGACTTAGTAGGTAGTCTTTGAAATTGCCAGTACCACCCTACAGCTAACTGGGTGTGGAGTCTCTCCCAACTTAGCCAGGCTGAGCTGTGTTGTGACAGACAACACAGTTAGTCATTGGATCCATACTTAAGGTCTTTCCAGCATGGCATAAACTTCCATACTAGGAAGGTGAATTGAAGGTCCACCTCCTAGCCACAATGTGGCAAATCAGTTGATCCCTGCCAGTCTCAGTTCCCTCACCTGTAAAATGGGGATAATAATATCACCTATAGCACAGAATCTTTGTGACGATCAAAGAAAAATACATTAAAGCACTTAACAAAACTTAAACTGCTATATAGGTTAGTTATTACTATTGCTTTTAAAAATACATACAAAAAGCGAGACACAAAATATTAAATTTTTTGAGACAATAAGGTATGCCTGGATGTGACCTGTACCCATGCCTCTGTGTCTATGATCTTATAAAATTACATTTTCTTCTGCCTTCCTTCCAAGCTGAAAACTTGATTTAAGGATATAATTAACCTAGTAGACTTTTAAAATATACATTATGTTACCCATAGTAGCAGAAGCAAGAACTCATGCTATTCCAGTGACTCCCTATCATCTCCAGCATAAAATACAGAAATTTTCTGCATGGAATTCAAAGCCCTTCAGAATTTGACACCTTCCTACTTTTTCAGTGTTTTTACACGATACCCCATCCCCATGTACTCTGGGATCCAGTGACCCTAAACTTCTTGAAGTTTCTCCTGTAAGATGATCTGTCTCCCCATCCCAGAAATTTCTACTAGCTGTCTCCCACACTAGGAATTCTCTCCCTCCTTATCTCTGCCTCCTGGCTCCCTCTGACTTCCTTTAAATTCTAGGATATTTCACCTTCTACAACAAACCTTTCCCCAATTCCCCCTAATTCTAGTGCCTTCCTTCTGTGATTACCTCCAGGTTCTCCTGCCTATAACCTGCTTGTACATAACTGTTTGTATGGTGTCACCTCCCATTAGACTGTGAGCTCCTAGGGATCAGGGATTATCTTTTGCCCTTCTTTATACCTTTAGCACTTAGCACAGCACCTGAAATTGTGCTTAATAATGCTTTTTGACTACCTGATGGACTGATGGGTGATGTATAATATGTAATTTTTAAAAGAGAAGAAAATTCCATCATTTCACTTAGAAATAGGTTCCAGGATTTCATAATTCTTCTAGTCAGAAAGGTTTTCTGACTCAAATCTCCTCTGGAGAAGTTTAAACCCTTCCCTGTCTCTGTCTATCTCTGTGTCTCTTCTCTATCTCTGTCTCTGTCTCTCCCTCTCCCTTTCTACCCTCCTCTCTCCCTCCCTCCCTCTGTGTAGTAAAAAAAAAGTCAAGCTGACCCTAAGCACTACTAATTGACTGAGATTGGAATGGAAAGGATAGAAACATGATATAACAGGATGGGTCAGTGCCATCCAATAGAATAGGTGAAAACTCCCTCAAAGTCTCCCCTTTACACCAAAATCTTTCCTTCCCTTCATCCCACTTTACCAATGGAGCTAAAATTAGTTTATTAGTTCCCAAGAGAAAAATATTCTATTCCCTTATCCCCCTCTTTTTAAACACCTCAAGCCCAGGCTTCATGAATGGAGCACCTCACAAACCCAGCACCAGATGCAAATATGCCATTATTCAACCATTGATCAAAAGTGCCAGGGAATCCAGTGCATTAAAGTGATTCATTAGACTTAGACATTCGTTACAGGAACCATTAACTACAGCCCATGGAAAACGTCATCCCTGTCATCCAATCTGAGAGCTGAGTTGTAAAGTCTTTCCAGGCAATCCAGGAAGGGATGCTTTCCTCTGGGTCATTTCAGTAAAGAAGAACCTAGGGTGAACCAAAACAGAAGAGTTGTCAGACCTTTTGTTGATGGATTGTTTCAGGAGTATACTGCCCACCCCACTTATTATTCACTAATACTATGAATAGGGATAGTATGGCATACTAGAGTGTTAGGCTTGGAGTCAGCAATACCTGAATTCAAATCCTGCCTATGATATTTAATAGCAATGAGATCATGAGCAAGTAATTAACTTCTTTGAGCCTCAAGTAGTTTTTTAAAACTGTCAACTATAGAGAGGTTGAGATCTTCAATAGTGAAAGGAATGTTCATATCATGGCAATTCCTAGATGAAGGAAATTAATCAGTCCTCATTGTTTGGATGTAATTCTCTGAAAATAATAATAATTTTAAAATCTCTTTTATATATATGGAAAAAAATTGGGCAATAAAGGTAAGATTCTAAAATTCAAATAAAGATATAACACTCTATTAAAATGATTAGCTCATTTTAAGCCTAGGGGGAAATATGGTAGAACCTAATATCCATTTGGGCAGTTAGGTGGTGTGATGAGTAGAGTACTGGGCTTAGAGTCAGGAAAATCTAAGTTCAAATTCTGCCTCAGACACTAGGTGTGTGACTCTGAAGAAGTCATTTAACTGAATTTGCCTCAGTTACTCAACTGTAAAATGGGGGCACATTGGGGAAATTGCAACCACTCTAGTATTTTGCCAAGAAAATTTTATGAACAAACGTCCATGGGATCTCATAGAATGAGACATAAATGACTGAACAATAACATCTATCCATTTGGTTCCCTCCTCCTTAGAGTTAAGCAGTTTATTTTAGATTAAAAGTTCTGAGTTCAATCACAATTGCTCTGGGCCCCCAGTTAGGAAAATTACTAACATTTATAAAGTGGTTTGTCTTTCCGCACAATAGGAAGGAAATTATTATTTTTATGATAATCAATATGATATGTGTAATGAATATACTAATAGATTAGATTTTTCAGAATTGTCTCTCCTTCTGTGTTAGACTCACAATGCAGCTTGAACTGATCAATCAAACTCTGACAAGGTTCACAATCACTGGCATCCTTGTGCCTGCATAACTGAAGTGAAGCAAATCAAAGATTGTAGAATCTGTTCCCGTCACAGAACTCTGATCCTGTGACCCACCAAGTAACAACCCCCAAGGACTCACACAATATTGCTTACACAGGACTGCAGAAAATTGTTGTATTGTCTTCCATTTCTAGGCTTGTCATGGGAAACTGCTCAAACCTGGGAAAACATTGTTTGTAATCCACCTTCCCTTCTCCCTTCCCACTTGTGATTTATCTATATAGTCTCTGCTTCACTTCAGCAAGATGGAATTCTGATCAGGAGAATTCCCAATTTGTAAATCTATTTCTCATAATGAAACTAATCAATTAAATAGCTACCTGATTACTGGAAGTTTGTCTCTGGCCTGCTGGTTCATCATTCTCAGGTCAGAGACTGACTCAGTAAAATCCTTTTAACAGTAACTTTACATAAACATATATTTGTATGTATGCATGTGTGTTTATATATGTGTATGTATGTGCATATATGTATGTAGATAGTTAAATAGGTAATTAACCCCTTACCTCTTTGTGATTAAAAAAAATAAGTTTATAAAAACATTTGGATAAAAAACAAAAAATTATATTGTTTGTTGTTATTTATTCTTCATTCGTGAAGAAAACCAATAACATCAGGAAGGTGATGTCATGACTTGCAAATGAATTGAATTTAAATGAGGGAGGGCTGTGCAAAGTCACCAGCCTCACTTTCTCCTCCTGAGCTTCCTGGGTCCAGTGGCAAGATATAGATCAGGATGACTGCAGATGGCCCTGGGACTGGGGTAGCTAGGTGATGCAGTGGATAGAGTGTCAATGGAGAACTAGCTCTGGAGTCAGGAGACCTGAGTTCATATCTGACCTCAGACACTTAATAGCTATGTGACTCTGAGCAAGACATTTAACCCCAATTGCCTCTAAAGAAATAAATATTATACTGTCTATAGGTAGATACACCATGACATAGACTATGGAGAAGTCAAAGAAAGAGCTGATCCTTCCTTTTTAGTTCTTTCAACCTTGGTCTTCTGCTTTGAGATGCCTATAAAGCTGAAGTGTGCTGAAATCTCCTGATTGCTCCAACTTCTCCAATCCAGACTTCAGAATCTCTCCCTCTGATTCTAAAATAGCTTCTCCTTTTGCATAAATTCCTTAGGATGTGATCTAGACTCTCCCAATGGCTTTGATTCAAAAGGTGTACAGGCCCTGTTCACATTTTAATTGTTTGAATCAATCAAAAAGTATTCTTACCTAACAATGGTAATAACTTTTAAGTAGGTTGGATAATCAATGGCACCCAGCCCTTACTGGAAAGATGTCCTTTCTAAAGCTGTTGGCAGCCTCTGTCCTTTCCAAAGCCCTCACCAGTCAAACTTAGAATAACACAGCTTTTTCCTGGTTCTCCTAGATTATATCTATTGTTATTTCTCCTTCTACCTACTGGAGTGCATAGGACTTTCAGGGGATTCTTGAAATAAGAGCTTTTTCATCCATGCTTATTTTCTGCAGGAATACTCCAGTTCCTTGTGGTATAAGCCAAGAAGGGAGGAGATCCCATGGGGAAGCTGATTTCTGGTGGTTTCTTTCACCATTACTATTGATTCAAAAGTCTCCTTCCAAGAAGTCAGTGGGAATGATCTCAATAGTATCCAAGGATGTGTACTAGGAGGCTGGCTGTTATTGTCAACCAAAAGAAACAGGCTATACCAGAGTTCTCATTAGTGATTTCCTAAAATTAACTCTATTACCATGTTTGTTTTCATTTCAAACCTTCCAATTAATTGTAATTACTGCTGAACCTTAACAAGGGAGAGGGCCTGGTATACCTAAGATCTATTGTCAAATGAAATTTCCCTAGATGCTCCCTTCTTCCTAGCCATATGTAGCACTAACTTATGCCCTCTTCACTTATCCAAAGTCACCCTAAGCTCAAGGATCCACTTATAAGGATGGGGAGAGGAGGCAGGCAATGTGAATGCAGGATGTTAGCCCCTTGAGAAGAGCAATTGTTTCATTCCTTATATGAATTTCCAATACCTATAAGGGTATATAGCACAAAGAAAGTAACACATAAAGGGGGAGGAAGGAGAGAGAGAAAGAGAGAGAGAGAGAGAGAGAGAGAGAGAGAGAGAGAGAGCACATTTATTAAATGCCTATTATGTCAGGTAGCATGCTAAGTTCTGAGGATGCATATAAAAGCAAACACAACAGTTCTTTCCCTAAAGGAGTTTACACTCTAATGGGGGAAGACCAAGCAACATGAATGGATGCTGGAAATTTTGGGGGTGCAGCATGGAGAGGAGACTGCAGAATATGCCATGGCACCTGGTTCTGTGCTAGAAAAGGGGAAAAGGCTTATCCATGGTAAGGGTAGTGACTGAAGTAGAGTCCTAGATTCCAATGGGGTAGAGGTAATTCAAGATTGCAGACAATGATGATTGACTGATTGCTCAATTGATTGAGGGGAGAAGAGTTGCAAGGGAAGACTGGAGTTCAGAGGGCAGATGCCAATTTGTCTATGAGTATTCTCCTTGTCTATTGTGTTTCAGAGATTTCTTTAGGATACATATGCTCCTTGAGGAACTTGACTCTGTCTAGCCTGCTTTATATTGTACTCAGTATATCCTAATGCTTTTGGATGATTACTTTGAATACTACTGCTTTAGTATACCAATGACTATGTGATCTTATCCATATAAATACTCTCTCCAAAGGTACAAATCACAGTCTGTTCATGCCTTGTCCTCCTGCATAGCTCTTATCTATGTAATTCCTGTGAAATATGTAAAATTTGTCTTCAATATACTGTCTGCCCCTTCTAGCTACCTTTCTTCACTTTCAATGTCCTACCTCCAAGCTGCCAGAGTCCCCATACAACCTTTTTATCTTCCTCTGGGACTCCATGCTGGTTCCTTGTTCAGGCAGGACCCACAAAAGTATAGGGTATTTTCTTACCAATCAAACTTTTTTATGACCTATCCCCTCAGAACAGTTCATGCAATGGTGCATAAAAATATCATGGTACAGAAGAAAGAACACCAGGTTAAGAGTCAGAGGATCAGGATTCAAATTCTGGTTCTGCCACTTGCTACTTATGTGATCTTGGGCAAGTCACTTAAATTATTATCTCAGTTTCCCCAAATGTAAAATGAGGATATTGGATCACATATTTTTCCTTCCTGCTCTAAATATATAATTCTATGAACTTTGATAGCTACCTGGAAGTTAATCTGATAAAAGTTTAATTCCTCCCTCAGGGAGGTTGCCCAGGAGACTTGGTGAGACTACAGCATGTAAGGCATTACTAAGAACTTTGGAAGTTTTTAAAGTTGCTAATCTTTGAAGAAATTTCTGCCAGAGAAACCATGCTAAGACATAGAAGAGAAGGAGCACAATAAGCTTCACTGATTTCTACCTCTTCCCACCCCCCCCCAACCCCTACCTTCACCCCTGCACCAAGCCAGGAAGGAGCAGGGGAATTGGGCAATGTGTTTGCAACAGAAAGCAAGAAAAACAAGAGGAACCGAGGCCTCATGGTATAACAGAAAGTTTATGGAGGCATGAAGAGACTGCAAGTCCTACCACAGCCTAAAATACCTTGTGCTTATTTGCATTCCTAAGCTATTTGTAATTACTATTGAAGCATGTGACCATTTACAATGATTTAGTCCAAGCCATTAAGTATGTGATTCAAAATTGAGAGAAATGAAGTTAACCCAAAAGAGAAAGATGTTCTTCCTCAGTTCTGGTTTTGCTGTGGGGAAAAAAAAAAACCCAAAATTTCTGCCGTGTTAATAACATCTCTACTTCTTCCTACCCTAGACTGTTCTATGAACCTAGAGAGAGACTTAAAGAAGAGATAAGCCAGTAGCAGTGATAGGTAGGAATTGATTTTTTGTTTCAAGTAATTACACCCACGTAAAAGACATTCAGCCAACCCTCAACTGGTTGCCGAAGGAATTAATTGAATCAGGCCTCTTTGTCCATATTTGCATTTTAACCCCAAAAAGTAGATAATTTGAGGGTTTCAGGAACCACAGTGCCCATTAGAGAAGGTAGTACACGATCAGGGCAACCTCCTATAGCCAGCAATACACATTCCATGTGGCAGGGGGCAGAAGAAAATACACCAAATCTATAGCAGGAAGACACGGTTCAAATCTCACTGTACAGAAATAGGCAACAGGCTGAACTTGGTCCATGGATCACAGTCTGCTAACCCTGATCTGGATGACAATATTAACGACTTCCATTCCTATCGCAATCGAGGTCTACAAACACTTTCTTTCCTCACAGGTCTCTGAATTACGTATTATAAATATCACTGTACCCATCTTCCAGATAAGGAAAGTAAAGACCTGAGAGGCCTGATGACTTGCCCAGAGTCATCCAATAAACTGGTGTCAGAACAAGAGTCAAACCCGGTCTTCTCCTGAATTCCAGTGTAGCTCTTCATGCAACCCCACAATGCCTTGCACGCCCCAACAGAGAGGCACAAGTTCCTGTCAGCTCTAACTCCAGGATGCTCTCCTTGCTGCTGTAAGTCTTTATGATGTGAGCTCTTTGACGTCACAGACTAATTTTTGCCTTTCATTGTATCCCCAGGACATAACACAGCGGCTAGCACACAGTAGGTGGTGCCTACAGTTTAGTTTGGTGACTGTTAGTTGACTGAATGGAACAGCCCTGACAATATTTCTGGGGTGCTGCCAATTCCACTGGCTTGAGGCTACAATCCGAGGGGAACAATGAATTGGGTAGGAAGGTGAGACATCTGTAGCAGCAAGCACCCCAAGCGCATCCTCAGGGTTTGCTGCCCATACAGGTTCTTGGATCTTCTTTGTTAAAGGAAAGCAACTCAAAATGGGTTAACAAGCTTACTTTAATCAGTCAGACATATATCGTTTACCTTGTTCAGGGGAAAAAGGTCAGCACCCCGAACCTCAAAATATACAGACAGAATTATCAAGACATTAACAGATCAAGTAGACAGCTTTCCAAACTGTCCAACCATTACATCCATACCCAGTCAACATCTGGGTTTCCACATCTGGGTTTTTCAAAGCCGGGGGACTCTCAACAATGGCTTCCCAGAATTCAGATCAAATCACAGAACACTTCTCAAAGTGAGTCCCAAAACAAAGCTACACATCAGGGCTTATATAGCCTTCTCCTGGCTCAGAGGATGTAACAACCTTATTGACTCACTGGCCAATCAAGAAGTATCTACTGAAAAACAAGCCTCCCTCCCCAGGCTTCAGGTGCATTTTAGCCTAGGGGCAGGGAAGATCTTCCAAATTTGCATTCCCATTACAACATCAGAGCAGAAATTATGGACTTTTGAAGATCAATAGTAAGAGGGATAATTGTTGTTGTCTGTCCAATGACATCACCAGCACCCATGTGATATCTTCACTTGCACATGAATTGGATTTGAGTGAGGCAGAGTTGTGTAAAGTCAGGAGCCTCACTCTAAGAAAGATAAAAATGAGCATCAGAAGGGCATCAACCTAGCCTTGCCCTCCTGAGTTGTAGCTACCTACTTACCTTTGCTGAGATTTTAACGGAATTAGAATTTAAGAATGCCTTGAAGGACAAAGATTATCAATTAATAATAGTGGAAAAATATTTTACAATAAGATTAGAATATCTACTTATAATTATTTATTTGCCTTCATTAGATCTCTTTGAGGACAAGAACTGCCTTTTGTCTCATTTTGTAACCCTAGCACTGAGCACGAGACCTAGAATGTGCTGTTGTTCTTCAATCGCTTTTCAGTTGCACTTGACTCCTCATGACCCCATTTGGGGTTTTATTGGCAAAGATACTGGAGTGGTTTGCTATTTCCTTCTCCAATCAATTTTACAGATGAAGAAATTGAGGCAAGCAGGGTTAAGTGACTTGCCCAGGGTCACACAGCTAGTAAGTGTCTGAGGCCAGAGTTGAGCTCAGGAAAATAAATCTTCCCAAACCCAGTGCTCTATCTACTGTGCTACCTAGCTGTCAAATAGTAGGTGCTTAATATTTATTGACTGAGTGTATTTAAAGTGCATTTGCACAGATGGGAGAAAGAAAATATTCATTATCAAATATATTTCCTTGTCATCTGATATTCCTGGTCCTTCTAGTTAATAGCAAGGCCATATGCTTTTTGCAACATGAGCTAGATCTAGGTGCAAGCAGAAAATGCAAAGGAGTGAGAAACTAGACGTTTGTAGAAGAGAGAGGAACGCTATCAATGAATGGAGCAGAGAACCCAGCAGAATCAAAGATCAGGACTGGCGGGAGCAGAGTTGGAAAGGACACTAAATTGGGAATCAAAAGTCTGGGTTCTAATCTCAGCCCTAGCACGTTGCACCTGTGTGACCTTGGGCAAGTCTCTTAACTTCTCTGTTGACCATTTCTTCTTATGCTGGATTCAATCTCTAAAGTCTCTTTGAGCTATAAATTGTATCATAAAATTAGAATCACAGTATTTGGGGGTTGAGAAGAACATCAGTAGCTATCTGGTCTAATCCTAATGAAAAAGGGATCTGTCTCAGCAATGCAAGGCTCTAAGACAACTGCAAAAGGCTCATGACAGAAAATGCTGTTTTTCAGCACATCCAGAAGAATTATGGAGTCTGAATGCAGATCAAAGCAAACTATTTGCTCTCTCTCTTTTTTGTTTTGTTTTGGTTTTGTTCTTCTTTCTCAGGGTTCATTCCATTGATTGTAATTCTTTTTTGCAACATGACTAATGTGAAAATACATTTAATGTGAATGTATATATAAAACCTATCTCAGACTGCACACTGTCTTTGGGAGGGGGAGAAAATTTGGAACTCAAAAGCTTGAGGAACTGAATATTGTAAATCAAAATTAAATTAATTAATTAAAAAGAAAAAGGAATCTGTACTATATCATATGGGACAATAGACATCTAATCTCTGCTGGAAAGAAAATGAACCCACCTCCTTCCAGGACAGCCTATTTCACCTTCTGGTTCTCATTTCTCTCATCTTTAAAATTAGGTGGTTGGGGTAGATGACCATTACAAAGTGAGCATACCAGGCTTAAGTCAGACATTGAAGGAGAGATAGAAATTTGATGTGATTAATAATGATAATAATAGTAACAGCAATGAGCATCTAACCCTTTAAGGATTACAAAGCACCGTTTAGATGCATTTTCTTGTTTGAGAAGAGGGAGAGGCCATTTCAGACCAGAGGAAGAGTCTGATGAAATATACGAGTTGGGAATGAGATGACAAAGGTGGGGACAATGGAGAGACAAGTCTGGCTGGAATGAAGGGTCCCTAACAAGGAAAAGTGAGTGGTGAGGCACCATCTATCTGGTGGTACCAGATCACTGAAGGTCTGGATGGCTAGGTACCCCATCATCTGTGCCGAAGGGACCACACACCAGCAGATGCTTGTTCCAAATGTCCTTTCTCCATTTACTGAGTTTAAATTTGCACTTCACAAAACACTCACTTCAATTCATATGGCAGCCCACATGCCAAATACCCTCATTTACCCAAAGCTGGAGTGAAGTTGGCTCTTCCCTCTGTGTGGGTCAGTCACTGGAAAACTTTATAGTCATTTCTTCTTCTCCTCCTCCTCCTCCTCCTCCTCCT
>NW_027187419.1:50874858-50885548 GCF_028583685.1 Petaurus breviceps papuanus | reverse complement strand
CTTCTCCTTCTCCTTCTCCTTCTCCTTCTCCTTCTCCTTCTCCTTCTTCTTCTTCTTCTTCTTCTTCTTCTTCTTCTTCTTCTTCTTCTTCTTCTTCTTCTTCTTCTTCTTCTTCTTCTTCTTTCTGTCTCTCTGTCTCTGTCTCTCTCTGTTTCTCTCTCTCCCTTTCTCCCTCCCTCCCTTCCCTGAGGCATTTCCTTTTTTTTTCAGCCTTGGAACAAGATCAACTCTGAAGGTACAGAAATAGCCATCCACAGGTGGGATTATTACATTCACCAAACACTTAAGCTCCCTGACTGGCAGCTAACAGCATCCTACTAGCATCTGCATGCCCTCCACCATACATTCTGCCTTGAAAACTACAATTTTATTGAGTTCTAAGGAGGTCCAAACAGCCAGGTCAAAAATGGAAACTCTGACCTACTTCCCTCAAAGCAATATTCTCTCCAATTTTTCCTTTGGCCGGTCTCTAACTGATAGGTAACTTCAGGCCTAGTTAAATGTCTAGACTAACAGACCTTTTTTTTTTTCTCCTTTTTTCCTTTTTTTTTCTTTTTTTTTTGTAATCAAATGCTTCATTGACTTCTAATTTACATCCTTCGTTTCTGTAAGATTTTGAGTTACAAATTTTCTCCCCATTTTTCCCCTACCCACCACCCCAAAATATCCCCTCCTCCAATCTGCTCTCTCCCATATATTCTCCCATACCCCCTCAGACTTTCCAGTAGGGCATGGTGGATCTCTATGCCCCAGTGCCTGTATATCTTATTTCCCAGTTACATGTAAAATAATATTATTAATAATATATAAAAAACATTTGATTTTAAAACTTTGAATTCCAGATTCATTCCCTTACTCCCTTGTCACCCACCCTTACTGAGAAGATAAGCAATTCAGTATAGGTTGTACATATGTAGCTATGCAAAGCATTTTCATAGTGAATACATTGCAAAAGATTGACTATATTTCCCTTCCTCCTATCCCACCTCCCACTTGTTCTATTCTCTACTTTGATCCTGTCCCTTTTCAAAAGTGGGTGCTTCCAGCTTCGCTCCCCCCTAGCCTGTCCTCCCTTTCGTCATCCCCCCTACTCTCCTGTAGGGTGAGATACCCTATTTAGTGTGTATGTCATTCCCTCCCTAAGCAAAATTCAATGAGAACAAGATTGACCCATTCCCTTTTGCCTCCCTATTCTTCCCTTCCATTGTAACCATTTTCCCTTGCCTCTTCTATATGAGATAGTTTACCCCATTCTGTCTCTCCCCATCTCCTCTCATTATATTCCTCTCTCACCTCTTACCGTTTAAGTATCATCTCTTCCTATTAAATTGGTCCTGTGCCCTCTATCTATGTATACCTGTACATATATATATATATATATACACATTCACATATGTATTCATACACCCATATACCCTCCTCTATAGACATATATATGTATGTGTGTGTGTGTATTCCTTTCAACTATTCTCATACTGAGAAAAGTTTCATAAGTTACAAGTATTGTTTTTCCATATAGGGATGTAAATAGTTCAACTCTGATAAGTTCCTTATGATTTCTTTTCACTGTTTACCTTCTCATGCTTCTCTTGCTTCTTGTATCTGAATGTCAAATTTTCTATTCAACTCTGGTTTTTTCATCAAGAATGCTTGAAAGTCCTCTATTCCACTGAGTGACCATATTTTTCCCTGAAACATGATGCTCAGTTTTGCTGGATAGGTGATTCTTGATTTTAATCCCAGTTCCTTTGACCTCCAGAATATATTCCAAGCCCTTCAATCCCTCAGTGTGGACACTGCCAGATTCTGTGCTATCCTGACTGTGTTTCCACAATATTCAAATTGTTTCTTCCTGTCTGCGTGTAATATTTTCTCCTTGATCTGAGAATTCTGAAACCTGGCTATAATATTTCTAGGAGTTTTCTTTTGGGGATCTTTTTCAGGAAGTAATCTGTGTATTCTTTCAACCTCTATTTTGCCCTCTGGTTCTAAAACATCAGGGCAATTTTCCTTGATAATTTCTTGAAGGATGATTTCTAGGTTCTTTTTTTGATCATGGCTTTCCAGTTGTCCAATAATTTTTAAATTATCTCTCCTGGATCTATTTTCCAGTCAGTGGTTTTCTCAGTGAGATATTTTCCATTGCCTTTTATTTTTTCATTCTTTTGGATCTGTTTAATAGTATCTTGATTTCTCACAAAGTCACTAGCTTCCATTTGCTCCAGTCTAATTCTGAAGGAATAATTCTCCTCAGTGAGCTTTTGAGATTCTTTTTTCATCTGGCAAATTTGGCTTTTTAAGGCATTCTTCTCCTCATTGCCTTTTTGAGCCTCTTTTGCCATTTGAGTTAGTCTATTTATTAAGTTAGTCTATTATTCAGTCAGGTTGTTGATTCTCGTTTCATAATTTTCTTGCATCGTTCTCATTTCTCTTCCCAATTTTTCCTCCACTTCTCTTATTTGATTTTCAAAATCCTTCTTTAGGTCCTCTATGGTCTGTAACCAGCTCATATTTTTCTTGGAAGCTTTTGGTACAGGAGTTCTGACTTCACTGTCTTACTCCTGTTCCATGCTTTGATATTTTTTGTCCCCAAAATATGAGTGTAAATTAAGTTGCTCTGTTTACTTTGCTTCCCTCATTTGCGCATGTTGCTACTCAATTACTTGACTTTGGGGCTTTTTGCCACAATAGGAGTCTGCTACCAGACAGGGGAGCTTCATACCAAATGCTGGGGTTTTCTCAGCTGCCAAAGGTATTAGTTGGGAGTCCTCTCTGAAGCCTCCACACACTCTGGCAAGCTGGTCACATACCCCAGGACCTCTACCCTAGACCGCAATCCAAGCAGGTTAAAGCAAGAGCGATTACCCCTCAGACTGGTTGGTTGGTCCCCCTACAATCTGCAAGCCAGGAACTCTAAATCAGCCACATGGCAGTGGCTGCACAGCTGCAGTGCCTCAGCGGCTTCTTACCCCAGGGGCAGAGGTTGACCACACTTCCAGTTGCTGGATCCCAAAGACCACACTGCACTGACCTCTCACTGTGTCCTTAGCATCTATGGGTTGATAATTCTGGAAACCGCCACAGCTACTGGTGATCTGAAGTCCCTCCAGCTAGTGGCTGGTCAGGCCTGCCTGAGGCTAAAACCTCAGGCTCATGTGGGGCTGGGTTGAGCTCCCAGAATGCTCTGCTAGCCGCTTGCTGCCAGCCTGCTGTCATTTTGTGGGTTCTGTAGCTCCAAAATTTCTTCAGAGTCACCTTTTACATGAATTGGAGGAGGTGAGAGCCGGAGCCCCATGGAAGTCCCGTTTCTACTCTGCCATCTTGAGATTAACACACCTTAAAACTTCTGAACCTGCTCCCCTATGCCTCTCCCATTACATCCATTTTAGAGATGGGGAAACAGAGTCCCCATCTTTAAATTATAAGGTAAGATGATTCACTGGAACAAGTATAGTCAAATTCCCAGGAAAATAAGCAGTGTGTTGGGGGTTGGGGAGGTTCACAAACAAAGAAATAAAAATAGATAATAAACTCCTTGCAACCAGAGACATTGTTAGAGAAAATTGGGTACAGACCTGTAATTTTATCTTTATGTGAAGAACTCCCAGCAAGGAAATGCCAGTGGAGATCTAGACCTGCCTGTAACTTAGAGTCTTAGAGAACTGCCTAAGGGCACTGAGAAGTACTTATAGCCACATGTGCCAGAGCAGGATTTGAATCTACGTTTTCTGACTCCAAGACAAATTCTCTATTACCTCTTAATATATTTACAATGACTGTCATTTATGTAGTACTTTATGTACAAAGCATTTTATACAAAAGTATATCATTTGATCATCACATAAATCCTATGACCACAGGTATAAATTATTCCCATTTTACAGATAAGAAAACTGAGACTCAGAAAGGCTATACAACATGACATGGAAAAACGTTGGGCATGGAATTTGCATGGAATACAGAACCTAATACAGTACTTTGTATGTACTAGGAACTTAATAAATATTCATTAGATGAGTGAATGCTCTATAAAACTTTAATCTTAGGGCTCCAGCACAGGATATAAATTAACCAACAAAGATCTGGGATTTGAACTCACCACCAACTGGACCCCACCTTTCATCAGTCAGATTGAGCCACTTCCCAGGCTAAAACTAAGCCTGTGATTTGTTTTCCTGAATTTTTCCCAACTTGAGTGAGAAGATATGAAAGCAGTGGAAACAGGTTTTTTAATCTCATTTTGCAGGACAATTACAAGGTTAAAAATTGATTTAGCATCTGGAAATAAAGTGAAAAAGAAAGAAAGGACAGAGCTTTCTCTGTCTCACCACTCTGATTCTCTCCTTGCACTTATGTCATGGACCTTCTTTGTGTTTTAGTTGTCTGTGTATTTATCTGCAAGAAATCTTACAAAAATAGTAGAATAAAAGACATCATTAGAAAGATAGCAAGTAATCAGCAAAGGATAGTGAATGGGACAACCTGTGATGGTCCATTGGTACAAAGCAATGTCAAGACATCTCTCTAGGGGAAAGAATATTGGGTATACCTTGTGTGGGAGAGCCACATTAAGTGAAATGTGGATAGGTTGCAACCTGTACCATTCCCTCTCTCTCCTTAGTTTCAGTCCTTTGTGGATAATATTGTTCTTGGATGTGGTCTAGGGTTGGAATTTGTGGGTTATTATGACCCTATCCTGCTCTAGGAGAACTCCTTTCATCTTGTTTCTCCCTCCGCTCCCATTTTTCCTAATTCTTGGGACCTCTGTGTATAGTTAGAATATGTAATTAAAGTAATAGAAGTATAATAAAGCAGTAACTATCATTCAGCCATTCACAAAATCACCAGCTTTAATCTTTCAATCCAAACATGAATGAGAGGAGGGCCCATAACCAGAAGAGCTTAAGTGACAGGCTTCCATGTCTACTCATCATAGTGTCCATGCAGTTTGGGAATCACTTCACCCAGTCCCAGAACCTCAGCCTACTTCAGCAGCCATAACAAACAGCTACTTAAAACACATGGTAGTGTGAATATGAGCTTCCTTAGGCAAGCATGAGTCTCTAGCTACCTTCTTCTACCTTTCTTTTTTCTCTTTTGAATGTAGAACAGCAACTAGAAATCACGAGAAATTAATTTTTCCATCCTTGGTGATTACATCAATGAGAGGAGTCCCAAGTTTGGGATTCTAGCATCAGCTAACCAGAGGGAAGAGGGTTACCTTAAATAGCACTTCCTGGAGAAGATCACCACCACCAGGGTCATCCCATAACTGAAGAACTAAAGAAAATCATGTGCCCCAGTCAGGAGATCTGGGCTTTGTGTGTTGGCCAGGCAATGCCTGATCCACCTTTGGACTTGTGTATTGACCTATCCTCCGTGTCCGGAGTTCACTCACTTCTACTTTGTAGAATTTTTAGTTTCTTTAAAAACTTAAGCATCACTTTCTACAAGAAAGCTTTTCTGTGCCTCCCCCCTGTCAGGTTCTATTACCTTCCCTTCCAAAACATCCTCTTAACATTTCATATATAAACTATATATACTTAAATATGTGCATTTCATCTCTCTCTTTAAAATGTAAACTCCTAGAGGACAGTTATGGCTTGGCTTTTGGATTTCTATCACCAATGTTTAGCATAGTTGCTGGCTTACATAGTAGTTGTTTAACAAATGCTTGTTGAATGATTTATTCAATGCAAAATGCCTGTTTGATAGTTCTGAAAATGGTTTTTACTGTCCAGAAGAATGTAATGGACATGTTCTGTGTTTTCTATGATTTCTGTATTTATTCATGAGTCTTTTGTATATTGTACAGTTTCTGTAACGGAGGGGATAAGGAGTTTACCCTATAATCAATACCCTTATTGTAAATTGAGTGCCTTTTCCATAAGGGACTTGTTACACAAAATTTGAAGAAAATTTAGATGTGAACCATACTTTAGCTTTGTTTTAGAGACATCCCTGAAGTTACTTAGGTGTGGGGGCAGAACCAGAGAAAGAATATAAAAACCTGGCCAACCCATCTTTGGAGTCAAGTTGCCCAGAATTAAACCCAGCCCTCTGGGGGCCCATTGGACCTGCAGGACTATGCTAGAGCCAGCTTGAATTGGCTTGCAAGGGCTGATTGCTAAATTTTCAGTGTTAGCATTTACACTTCAGAAATCAGTAAATGCTACACATCAGGGCTTGATTTTTTTGTTTGTTTATTTTCAGATTCAAGAAAGTGATGGAGAAAAATGCTAATAATTCACATTAAGCTTAAAAGTATGTCATGCACACCTTTTTTAATGGAAAGCCTGTCATTAAACATTTACCAGCATATCCCTATATGTGTTTAAAACTGAGAAACAATATGGCATATGATTAAAAGAATCCTGGATTTGGAGTCAAAGAACCTGAATTGACATCCAAGCTCAGCTACTTACTTCCTAGAGTACTTTGGGCAAGCTATTCAACCTCTCTTGACTTCATTTTCTTTCTCTTTAAATATCCTCTCTAGATATCAGTTTTCTCTTTTATAAATGAATCATTAAGTATTTGTTTAGTACCTACTATAAACCAGTCATAGTGTTAATTTCTAAGGATGCAAAGATGGAACTGAAATAGCCCCTGACTTTAAGGTTATTATAGTCCATTAGAAAACTAGCATGTACATACATACACCTATAATTAAATGCTGGCCTAGATCTCCAAGGTTGCTTCTATATTTAAATCCCATAACCCTATTTTAGTATCATCTTCTCTCTTAAATATATCTCCTCTTCTCAATTTCCTCTTTTTGTCGAGGGTGACGTTATTCTTACAGTCACCCATATTCAAAACCTTAGTCATTTATTCCCTCAATTACTCCCTCTCCATCACCTCCCTCATCCAATCAGCTGTTAAATTTTGTCCTTTCTACCACAAGAATATCTCCCCCATCAGTCCCTTCCTCTCCATTCATACTCCTATTAGCTCTTATCACTTCTATTGAAATAACTTAACTGTTCTCACTGTCTCCAGTCCCTCTTTTATTCATTTCATCCTTCCCACACATAGAATTTAACAAGAACAAAAGGAAAGATTCAGAAAAAAATGTTCTCAGAAAAATGAGGAGGGAGAGATCACTTTCAACCAGGGAAAGCTGCCAAAATACTCTTCATTGCATACAGATCTGACCGTGTCACTCTCTTGTTCAAATACCTTCACTGATAGCCAGCAGAATAAATACACATTCCTCCATGATGTGGCTCCAACCTACTCTCTCATCCCAATTTTATGCTATTCTCTTTAATGTCCTCTATCTTCTAATCAAACTGGACCATTAGTTGTTCTTGGATTTTAGCCTGCCGTTTACCTCCCCCTAGTATCATGTAGGCAAGCAAACTGCCTTGCTTGGAAGGTACTCCCCTCACATCTGTATTTGTCAAAAAATTCTTTTCTTCCCTCAGCGTCTAGAGTATGTGCCTCCTCCTTCCCCAACCTTTACAAAGAAGACCTATCACACTCTGCCCTAGTGAGAACACATCTTGATTATGGTGTCCAACTCTTGGTATCACAAATTAGGAAGGATTGTTGATCAGCTGGCAACTATCATAAAGAGAGCAACCAGGGTGATGAGGATGGAGACCAGAACATCAAAGTTGCAGGAATTAGATATGTTTAACTCAGAAATGACAAGACTTAGGATGAGTATGATAGTTGTTCTCAAGTATTTGAAGTGGTCATGTAAAAGAGAAAGTGTTGGAGAAAATATTAATAACATAGATGATGCTGAAAAGTGTATCAAGTTTGCATTTTTGTAGAGTCCGTTTTTAAACATTTACCAGCAAATAGACTTATTCTGCTTAGTCCCAAAAGAGAGAACTGGGAGCAAAGGATATAATTTGCAGAGAGACAAATTTAGGCTCAATATAAGGACAAACTTTCTAAAAATTAGAGTTATCCCCAAATGGAATAGGTTTCGTTGGAAAGTGGTGGGTTTTCTTCTCACTTGGGGTCTTCAAGCAAAGACAGAAAGACCACTGGTTTGTTTTATATGTTTTGTAGTTTATGTGTATATGCGTGCATGTATGTGTGATCTTTCCTTGTTTCCCCAGAACTTAGCAGTGTCTAGAATGGAGATGTTTAATAAATATTTGTTGCTTGACCAAACTAGACAAACTTTGAGGTCTCTTATAATTTAATTCTAGGATTCCAGGATTCTGTTATTTCTGTTATCCTCTCAGCTAAAAATTGATCTCTGAGGACTTTGTCTGAATCTTTTTTTGTCCTCCTCACTTTCTATTTTGATGTGTCAACAGCATCTACAGGACTACCAAATTGGCCTTCTATGGCTCTTTATACATAACACTCCACTTCCCATCTCCAGACCTTTGCACTGGTTGTCCGCAATGCCCAGAATGTACCCCCTCCTCTCCTCCACCTCTTAAAATTCTTAGTTTCCTTCAAAGTTTAACTTGTGCCACCTTTTATATGAAGCCTTTCTTAATTCACCCTCTCTGGCTATCATGCCTTTTCTAAAAAAAAAAAAAAACAAATCCCCAGTGTTTGCTCATTTAAGTTTGTTGAGTAGATCTTTTAAATTTTTTAAAATTTTTTGACTGTTTTATAATGCCTTCATTTTCCAAAACATCTCCCCCTGCTCCCTCATCCTGAGAAATATCCTTTATAACAAAGAACAAAAGAGAAGGGAAAAATGTGCATTTTGCATATGTATATATATATATATACATGTCTACATGTACATACGTATACCCATGCATATATATACATATATATATGTACACGTTTATACATACCTATCTTCTCCTAGTCCCTCAAGCACTGACTATACCTGTTTTTTTTGTCATCTTTGCCCATTTTTTGGATGTGAAGTAAAATCTCAGGCAAAACTTGACCTGCCGGTGCAAGTAGGTTTGGGAGGGTAAATCCAGACCATTTGCTGCACTCTACGTATGGGTCATCCTATCACCAATACAGATGGTGATTCTTCTACACCTTAGCAGATATTCTTCAATAATTTCTGTATGAAAAGTTTCATCACTTGGTGACCAATTTTCCAGTGATGAACCTAACCTCTCTTTCCTAGTTATGTTGATTCTCAGACAGGCATAGCACCTTTCACAGGGTCTGTACTCAACACCTTTCTAGTTCACTAGGACCTAGAAGAGTTTACAACTATCCACTGGAATAATCTTTGAGAACCTAGGTTATCTCCATATCATGATGAGACATCAAGGCAGGGTGGCAGTGGACTATACAACCAACATAATATTCATAGAGTGTATAGAAAAATGAATTAAGGTACTTTGGGCAAAGGAAGTTGAGAACTAGCCTCATCCTTCTCCTCTTCACTACTACATTCCAATGTATAACAAGGATCTAGCTTCTTACAGGAATGGAGCTGATACAAGCACCAGAAGCAGGACCCTTGAAGACCACAATTACTTCCTCAAAGAGAAATCTCAACAAAGAGAGTTATTTCTTACTTTTTCCAAACCAAGCTGCCAGGTTCTTTTCCTTCTTCATCACCTCTGATCCCTCCTCTCTGATGCAGCAAATGTTAATTATATACGAAGGTTCTCTGAAACAGAAGGAGTCATAATTAATTTATGTTCTATCCACAAAAGATTTCAATGCACACTCCATTTTATTGCATCCAAGCATGTTATGATAGTCTCAAGCATATGTCAAAGACCTTGGAGTCTTGCAACATATTTTCCATATAGAGGAGAATCAAGATATTATGGGGTCACAGAATTGTAGAATTAAAGCTAGAAAGGAACTTTGAGTCCAAACCTATTGTTTTATAGATATTGACCACGAATCTCTATAGAATTGACAAAAAAATCTCTCTCACTTTCTGACTGATAATTAGTAAGTCAAAAATAGTGGTAAAAGGCCCACTATGCTCAGAGACTTCTACTGGGTGCTATGAGAAAATAGAAGTCACAGGAGAGCCTGCCCTAACTGGACAATGTTTCTCATTATATTCTAGTAGAAACGATGGGAGAAATGTGGACTAAATAATAATATCATTAGGGGTCTAAGGAGGTCAGCAGGTTTTGTTGCTGGTAGATACACACACATGTATATATGTACACACATACATTATCCATATAAACACATATACATATATGCATGCATACATGTGTGTATATGTGTCTGTATATGTATGAATATAATACAAAAACAAGAATGTACCAGAAGAATAGGTATGGGTGGCCTTGCCTCCTTCATCCGATTTTTATTGGCTGTCTACCTATGCATGCTGCCTCATAGCCTCCCTTGTGCATCAAGAGCACATAAATCTGCTCTTGTGAAGGAGTTCTTTAGCCCCTTTATCTCAATAGTAGAGAGTCAGATGGCCTTGAAAACCTGAAGCCCAGGAAAGAAAGAGAAGTGACGCTCAGAGATGCCCAGAGGAGAGCAGAGTTGAAACATAGTACTCAGCAGAGAGAAGTACAGTAGCCTCACCATAGAACATCAACAATTCTACAGTGAAAAATCCATAGGTGGTCTTGTCTCTTCCTATCTCTTGGCCACATGGTTTATTATAGTGTGCCCCTTTACTCATGTTTTCTGGCCAAACATAGTCTCTTCTTATGTGCTTTTCCCCATCAGTTACGTGGTAATGTTTGGCAGCATTTGTTCTATATTAAGTAACTTTTATCTGGAATTAATGTGTTCTCTAGCTGACTGATAAAAG
>NW_027187419.1:50850644-50874848 GCF_028583685.1 Petaurus breviceps papuanus | reverse complement strand
AGAACCACCAGTGGAGTGTCATGGAGATATGTGCTTGACTCTGTGCTGCACAAAATTTTTATGAATGACTGTGTAAAGGAATAGAATGCATGCTTATCCAACTTGCAAATGATGTAAAGTTGGGAATAATAACTAGCACATTAGACTACTGATTAACACTGACTGAAGTCGGTATTCTGAAAGATCTTGACAGGCCAACACACTGAACTCAATCTAATCTGATGAAATGTGAGAGAAATCAATGGAAATGTTTTATACTTGGGTTCAAAAAGTCTGTAACTTGGAATGTATGACTAAACATCAGTTTGTCTGAAAAGGTTTTAGGATTTCAAGGGAATGTAAGTTCAGTACTAGTTAATAGTGGAGTATGGTAGCCAAGAGAGTGACTGTTGTCAGGAAGCTCAGGACTATGGATGTAATAATTTATCATACTCTATCCTGGTCAGACAACACCTGGAATACTGTTTTCAATTCTGGAGTACATTGATAAACTGGAAGGTATCCAAAGAAGGGCAACCAGAATAATAAAGTTCTCCAAGATCATCTTATATAAAGTTCAGTAAAAAGAACTAGGGTTGAGGGAAGATACTACTTAAGGAGCATACAGTAGCTATCATTTAGTATTTTATTAGATATGGAAGCAGAATCAGACTTATTCTACTTTTTCCCAGTGGTAAAATATAGGGAAATGCAAATATAGGAATGTGGAAAATGAAAAGACACAGATTTAAGCTTATTATAATATATCAATGAATACATATATATTAAACACCTATTAAGTGACAGGCACTATGTTAGATGCTGAGGATACAAAGGCAAAAATGAAACAGTATCTGTCTTCAAGAAGCTTATTCTATAAGAAGGAAAACTTTCTAATAGTTAGAATTACCCCAAAGTGGAACAAGTTGCTTTTGGAGGTAGAAGCATAAAAATTGGGCTCGTATTTTCCTCTTCTAGGATGTCCTCAAAGAATATTAAAACCTGGTTAATTTCTAGGACTCCCTTAAAAGAGAAAAAAGACCCTCAGCTCCCAGACAAGTGCTCAGATGACTAAGAACAGGTTTCATTTAATCCAACAGAACAAATACCAAGACTGAAATGCCTGAACCTATAAAAAAGTTAATATAACCCCAACCACCTCTAAGGTGGGTCTCTACCTTCCCCAAAGATGTCCAGATTTATTGTGCCATCCTGAAAAGGACCCTCCTACAAAGAAAAAGACTTAGAGCTGCTAGAGAGATACGCAATCGCCTTTGCTTTGGTAGGTCTCCACTTCCCAGGCAACTATATAGCCCTCCTAATTTATAGTACTACCCCTGGATAGGGCATCCTCACTTGAGTGAGCAGAGCCAAGTAATCAACTCCTATGTTGAGTTCTACCTTCCCCAGCAGTTTATATGTGCACTCCAAAATTTTAGCAACAACCTGTGGTTAAGGACACTGCACCATGAGGCAAAGGTAAATATACAGGCTTCTAAAAAGTCAACTTTTTCCCACTGGTTGAGTCCATATAGTCCCTAGAACTCAAACTACAAGTGCAAGTTAAGGTTGTTGTTGTTATTCTTATTATTATTATTATTATTCTTCCTCTTCTTCCTGTTCCTCTTTACCTTCTTCCTATTCTTCCTTCTTCTTCTCATTCTTCTTCTTTGATGGCTCCATGCTTTATTGCTCTTCTTTCTAGGTCCTAAAGTTCTTAACTTGAACCAGATCCTTTGCTCAGTCTAGGAACTCCTCTATCACCCCACTGCTGCCAGCTGATATGCCCAGCTTTGCCATTACCTCCATCTATTGCTATCCCTGGAGCCACATGGTAGTGCAGACCTTCCTTCAGGAAACCATCTGTTGTTTTTTTTTTCTAATAGGTCTCTCTTCCCTCCCTTTCACTCCAGATTTCCAGTCTCTGGAGTCCATATGTATAGCTTCCATTTAAAAGTCAAGGGTGCAGATCACGCGCAAATCATGAACTTCATGGCCAATTTCATATTTAGTATTAATGCCATTTAGTATTAATGTGTTAGTATTAATATTTAGTATTAATGTATTAGTATACAATTTAATATTAATAAGCAACAAGGTCCCAGGACAGAGGAAGTTCAACAAAGCTTGGCCTTTTCTATAGAATCCCATACCTTCTCAGAACACAATAGACAAGGATCATTAACTGGAGTCCATAAACTGCCAAGGTGTCTATGAGTAGATTTCAATGGATCCATGAACTTGGATGGGAAAAAATTACATCCTTATTTTCACTAACCTCTAACTGTAATTCAGCATTTCCTTCAGTTATTTAAAACATTATCCTGAGAATGGAGTCCATAGACTTCACCAAACTGCCAAAAAAATGTTGAAGAATCCGATTCAAGGGATGAGGGGACCGTCCTGGAACATACCTACGCATTGTTGTGACAATTAAGAGGCAGGAGTTATTTCTTTCATTTTCCTCAGTCCTGCAGAAACAAGAAAGTTCTTTCTCTATATGTCCTAGGTCCAGGCCTCAGTTGCCTATCAAAATTTTCCCTCACAGTCATACAAACATCAACTTAATAACATCCCAGGATTTTGCACAGGATATGTCAAGCATCTTTCATTCAGCACACCACCACTACCACCCATATGCCTGGATAAATTGTCTTAGCAGCTGTTCCCCACTTCTGTGCCCTTTCTAGATGTCTCACCTCTGCTCAGCTAATGTAATCATTGTCTGGCTGCCCCTTGTAGCTTGAGGACCTACATCAATCATCCTGTCTCCTCTCTGGTGTCCTTATGTTTACTGAACCCCTGTTGCCCAAGAAATTCCTGCTTTTTGCTCTACCTTCTCCACTCAAATTCCCACCCACCATACCACCATCATTTGTTTTTACCTCTCTTTTAAAAACTTGTTTATATCTTTTCATCCTTGATCTCTTTTTCTGCTATGTTAGGTCAGCTCAATGCAGTAGAAACAGCTATCAATTTGGAGTCCAAAGGCCTGGGTTTGAATCCCCTCTATGCTACCTACAAGCTATTTGGCCTTAAACAACTTATTTAAATTCTATATGTTTTAGATTCTTTATATGTAAAATAAGATGATTTGGCCAGATGACCCCTATGGTCCCTTCCACTTCTAAATCCCACGACTCCTTTTCCGCTTCCATCCCCTCTCCCCTTTAATTTCAAAGTCATTCCTCATAAGCCCATGTTTCTTAGCATCATTTTATTTTCAGTGCCAACAACTGCACATTAAAATACCACTTTTATATCTGAGAACTTTGTAAGCTATAAACACTTGCTAGAAAATAATTCAATTCAGTCCAACAAATCATCCATATTTGAGGGGGAAAAGTGGGTCCTTACAATTGCAAATTCATAGTGGGAAATACTAATTGTACTAGATTTAATACATTAGAAGAGGCAAAAGATGGTACTTGAGTTAACTACTAAGGGAAGTGAAGGACTCTGGGAAGTAAGGAGGGATTACATTCCAGGCACGGGCAACAGGCAGTGCAAAGGCAAAGAAATGGGAGATGGAATGCTGTGTGTGAGGAACAAAGAAAAGTTAGTTTGAGTGGATAATAATGGCCAACATTTATATAGCACTTGAACATTTTCAGAGTGCTTTACATATATTAATCCATTTGAATTTCACAACAACTCTGGAAGGTAAATGCTATTATTATACCCATTTTACAGATGAGGAAACTGAGGCTTAGAGAGGATGAGTGGCTTGCCTGGATTTATATAGCTAGTAGCTGAGGTAGAATTTTAACTCAGGTCTTTCTGACTTCAGGTCACTTTCTCTGTGTACTGTATCACTCAACTGCCTCAATCACAGTGCTCAGGATAGGGAGTGATGTCCAATGAGACTGAAAAGATGGGTCAGGGCCAGGTTGTGTAGGATTTTAAAATGTAAACAGAAGGGGTCATATTTCATCTCAGAGACAATAGGAAGCCACTAGAGTGGCTGAGTAGGGTAGTTCCATGGTCAAGTCTGCACTTACAGTAGATAGATGACTTCGGCAGAGCGTGTAGGACAGATTGAAGTGCTGAAATAACCTATCAATTGAGGAATTACTGAACAAGTAGTAGTATATGATCATGATGGAATAGTACTGTGCTGTAAGAAATGATGGGCTCATTCATTCTAGAAAAACATGGATAAACTTGCAGAAAATAATGAAGAAAAAAATGAGCAGAAACAAGAGAAGTTGTAAACAGTAACAGCAATATTGTTTTAAGACCAACTTTGAGTGACTAAGTCATTTTGACTATTATAAATACACAAATTAACTACAAAGGACATATGAAGGAAGAGGCTTTGTACACACTGGAACATCCTTGTCATAGGTAGGGAAAATATAGAGTCTCTCAATATTTCAGGGCAGAATTGAGACAAGAATCCTTCCAAAGCCAGGTGCCAGTCCTGGCCTCTAGCCTCTAGATATACTAGAATATCTCAGGATGCTTAACTTGCTCTACAGGTCCTGCATGGATGGCATGAGGCAGGGAATGACAAAATGAGGGAAGAGTGCCATGTAATCGAATGTAAGACCTTTCAAGGCAGAAACTTTTGTTTCTGTGTTTCAGGCACCAAGCACAGTGCCTGGTACATACTAGACACTCGCTGAATGATTGTTGTCCTCCATTCTTTGCAATCTGGGTACACAGGAGTTGAAGGGGTAAAGGGAGCTGAGATAAAATGAGGTGGTCCAGTGGGTAGAGAGACAACTCTAGAGTCAAGGAACACCTGATTGCAAATCTAGTCTCAGACACTTACTAGCTGCATGACCCTGTACAAACTACTTAACCTCAATCTGTCTCAGTTTCCCTATCTGTAATATGGGGTTAACAATAGCATCTGTATCTGTCATATTTGACTTTGTGAGGATCAAATGAGATAATATGTATAAAGTACTGCAAAATTTACAATACTATATAAATTCTTGCTATTACAATAGGTGGAGGAATATGAGTGTGGAACAATCTTAGTTAACATGTTAGTTTTGCTGAACTGTTTTTTTTCTCTATCTTTTTACTCGTTGTTACAAAAGT
The DNA here is from genome assembly GCF_028583685.1 of Petaurus breviceps papuanus. Taxonomy (NCBI): domain Eukaryota; kingdom Metazoa; phylum Chordata; class Mammalia; order Diprotodontia; family Petauridae; genus Petaurus; species Petaurus breviceps. The sequence continues at coordinate 50,869,817 of NW_027187419.1, read as the reverse complement.
GGAGGGTTGAGAATGCCATGTGAATTTAGGGCATCCTTGATGAGGGTATTAGTAAGGCACAATCAATCAATAAGAAAGCATTTATTAGGAACTACTATGGTTTCTGGCACTATGCCTGGTGCTAACTATACAAAGATAAAAATAAAAGCCCATTGTCTCAAAGAGCTTATATTCAACTGGGAGAGGCAAGATGTGCATAACTCTATCTATCTATCTATCTATCTATCTATCTATCTATCTATCTATCTATCTATCTATTCATCTATCCATCTATCCATCCATCTATTTATCCATCCATCTATCCATCTATCTATCTATCTCTGTCTGTCTGTCTATCTATCCATCTATTTATATCTGTATCCAGAAAGAGAGAGAGAGAGAGAGAGAGAGAGAGAGAGAGAGAGAGAGAGAGAGAGAGAGAGAGAATGACTGACAGAGAGAATTTGCACACAATGAATATGACAATTGTGTGGAGGGGAAGGGCAGCTGGGGGAGGAAAGGCATCAGGAGAAGCTTCATTTAGAAGATATCCCCTGAGGGGGGTTTTGAAGAAAATAAAGTATTCTGAGAGGTGGAGGTGAAATGGGCACACATTTGAGGCTCAAGGATAAGCTGACACAAAGGCCCAGAAATAGGAGATAAAGTGTCATGTCTGAGAAACTGCAAAAAAGTCAGTTTGGATTGTAAAGTGTGGAAAGGGGAGTAAGAAAGGAAGGGGGAAAACATTTCTAAAGTGCTTACTTTGTGCTAGGCACTATGCTAATAGCTTTATAATTTGATTGTCATAACAATCTTGCAAGGTCGGTAATTTCATTATCCCCATTTTATGGTTGAGTAAACTGAGGCAGACAAAAGTTAAGTAACTTGGCTATAGTCTTACAGTTATTAAGTATTTGAGATCAGATTTGAATTCATCTTCCTGACTTCATGTTCAGCATTCTCTCCACTGCTCCACCTTTATATAGGGAGGTACCTTTATATAGGAAGGCTTTGGTGTTTACTAAGTAAGGAAACATGATCCAGCTTGCATTTTAGGAAAATCACTTTGGTGGCTGTGTGAAGAATGGATCAGAGAGGGTAGAGGAAGGAGACTCATTAGTAGGCTATTTCAGTTTTCCAGGTTAGAAGTGATGAGGACTTGAAATAATCTAGTGACCATGTGAATAGAGATAAGGGATAGATGGTAAACATATTGTGTAGGTATAAATAACAAGATTTGGCCACTGATTAATTATCTTTGTAAGATGAAGGAAGGTATGAAGTCAAGGACAACTTGAATGTTGTACACATTGTTGACTGGAAGAATGGTGGTACCCTCAATAGAACTAAGGAAATTTGGAAGGGGGATGAGTTTGGAAAAAAAGATGATGAATTTTGTTTTGAGTTTGTGGAAATTGAGAAGACTAGGGAACAAAATACCCAGTAGGCAGTGTAACTGGAGATCAGGAGAATGGGAAATGTAATAAAGAATCAAAAAGGGACATAAGGGCTCAGTAAAGATTAGATAGGAGGGGGGGCAGCTAGGTGGCACAGTGAATAGAGCACGGGCTTTGGAGTCAGGAGGACCTGAGTTCAAATCTGGCCTCAGACACTTAACACAAAACTAGCCATGTGACCTTGGGCAAGTCACTTAACCCCAATTGCCCTCCAAAAAGAAAAAAAAAGGGAAAAAAAAGATTAGATAGGACAAAACTAAGTGGTTAAGTGGATAGAGGGCAGGACCTGGAGTCAGGAACTAAGTTCAAAATCTAGCCTCTCACTAGCTGTGTGACCCTGGGCAAGTCACTCAACCTCTGTTTACCTTAATCCACTGAAGAAGGAAATGGCAAACCATTATCTTTGCCAAGAAAACTGTACAGTCACTAAGACTCGGACACAACTGAACAACAAGAGATTAGATAACAGAAATTTTTAGCAAACAGCTCGGTTTTGTGATTTTTTTCCATCTGAGTAGCAATTGTGGAGGTAGATGATGATTGTATTCCATGGCAAGACATAAACATTGAGAGGATAGGGGAGGAGGCGGGGCATGTAATTTCAGAGCAGAGGACAGTGTAGAGTTGAATAGATTAACTATAAAGCTGAGACTGGGAAAGGAGGAAAGCGAGGTTAGAGCAGGGACTGAAAAGAGAGATTAAAGAAAGTTTTAGGTATAGCAAAGATAGCTATAGGAGGTATAGCAGAAATAAATATATTAATAGAATATGAAAATCCATTTTGTTTAAGTCTCCATCTTGTTACTGAGTAGTTGCTACACAAGCTGTTTTTCTGTAATATAAGTACCTGGTGATATAGTTTGGCATATAGGTTTTCCCCCACCTAGCTGCTTTCCTCTGGACTCCATCATGCCCCTATAGCAGGTACCTTCCCTCCATACCCCTTTTCAGATTGTAAGTTCCTTGAGGGTAGGGACTATCTTTGTCATATTTGTATTGCCAACACTTAATATGTGCCTGACTCATAGAAGACACTGAATAAATGATTGACAGACTAGAAATTACACATGTGTCTCCCAAATTTGGTAATCCATTACTAACCTTGTGAGCATAGCCCAAATTTGGTAAACAACTGGTAGTAGCAAAATTGTTTGAAATCTGGTAAGCAACTGATAAACATTTGCTAATGATATTAGGAAACCAAAGCTTTGATTGATCCTTTCAGCATAAGCTTAGATAATCAATCTCCAATCAGAACTTAAGTATAATTTGCAAATGTTCTTAAATAGGACCCTAAAAATCCACAGGAGGCCCTAACCATCACATCAGCCTACTCCTGGGCTGAGACTAGGACAGGCTCTTGCCTTGCCTCACATGGAAATCCAAGAATCTCATGTTCAGTTCAGAGCAGTGCTGATTGATAGAGTCTTGTCAGAATGCCACTTGGAAGGGAGACATACAGCCTCCAGCTGGGTAGAGAGGGCACTTTGCCGTGAATACCGATAGGAGACACATTTACTAGGAGCTTTAGGAATCAGGTAGGTGGTTTCTTTCTAGAGGGGTTGATATTTTTATTGTTGAATAGTCAATCAATTTTGATTGCATGCATTGATGAATGTAAGTCTTCTAAATGTATCATCGGTACTCATTAGCATACATAACAGTAAATCGGTTTTATGCATGCACAAGATGGGTAAAGCATAGGGAGAGATGGGATCAAAGGAAATTATGATAGGACGAAGAAATTTTAAATTTTTATCATTGAATTGGAATGCTTATGGCTAATGATAAGATCAATATCTTTCAAAGAAAGACATTCCTATGTGTAATTGAGGAGAGAAGGAATAGATGATGAAAGTTGAGGATATCAAGGAATTGGCAGGAGAAAGTGTTTAATATTAAATTAACATTGATGTTGTATGTTGGTTGTATGCATGTATGCATGTTAATATAAAGGCAGGAACTGGGATGGAAAGGGAGACTCTAAGTCAGATACAAAATTCCTTGAGCAAAGGGCAAGAATATCCTGGGGGTCAATAGAAAAAACACGTTCACTACTATGATGAAAGAGATTCAGTGAAGAGTTCAAATGAAAGTGAGATTGCCTTTAGAAAATTACAAAACTCAATTTCTGTGAATGGTAAAGTATTACAGATGTTCTTGTTTGTTTATGATACTGTGCTGGTTACATCAAGCCTCAGAACACTGCAAAGCCGCCTTCCTAGAAGATATCTGTAACCACTCAAAATAATTTGACTAATGTTAATCTACACAAGAAAGAACAAGTGGATGAACGGGGGCCTATTGGCCAGATCATAAAATACTCTGTAGAGGACATCCTATAGAACTTATCCATCAGATATTTGGGGCCAACAGTAGAGAGGGACAAGTCAGGTTCCCAGGAATTGAACAGAAGGAGAATAGACTGAATTGCCTGTGGGAAATTGTAAAAATGCTTCTTTAATGGCCCCAGTGTTTCTGTGTATGAATTTCTTCCCAGAATTTCTCTAGAAATTGATGTTTTTCTAAATCCCAAGGAAAAATCAGTTGAGAAATGAGGGAAAGGTATGAGAATTCTCCTGAGGGAATTAAAAGCTAACAATCAACAAAGAGACATTACTGGTTTGAAGAAATCCACTGACATCAGGTCAAAAGCAAGAGCAAGAAATGCTGAAACGCAGAGTGGAAAGGTTAAGGTCAACATTTCTAGGAATCAGGACAGGAGAGAAGTGATCACAATTTAATTAGTCTCTCTTGTGACTGCTGTCATGCTATTAGTGTATGTTCATAGCCTTGTCTTCTGCTAACAATGAGTCATTCTTGCAAATTAAAATCAGTATTAATAAGTTTATGCAAATAATATACTTTACACAAATCCCATGAGTGATGTTCCAAGAAATTTTTGGAAAATTTTGGAAACAAAATAAGTCTGCAAATTAGCAATTTCAACACATATTTCTGTGTAGTGCTGTGTAGGAGATCTGAGTTTTATGGTATGCAAATACTTCCCAACAATGTTTGCTGGTATTTTCCAGCATTTGAATATGTGTTATAGACTACAGATCACTGTGAATACTATTACACTACATATTTATTTCCTTAACAATTTTTTTAGATATTCAGAATAATGATTAATGAATATAAAAATGTAAGTATTCTAAGAAAGATCAAGGAGATCACTCAGCATGTTGCCAAATATGTTTTAAATCATTGTCACAATGTATTTGTTCATAATAACAAGAAAGTGTATTTATAATTATACCTTTTTAAAAAGGAAAACCTCTAGAATTTTTAGTATAACTCTACCACAAAAAAATGATTCATTGTTATTATGGTCAATCATTTTTTAAGACAAATAAAATGCTATGAAAATATAGAATATCTTATAACTTCAAAAATACAAGAGAATTCCCAGGAATCCTAATTTCTTATTCCCAAATTCTGAAGATTAATATACTAGAAATTTGGAAACATGAATTGCCCCAAAGTCTTTATGGATTATTTCCTATTTATCCTGTATATAGCTTGTTTGTACATATAGTTCTTTACATATTGTCTCCCCCATTAAACTGTGAGCTCCTCCAAAGAAGAGATTGGTTTTTTTCCCTTTCTTTGTATCCCCAGAATGTAAATACTAAATAGTAACTCTTTTGGCCAGGAAGTCTGAGGGTCTTCCATGCCCAGTTTGACTTTTTTTTCTTTCTTGATTAAAGGAGCCACTCCTTTGATTAACTTCTTAAAGAGGCCTATTCGCTGAATGGGCATTACTTCACTCAAAGTGAGAACTTGAAAAGACCTTAGCCTAAAAGGGTCAGGATCTCCCATTGCATTCTGGGACATCTCCAGTCATCCTGATGAACATCTGGCCACTGGACCCAGATGGCTCTGGAGGTGAAAGTGAGGCTGGTGAGCTTGCATTCAAATCAAGTCAACTGCAAGTCATGTCACTATTTCCTTGATGTCATGGTCCTGTTCCAGAATGAAGGACAAACACAACAAGAAGTATCCCCCTGGCACACAGTAGTTGTTCAATAAATATTTATTGACTGACAAGTACCTTATCTTTCTATGCCAGTATTCTACTAGTGCTGCTGTATGGCAAGGAGATAGGGAATACAACATTCTCAGAGGAATTAAAATTGAATATCACACAGAGGGCAATTGAGAGGTACATGGGACTGGTGAAAAGGCAGAAAAATGGAAAACTTGAAAGAACAGAAGTAAAACATATCATCCTGGTATTGTATGTTAGGAAGAAAAGTTGGGCTGGTCATCTAGCAAGGATACGGAATGACAGGTGGCAGCAAGAGTGTACTGATTATCAGTGCCCTGGCAATATCAGGAGAAATAAAACCTGCAGGACATTGGACAGTTTCCCCAAGGCAAATTTGAATAGATATGGACAAAAGTCACACAGGTTGCAATTTGCATTGTTTAAGGGAACTCCAAAATAAATCCTGTAGCCAATCAATAAACATTCATTAAGTGCCTACTGTATGCTAGGTAAAGAGCTGAGGCAAAAGACAGTCCCTTTCCTCAAAGACCCATTTGAGTTACAAGGGCTGTCTCTCCAGGTGAGTGAGGGTTCAGGGTTATATTCAGAAATGAAGGTAATGCAAAAACAAAATGTCAATACAAGGGGCGGCCAGGTAGCACAACGAGTAAGAGCACCGGCTCCTGTGTCAGGACAACCTGGGGATCGCGTCCAGGCTCAGACACTTAGCATCCACCCAGAAACACCTGGCCGTGTAATCTCGAGCAAGTTGCTTAACCTCGATTGCTTTAAAAAAAATGTCCATACAAATTTAAAGTAAAAATAAATAAATAAACCCTCATTGATTTACTGAAAATATTCACAAGTTTTAGTAAGTGTGCTTTGGGCTGAAGTTCCAAGATCTAGTCTTTAATTGACCAATTCCTATTCACAAAGATGGCTGTTTCAATAGCTAGCAGGGTTACAAGAACAGTGAAATGAGCATTGTGGTCCAACCAGCTCTTCTTAAACTGTGGGTCTCAGCCCCATATGGGGTGCTGAAAGGTTTGGCAACGGTAAAAGGTTTTTGAATGCACAACAAAAAAAAATTAATTAAAAATCAAACATGTAATGAATCTGAAGTGTTTCTGGCAGCGATTGCCCACTTTGCATCATGCAACTTCACTGTAGCCTTGGTTCTGAACACAAAACATGTTCACTTTGCACTGTACATGCCGTCATGTCACACAACATCAACGAACACTGCCAAAATATGAAAAGGGGTCACAAGTTGAAAAAGTTTAAGAAGCCCTGCAGGCCACCAAAAGAGAAGCCAGCAGCATTGGACCTGGACTCAGGAAGACCTGAGGGGGTCTCCAGACTGGGTCAGTACCAAATTAGCACAAAGAAATATTGGGAGGAAAAGGAACTGGAGCAATTAGGACTGTTTTGCAAACTGATAATACAAGGGTCTACACTGCCCCCTATCCAGACTGTCACACTTATAACTCCCCATCATCTCTCTCCTAACAATTCGGAGGTATAACTATAGTCAATCACTGGGTACTTTTGGTTATAGTTCTGAAGTTGAAACTAATTTACTTTTGCCTATAATTCTCATGTTTCTTCTTTTGTTTAATAAATGTTTATTGACTGACAAAGAATTTTTGCTTTGATGCTTCTATAATCTTATCAGCATGGGAACTCCCTTCACCAGTGAAGATCACATTTACATGCCTTCTCACTCTCTGCAATTCTTTCCCACATTTTGGCATAGATCTTCTTCCTAATGTCCTACAAGTCTTTCTTCAAAATTAGGGTGATATGTGGTTCTACTGTATAAGCACAACACTTGGGTAGTCCGTCTGCTATCCCTTTCTATCACTACATGACTGGACACTTCGTTTTCTGGTCAGACATGTCCTAGTTAATGTCTTTTATAATAGTTCTTACATGCAAGTCATCATTATTAACATACTTCAGTCACCCACCTCATGACTCCCCATCACAATGTTGAACCTTCAGAGATCATGGTGTTCACATCCCATTGGAAGAAACCTCAGTGACTATCTAGTCCAACATCTTTATAAAGCATAAGTCCTCATCATATCACTACTAACAACTGGTCATCCAGAGTCTATATGAAGACCTTCAATGACCATAAATTTACTGCTTCTAAAGAGGAAGCGTAATGTTGAAACAGCATGCCTGGATTTGACCTGGGTTCAAACCCTAGCTCTGTTATTGTGCTTACTACTTGTGTGATCTTGCATGAACATTTAAATTCTCTGGGCCTCGGTTGCCTAATCTGTAAAATAAGAAGGTTGGACTAAGTGATCTCTAAGGCCTCTTCCTGCTCTAAATTCTTTTATCCTTTGGCACTAGCCCATTCCTCTTTTGGACAGTTGTAATTGCTAGAAGGTTTTTCCTACTATTGAGTTGAAATCTGCCTCCTTGCAATGTCTACCCATTAATCCTAGCACTATTTCTCAGAGCTGAACAGAACAGTTCTTATCTTTATCCCACATGAGAACCCTTGAGGTTTGAAGGCAGCTACCATGTGCCTTAGAAGTCTCTCCTCTCAAGGCTAAACAACTTTAGTTCCTCCAACCAATTCTCTTATGGCATGGTATATAGACTCTCCTCCCTGTCCAATTCACCTTGTTTTGGAAACACTCCAACTTGTTAATTTCTCTCTTCAAGTATGGTGTCCAGAATGGGACAGAGTACTCTAGATGTGGTCTGAGAGAGTACAGTAGGACTGTCACCATATTTCTATTAGTGAAGCCTGAGATCACACTAGGTTTTTTTTTGCTCTCTCATCCTACTACTGACATATTAAGAATATAGTTGACCAAAAAAAAGCCCACCAAGACATTTTTTTACATGAACTGCTTTCTAGTCACATCTCTCATTTCTGTACTTGTACAGTGGGTTTTTTAATTTTTTACCACATGCAGAGCTATACATTTATCCCTAGTCAATTCCATCTTATTTGCTTCAGTCTACTGTTTGGCCTGTCAAGATTTTTTTTCATATCCCAATTCTGTCATTCACCTATTAGCTATCATTCCCAGCTCGTTGTTACCTGCAAACTTGATAAGCATGACATCTAAGAAATGTATTTAAAATTTTGGTTATAATCAAGACAAGGACAGAGCATTCTAGCCAGCATATCACTAGAGACTTCCCTCCACGCATTAAGCAATTTTCTTTGAATCCTTTTAGTCATCCAGTTTAACACTCTTATCTAGTCATTTCTCCCTATTTTCGACAAGGACATTATGAGAAATTTTGTCAAAATGTTTTGCTGAAATACAGATATACAGTGTGTGTGGTATGTCCCTATGAGTTGAGTCATTTTTTAAAAGTTTTTCCATCATCATTCACTCTTAATGAACGCATACTGGTCTATATATAATCTCTTTAATAAGCCATTCTAAAATTTTACCAGGAATTGGTAGTCTGCTGTATGAAGTATTCACCTCTTTCCCTTTTTGAAATTGACAATTTACTTATCTCCAGTCCCAACAGAGCCCTTCTGTTTGCCACAGTATATCAAGATGCTGTTGTCTACTGACCTCCATCCCACCCTTCTTTTCTCAATGAGTTCAGTGCCTGGATCACAATCTTTGTCTCCTTTCCAATTCCTACCTTCATATCAGGGAATTTTAACATACAAACTGATACTCCCTCAAATACCCTTACCTCACAATTCCTCAACTTGCTCATTTCCCATGACCTGCTCCTTCACTCTACCACAGTTACACATAGAAATGCTCATATTCTTGATGGTGCTATCACCCACAAGTATTTCACATCCATGTCCATGAATTCTGAAATCCCTTTATCTTATAATCTGTTATTGCTGTACCTCTTTCTGCCTTATAATTCCAAATGTTTTTCTTCATCCACACAGCAAGCTCCTATACCTCCACCCCTCAGTTCTTTCTGAGACCATCAGCTCTGCACTGGTTAAACTCTCTTCCCTTCCCCATCTTGACTCCTTGGTGAATTAGGTCAACTTTTACACTGTCTTCTTCTCTCAAAACCCTTGTACCCTTATATTGTCATTGACCTTTTCCCTGCCCAGCATCAGCTTTGGATTATTCCTGCCATTTACTGCCTTCCTTCCTACTCATATGCTGCTGAATGGAATTGAAAAAGATCACTAAATTATGCTAACTTGGTCTACTACAAGTGTTTTTTATATAATCCAAATTGTGCTCTCACTGTAGTAAGGCAATTCTTTATACCTTCTTATTCATTTTCCCACTCACCATAGTGACTTGAAGAAGCTGGATAACACAGTAGATAAAGCACTGGACCTGGAATCAGGAAGACCTGAATTCAAATCTGGCTCTGTATGACCATCATCAAGTCACTTAACCTCTGCCTGCCTCAGTTTTCTCAATTTTAAAATGAGAACAATAATAGTACCTACTTCCCAGAACTGTTGTGAGGATCAAATGAAATAACATTTGTAAAGCACTTAATATGTCTGGCACATAGTAGGTATTTAACAAATGCTTACTTTCTTCCTTCCAAACCTTTTCATCCTTCCTCAAACTTCCTATATCTCCCCCTATGCCTACTTTTTCAGCTGAAAATTTTGCCACATATTTCACAGAAAATATTGAGGCAATTTGCAAGAGCTCTTTGTTCTCCCCTATTCCTCATCTTACATCACTCTGATGACTTCTGCCACTATCTCTCCTCCTTCACCAGTTTCAAAGGAAGAAATGGCCCTTCTCCTTGCCAAAGTAAACTCTCTACATGCAGTAATTCCATTCCATTGTCTTCTCCAGCAGATCACCCTCTCTTTCATGCCAATTCTCTCGCTTCGAACTTTCTCTGCCTACTATCTGCCTCCCTAAAACCTACAATCACGTTCATACATACAACCCTGTCATCAAAAAATCTTCTCTTGATCCATCCAACCCCAGTAGCTATTGTTTCATATTTTTCCTCCGTTTTGTGACTAAACTTTTTGAAAAGGTGTTCTACAATGGATGTCTCTGCTTCCTTTCTTTTCACCATCTTCTAAAGTTTTGACAATCCCATTTCAGACCTCATCATTCACTTTAAACCGTTCTCATTAGTAACCAATGATTTTCTTAATCACCAGATCTGGTGGTCTTTTCTCAGTCTTTACCATTCTTGACCTCTCTGATGCCTTTAATACTGTCAGCACCTCTTCTCCTTGATACTTTCTTCAGTCTAGGTTTTAACAACACTGCTCTATCCTATTCTCCTCTTACCTTGTCTTACCTTACCTTACACTCCTTATCCCTTTTGCTGGACCTTCATCCATGTCATGCCTATCAACTATAGGTGTCCCCCAAGGCTCTGTCCAGGTCCTCTTTTATTTTCCCTCTATACTATTTCATTTGATGATCTTATTAGCTCCCCAGGTTTCCAATATCATAGCATTATAAATGACTCTTAGATCTATTTGTCCAGCCCGAGGCTCTCTTTTAACATTCAGATTTGTACCTCCTAATGAATATCTCAAATTGGAAGTCCCATAGACATCTTAAACTCAACTTACCAAAAAGTGAATTTATTGTGCTTGCCCCAAAACCTTCTCCTTTCCTAAACTTCCATAATACTGTTGAATGTACCACTATCCTCCAATCACCCAGGCTCACAACCTAGGTGTCAGTCTCAATTCTTCACTCTCTCCCTTCACATATACAACCAGTTGTCAAGTCTTGTTCATTTTCCCTTCATAACATCTCTTGCATATGCTTGTTTCTCCCCTCGGACACTGCCACCACCCTGGTGCAGATCTTCATCATCTCATGCCTAGACTATTGCAACAGCCTGGTTGGTCTCTTTGACATGTCTCTTCCCACTCTAGGTCACCCTCCACTCAGCTCTCAAATTGATCTTCCTAAAATTCAGGTCTGACCATATCACCTCCCTATTCAATAAGCTCCAGTGACTCCCTATCATCTCCTGGATAAAAAATAAGGGCCTGTTTGGCTTTCAAAGCCTTTCATAACCTGGCCCATTCTTCCCTTTTCAGTCTCCTTACACCTCATTTCCACCATCTACTTTTTTTTTTGGAGGGGGAAGGCAAGGCAATTGGGGTTAAGTGACTTGCCCAAGGTCACATAGCTAGTATGTGTCAAGTGTCTGAGGTTGGATTTGAACTCAGATCCTCCTGACTCCAGGGCCAGTGATCTATTCGCTGCACCACCTAGCTGCTCCTGCCATCTACTTTTTGACACTGACCTTCTTGGTGTTTCTTGAACAAGACATTCCTTCTCCCCAGTCAAAACATTTTCACTAGCTGCCCTGCACCCATATCTGAATTCTCTTTCTCCTTATCTCTGCCTCCTACCTCCCTTCAAGTCTCAACTTCTATAAGTCAGTCCTCTTTATATCTTAGGGCCTCCCCCCTGAAGCTAACCTCAATTTAAGCTGTACATACACACACACGTGTGTGTATCTTGTTTATACATAGCTGTTTGCATGTTGTCACCCTCATTCTACCATGAACTTCTTGAAAACAAGGACGATACTTTTGCCTTTTTTATATCCCCAGTACTTAGCAGAGTATCTGTGTTATAGTAGGTGTTTATTAAATACCAGTTGAGTCAGTAACTGACTTAGAAATCACATTTCTAAGCTATTTTAACGTAAAGCTACAGTATTGCTAGCAGCAGGTAACTTGATTTCATTGCGGGCAAACTAGGTACCCTCTTCTTATTTATCTTGAGTTTAATCTCTTTGTTAACCATTTTTGTTCTAGCCTGCTTAATCAAGCTATCAGTTTTTCATTTTACAGATTAGATAAACCTGACATCCTGCAAGTTTCAGTGACTTTCCAAGGGCTATACAGCTTTTAAGAGGTAAAATCAAGATAAAGAATCAGAAAATTGAGCATCAGTCTTCTGAATCTGGAACTGTATTCATATGGCTATGAGCAGATTGAGAGGCACAGACTAGGCATTGCCCCCCCACCTTGATTTTGGAGGGGGGTTGAGGGGTGAAAATCCAGACAAGTAATTTCATGGATGTAGGGAACTCCTACTGTGGAAACTCCACCCATAATGCAAATGAATAATTCTTCTATAATTTATAGTTTAAGGTCTGAAGCACTACAAGTTTTAAGTGATTTACCCTTATTTATATGGCTAATATGTCAGAGGCAGCATTTGAACCTAGATCTTAGTGATTTCAAGGCCTAAATTCTTTCTATCATCCACATCTACCCTCCATATCACAAGTCCAGGAAAAGTACATCCTTTCCTATTCCATCTCCTCTTAGGCTGGGCACCTAACTTCTAATCCACAGCTCATTCCACCTTACTCCCCCTATTTCTAGCATCTTTAGCATCCTTGTACCCATTTAGTGGAAAACCCAAAGCAAAGAGAAGAGGGGAAGGATCAGGGGAAAGGAGCTCACTGCATAAAGTTGCTCTTTGGAAGAGAAAGAAATTTCATCCATCAATCCTGATGAAGGGAGGCTCTTGTGAAAAAGCGGCCACAGTTTCCAGATGGACTAGCTGCCCATTTTTCAAGAAGAGGAAGAGGGAACCCTTGCCAGAGTGAGATAAGGGAGCAATTCACACAATGGCCCGGGCCGTTCATTACCTGTGAGGCCAATATCAGAGACCCATCCATCCTTCGAAAGCCACAAGCAGAGCCTGCGGGTGTCATTCACTCTCAGCTAGGCCCTTTGGCTTCTCACAAATCGCTCAGCTCCCAGTTCTAAAAGCTCAGTACCAAGAAGGAGAAGGAGACTGGGGAAAGAGGCTGAACCAAAAGCTAAGTGTGATTAATATGAGCTAGGGAGAAATGCAGTAAAGGACTCAGATACTCTGGTCCCAAAGATACTATTGTTCAGAGGGTAGAAAACAGAGATCGTGTTACCTACTGGATAGATGGTCAAACTCAAGAATCAGGAAAACAAGGTTTCAAGTGCTGGCATTGACATATTTGAGATATGTGACCACTCATTTAACTTCTCAGCTCCAGGTCCCCACCTCCTACCTCCAGCAACACTTGACAAGACTCTAAGGTATTTCTAGATCTGCCTTTGTGGAAGAAGTTTCTATACTCGGTTCCCAACACCAAAATCACAACTCCATGAGGAAAGAGAGGAGGAGAGAGGGGAAGAGAAAGGCAACTAATTATGCTGAAAATGGCACCAGTCTGGGAGACTTGAACTCAAGTTACCTCTCTTACTTGGTATGTGACCTTGGACAAATCATTTCACTTCTAATCATCACATAGAGTTGTTGTAAAGATCCAGTGACCTAATAAATGTAAAGCATCTTGTCATTATAAATTTCTATGTAAATTCCAGTTATTAATAATAAATTTATATTAATTGATAATGCTATAGTTTTATTATTATTAACAATAAAATAGGACAGAGGTTCATTGAATCACTGAACAAGAGTAATTCTTAGGCAGTATAAGCCCATGGTAGAGCAGGATTCCATAACCCCTCCCATACTTGCAGGCCTCATAGAATACCATATAATGGGGTTGTTGGTGCATGTTCAGAAGGGAGAACACAGAAGATCCTCCAAAGGAGACTTGCTTCGGGCATGCCCAGATTGCCTAATATGGAGGCTTCCAACATCTCCTACAACATAGGTGAGTGTAACCTCCTTTGATCGACTGCATAACTGAAAAAGGCTTTAAAACTGGCAAGACTAAGATGGATGCTGTTCCTTTCTGCTTTCTCTCTGCACCAAGGGTGATGATCACAAGTGCCATAAAGGTAAGGGGAGGAGAAGAGAAATACTTCTACCACCACCCCTCCTCTTAGACACCTGTGGCTGGGAATGTTTGTCTTGCTGTTTCATTTAGCCTCAGTTTCAGGTACCAGTGGGTGTCCCCACTGGACCCCAGGACCAGGAAGTTTAAGGTACAGTGATCTTGACATCAGGATTACAGGCAGGATGTTGAAGCCAATCTGCCTGTCAGGCAAGCTCTGAAAAGCCAGGGTGCCTAAGACTCAAGCCCCAGGTGGGGAGGGGTTAGATTTGGAGCAGAGACTATATGCTCTATGGGAAACTGAGCTAAGTTGTTCATATATTTGTTTCCTACCTTTGAAGTCAATATTTCTTTGGAAGAGCAAATCTAACTATTAGTGGTTAAATGGAACTGGGATACAAGGGAGTCCCTCTATTCTTTTTTTTTTTAAGCAATCAGGGTTAAGTAACTTGCTCAAGGTTACATGGCCAGTTATTTCTGGGTGTGGTGCTAAGTATCTGAGCCCAGATTCGATCCCCAGGTCATCCCGACACTGGAGCCAGTGCTCTTACTCGCTGAGCCACCTGGCCGCCCCTAAGCAATTGGGGTTAAGTAACTTGCTCAAGGTTACACAGCCAGGTGTTTCTGGGTAGGTGCTAAGTGTCTGAGCCCGGATTCAATCCCCAGGTCATCCCGACACTGGAACTGGTGCTCTTACTGGCTGTGCTACCTGGCTGCCCCAAGTCCCTCTATTCTTGAAGGAACACCATAGGTGGTGGCTACAGCCATCTAAAAAGGGCCTAGACATGCCCAAGCCCCCTTAAGGGTACAGAAGAATCCTGGGGAAGAGGTGAAATTTAACTCAACTGACCTTCCAGGCGCTATCAGACACGGTAGTCAGTGTTACAATCATATAAAATACCAACAGATACAACTGACAATTTAGCCTGGCAAACTCTCCCCTCACTTCCATTTTTTTCTGTACAGCCCTATACAAGGAATTGAGCAAACTCCTCACCAAAGGATCTCTTATTTAGCTAGATATGAGGAAAACTTGTAGAAAGTCCAAAGGAAAAACATTAAATGGTTACATATAGGAAAACTCAATGACAGGGGAACCTGGAGGTGATTGTCCCATCCCCTCATTTTGGCCTGAGAAATTCATTTGGACAACATTCAGTCCCCACACTCTCCCCCAAGCATTTGGAGACCAGATGTCCCCTAGCCTGGAGCTCACTTCCAGAATCAGTTCTACACTGT
This sequence comes from Petaurus breviceps papuanus, assembly GCF_028583685.1. Taxonomy (NCBI): domain Eukaryota; kingdom Metazoa; phylum Chordata; class Mammalia; order Diprotodontia; family Petauridae; genus Petaurus; species Petaurus breviceps. The sequence goes on along the minus strand of NW_027187419.1, from coordinate 50,854,430 downwards.
ATTTTAAAGTAGGTAAGATTTCTCTTGGAAGACTCAATTTGTTTTTTCTCTGCTCTTTCCCACAGGCTTAGTGCTATTCCAGCTGCCCCTGGTCCCTCTGGTCACAACAAAAAGATCTGAATGACTCCTTTAAAGTATCAATGTGGCACCTCTCTCAGGGATATTTCCATTTGAAAAGAGGACCTAAGAGAGAGGGTGAAGCTTAATCCAAAGGAAAGAATCTCTAATTGTAGAATTTCAGCTATTAGGGCATCTAGGTGTGGTGAACATTTTGTAGCAGAGTAATCCTTCCAGGAACCCTTCAAATCATAGTCACCCATCCATTTTGCTGATCCATAAAGCTTGTCCTGATCCTATGCTTGCTTCTGTCAGTTAAATTCAACAATCACTTAATTAAGCCCCTAATGTATGCCAGGTAATGTGCTAGGCACTAGGAGCAGGGGTGGAGAACCTACAGCCTCAAGGCCACATGTGGCCCCCTAGGTCCTCAAGTGTGGCCCTTTGACTGAATCCAAACTTCATAGAACAAATCCCCTTAATAAAAGTATTTGTTCTGTAAAACTTGGATTTAGTCAAAAGGCTGCCCCTGAGGACCTTGAAGGCCATATGTGGCCTCAAGGCTGCAGGTTCCCCACCCTTGCTAGGGGAAAAAAAATAAAACCAAAACAGTCCCCATCTTCACAGAATGAATGAATAAATGGATGGATGGATAAAATAGCATTTTAAGAGTTTGCTATGTGCCAAACATTGTACTAAGTTCTAGAGATACAAAGACAAAAGCCATGATAGTCCCACCCTCAAGGAGCTGATATTCTACTAGGGGATAACAATAAGCATATAGATGAGTAAATTTAAAAATATGTGTGTATCTAGTATTATTCAGTCATTTTTCAGCTGTATCCAATTCTCTGTGAACCAAAGATAGTAGAGTGGTTTGCCGTTTCCTTCTCCACCTAATTTTACAAATGAGGCAACTGAGGCAAACAGAGTTAAGTGACTTGCCTGGGGTCATGCAGCTGGTAAGTATCTGAGGCCAGATTTGAACTCTAGAGAATGAGTCTTCCTGACTTCAGGCATGAAGTAGTTATACAGAGTAATTTCAAAAGAAAGCTTAAAGCCCTCTCACCACAGGCTTTCCTCTCTCAGGACAAATGAAGGCTGGGTCTCTAGTTCCATTATCACCTTTTGCTCCAGCCTTCACTGCAGAATTAATCTACTTACTTCACTTCAATTGTCCAGTATTGAGATATAGATGGCAGAGGCCTATTTAAGTGACCACAGGATGTGTAAGACCAGAATGGAGTGAATACCATCATGGTCTCTTTAGGACTTGGGCAAATGGAGCCTTCAGGACAGAGGCCTGCCTGGCACAGTGCTTCTGAGCCTAGAATGGTGTTGTAGCCACAACAGTTATTCAACCAATAACCACCCCCACCTCCTGTGGTCACTGTTACTAATATCAGCCTGCATACACCCAAAACCACTTTTGCTTGCCACTAATTACACTCACAAGCAGAATCTGGGTCCCTTGGCTTCTCCCCGATAGTGTCTTTTTGTCTGAAGAGACCACTAGGGAGTCAGAACTGAGTTAATCAGATATCTACATCTGCCAGGGACCTGTTGGTACAGTCTGCTAAATGCTTATATTGGTCAGAATAGGTAGCTAGACCCTGGAGCAGAGCTGCACAGAGTCAGGGCTCAAGGCTAGCCTCTGCCAGCCTCAGGATCGCCCAAAAGCAGGTAAAAGCACCCCCTTTAGGGACTGCCAAAGTGGTGGGGTTCACATTGGCTACACCCTCACATACTCACCATCTAATCACTCTTCCTCACATGGGAAGGCTGAGCTCTATGTACTTCCTTGGCTTCTGCCTGCACTACCACGACATCTAGTCAGAACTTCTAAACCTAGCTGATGGTGCAGGAGAATGAGCTGCCAAGGACCTTGAGGTCATTGGGGGAAGATCTCAAGTCATCTCTCAATCAATCAACATTTATTACCTGCCTTCTATGTGCCAGACTCTGTGGAGGATACAAAAAGAGGCAAAAGACAATCCCTGCCTTCAAGGAGCTTACAGTCTAAAGGGAGAGAAAACACGCAAACAAATACACACCAAGCAAGCTATATACAGGATAAATAGTAAATAACTCAAGGAGGGAAAGCATTGAAATTAAGAGGGATTGGGGAAGGTTTCCGATAGAAGGTGAGTTTTTTCAGTTGGAATTTAAAGGAAGTCAGAGTGGAGGAGGAGGGAGAGCACAGAGCCTAGATCATATGGCCCTATTGTGACTTCTGATATATCTCTTCTTTTTTCCTTTTAAGTGCAGATCAGAGATAACTATAACCTTGTAATTTTTGAAATGACCGAAAAGCAAGCCAGCGTAAGTCCAGGAGTAGAATTCATGCTGAAAGTTGCTCTTTGGAATAAAAAGAAATTCTGTCCATCTATTCTGATAAAGGAAGGCTCTTGTGAAAAAGCCTGATAATGACTAACAAAGTTCTAAGTGACCTGAACAGCCCAGTCCAGCAGTAGCAGAGATTTGAGCTCACTGTCTGTCAATTATGCTACATTTGGAAGTGAACTGGATGGAGATATATAAATCTGAGCCCACAATCCCCGGGATGGGAGACAACATAGGGAAGAGTGTGCTCCCAGATGAAGGAGAAAATGTTTGTACTTGTTAATATATTTACAGAAAATATCCCTTTGTAAAAGGTTGTTTCTTTTTAATTTCATCACTTATTTTCCCTTAAATTCATATTCCCACAGTAGGAAAGGGAAGAGAAGAGAATAAGCATTTATATAGCACCTATATGCTAAACACTGTGCTAAGTGCTTTACAAATATCATCTCATTTGGTTAGTTGTCAAACAATAATTCAATTCAACAAGTATTTATAATGTGCTTTGTATCAGCCAAGCACTGTAGGCTAGTGCACTGAGGCTACAAACATAAGAAAGAAACAATTCTTCCCCTCCATGAGCTTACCTTCTATTAGAGCTAACATTCCATCACTTCCTATTTTCCATACTCTTTCACAAACACCTGAGTGTTGGAGGTGCCTTAAGGTAATGGGATAGAATATCAGATTTTCTCTATATGTTTGTCAGTTGGTTTTGCTGAGATGTTTTTTTTCCCTTTTTCATTCTTTGTTATAAAGGATGACTGTGGGGAGAAAGTGGAGAAGACATTGGGAAATGTAGATGATATAAAAATAAAAGACAGCAATAAAAATTTTATTTAAAAAAATAAAAACACCCAGAGGCCAGCTCCCAACCACACCTATTCCACTAATTACCAGCATCACACATTCTCTTATATAGCCCAAGGGATAATTCATATCAATAAATAGCTCCCTGCTGCTGTTCTCTTAGTGCACAGCTGTTTCTAACCTATTCAGAGTCTATCAGCTGCTCCCCACTTTCCCTGTCCTTGGGACTTCTCCCTACACCCTGCTGGAGTTAGCTTTGGTGGGCTGGGTAGCCCAGCACTTTTTATCTTTTCCTGGGCTCCTGCTGTCCCTCTGGTAAAAAAAGAATTAACCTTGGAAAAGGAAGGAGAATTAAGTCCCTAGTGTTGTTAATGATTCTGAAGAACAGAGGATGTTCCTAAAATACAAAATAGGGAGAAGTTAGTTATGAAGTAAAAAAAAATCTATTAGGAAGAAGGAAGGGAACAGTATCATGAATTCAGGATGGCAGCCATAATTAGAGCTGTGTGTCTGTGTCTGTGTATATATGTAGATAGATAGATAGATAGATAGATAGATAGATAGATAGATAGATAG
>NW_027187419.1:50819163-50850634 GCF_028583685.1 Petaurus breviceps papuanus | reverse complement strand
TAGATAGATAGATAGATAGATAGATAGATAGATAGATAGATAGATAGATAGATAGATAGATAGATAGATAGATAGAGATATATGACGAGGGGGTCTACATATGTGTGTGTGTGTGTTTCCTATCCAAGTTCATAGACTCCTGAAGTCTATCCATGGACTACAGGAAGTCTACAGGAATGCCAGAACTGAAAGGAATCTTTGAGATCATCTGATCCAATGGTCCTCAAACTCTATTTTTACTCATGTCCCAGTATTCTTCACCATGAGGAATCACAGCAACCTACTCATCTAAGTTAATAACACTACTTAAGAGGCTTGCACATGGGAGGTTTCCCTTCAATGAGAGTACTCATGTTTGTGGAGTTCTTTCCTAGTTCAAGACCCAATATGTTGTGAGTTTAGTTTATTCGTTTGTAGCCAGAAAATTGGATTGACATACTTCCCACTGATCCAGAAAGAGCTGGCTCCATCAGGTGGAGTAAATGACCAGGCAGTTACCTCTAGGCACACACGCCCTTTAGCAAAGAGCCAGAGCACATCTTACTGGAAGGGCATGAGCTCGATGGGAAGTGTACCAATCCACCTCCCTACTACATATGTAATAGACACATAGTGTTTATTCTGTAATTGTATTCACTATACCATGTATTCTGGCTAAGTAAAGTATATATTAAGCAAAATTTTTTCTAAATTTTCATTTATTTGCAATAACATAACATTAAATCTATGACATATCCTTTGGGAGCCGCTAATCTAGTCCAACACCCTCATTTTCCTAATGAAGAAATGAGGCCCAGAGGGATGAAATGATTTGTCCCAGGTCCCAAACAAGTAAGTTGCTGTTGTTGTTCATCCTTTGTTTTTGAAAAGGACCAATGACATCATGGGGTGATGTCTTGATTTGCTAGTGAATTTAATTTAAGTGAGAAAAAGTTAAGTTATCAACCTCTCTCTTCCAGAGTCATCAAAGTCCAGTGGCAGGGCCCAGAATGCAGTGAGTGACCTTGACATCTTCAGTGTCTTACCAAGCTCTAAGTACTCCTTGTCACAGGGGTATATGGGCTGTCCAGGGAGGACTGGTGTGAGAGCTTGCCAAGCCCTTTTCAAGGCAGCTCATTCACCTTTGGTGCCCATCTTCACCCAACTCTCTCTCGCCTATGGCTCCAAGAAGCTGTAGCATGTGGCCACATCCCAGTAAAACCATCTCAGCAGACAGGCTAAACCAAGTTGAAAGTAACCCATGGGCCTCAAACCCACTGATGAATTAAGGGAATGTCTCCTCCATGCATGTGAGGACTTCCCCCAGCAGAATGGACAGATGAGAACAATAAGTACCACAGTAATGACTTAGAACCCAAGCTTCTAGACGATTGGCCCCATGTTATTTCCGCCAATCCATACTGCCTCTTCTATATTTAGTATGCGTAGTGTTACATGTCTCTCCTAGCCAAGCCATCTGTAAATCTTCTTATATCGTTTCATGTTCTGTGTTCCTGCTGGTTCTCCTTCCTCCAGGTCTCCCCGCAATCTCTAGCACAGAGCTGCAAATATGATAGGCCAACAGGGCATGTTTTTGACTGACTGATAAAAAGTTAGGAATATAGAACCTAATTCACAGAAGTAAATGTGTGCCAACACTTAGAGTATGCTACCTCAGAGGGCATGCCAGTGGACCGTTGGGGCGATCTGCACTTTGAGTCCCTTTCTGTCAAAGAGAAAGGGAAGAAATGTGCCTCCAAACTTCCTAATAGGCATTTATTTACCAAATGCTTGTTGACTTGACCTAGAAACTCTACTTCCTGGGTTATCGTCTCTGTGATCTGGCCAGACATCTCTGGTGAAGTTATCCTACCTGAGAGGCACAGACAGTACATATTGATATGATGAGAATGGAAGGAGAAGAGGAAAAGGAAGGAGTAAAAGAAGATAATGTAGGAAAAGAGAAAGGAAGAGGAGAGAAAGGAGAGGGAGACAGAAGTGGAGGAGGAAAAGGAAGGAGTAAAGGAAAAGGAAAAGAAGCAAGGAGAAGGGGCTCACTCCCTGAACTGAGCATAAAGCTTGTAAAGGAGAGGAGGAAGAGAGGTAGTGATTGCCCTTACCTCCTAAGCATTAAAACAGGATTGGGTTCAACATCACGGAGACAGAACATAGACAAGAAAAGGGAATACCCCTCCTGTCCCCTGTTTGCCCCTCCCCCCAAAATAGATAGTCTAAGTAAGGATCCTCCTAACCAACTTTGGCACCCCACCCCTAATCGCTGGCACCTCTGAGAGGGGCAGTATGAATCAGTTGTGCTTACAATGAGAGAGGCTACCCAAATGTTCATTGGGTTATAGCTCTAGAATTAAAAGAACCCCAGAGGTCAATTTGTTCAACCATTTCCCTCATTTGACAGATGAGGAAGTTGAAATCTAGAAGTGATGTGCCTAAGATCACATGGGTAGGATTTGAACCCAGGTCCACTGAATCCAAAGCCAGAATCTTTTTCCACTCTGCTTCCTTGCCTATAGCTCACTAATATGGTTTTCTTGTCAGTACCGCACTCCCATTGTTTTTCCCATTGACATTATCAACCCCAAGCCCCTCTCCAATAAGCTGAGCACAAGACTTTAGATACAGCAATTCTTTACTGTAGAGCCCAAGAGTGGGGCCTCCATATAGGATCATACTCTGTCCTCCCTCTCCTCTGAGCTCATCACCCCTCCCTACTGCCCTAAGCTTCTCTCATAAAATTCCCAAGGTGGAGAAAAGTAATATGCACTACAAGTGTTATATCTGAAGGACACTATCTCCCTCAAGTGCTCCTCAATTAACCCAATTAGCCAGCAGCTTCAATCCCTCTGGGTCCCTCTGGATAGAGGGGTCCCCTCCCTTACAGCAGCACTTGGAATTTATGGGTTGCTTCTCTGCCACTGGGCCCAAAGAACAAGTCCCAGGAGTCCTGCCTGAGCTCAGAGGAAAATTCACTGAGCCCTGGACTCTAAACTCCTCTTTCCAATTCTTTTCAAATGAGGCAAGATTCTTTGCTCTCTTATTCTCAAAGATAAGAGCAGGGAGAGGGAGTCAGCTTTAAGTACTCTGTGAGACCAGAGGTTTGGCTACCTTGGGTTCAGCTTCCCAATATAATATATGATATATCCTGTACCATCCATCCCATCTACCTTATTCTGACTAGAGTCTCAGGGACAGTGGCCTGGAGCCTCTTTGACCTACAGGATTATGGGCCCAGGCCTGGAGGAGATGATGTCCTTGCTCCTCACTTCAGAATGTGCAGAACACTGTATGTGATAGAGTTATATAGGACATAGTGCCTGCCCTCAGGGGGTTCATACTCCACAGAAGAGGCAAGATACATGTCTGTTCCTTTTGTTTATGGTCCACTTTCTCTTAGACCTCTGGCTTGAAAGCACATGATAAAGTGAATGCCTGATTAGAGGTGGGTTCAACAGTCACTGTTTGTGACTGATGCCTCCATTCTAATCTCTCCACCAGCTACTCCCCATACCTCTTCCCTCACCCCCTGGCCCTTGTCAGCCACAGCCCCACCTGGCTCCCTGTGGATACTCTTTTCACTATGCTGGTCCCCTCCAAATATGCTGATCCCAGTGCCAGACAGGCTTTCTCTCCCAGCAGAACAAGTCCCCTGCAGTTCCTGAGAGGGGAGGAGGGTATAGGGGAGAGATGGGCTTATCCATTATTAATTCCCCCTGGAGATTCCAACGCCTCCAATGCCAACTGCATTATTTAAAACTTGCTTAAATTTGGCCCAGAATAGAGAAATTTATCGTTGTTGATCTTTATCCCTTCCTCTCCCACATTATCTTTCCCTGTTTCTTTAGGGAAAATGTAGACTTCCCTAGAATCAACCCCACTCTGATCTAGTCTTTATTCTTTCAGAGACTTGCTGGTGATCCCAGGCAAGTGACAGAATTGTTTTAGGACTCATTTTCTCCAAATTAAAAAAGGGATTGCAATCCCTTTTCCCACACCCATGATCCACTTCCTACCTCCCCAAAGGATACTTTGAGAAATGAAAAGTTTTTACTATTGCTATTGTGGAGGGGGAATTAGCTTGTGAAGCCCTGAGTTGGGTAACCATGCAAGGTCACATCAAAGGTAGTTGAGATGGGAAGAGCAGCAATTCTAGTGACCTGGTTTGTGTATGGAAGGAGAGAGACAAATACATACACACACACAAACACACACACACACACACACTTCTTACCTCTAGCTTTGACTACAGTAATCAGAATAAATAACTATGCCATTCCTGAAAAGAATTGATCACTTAATTTGCCTTCTGAATCCAATCACCCACCAAAACACTCTTCCCTGCCCACCACTTCCATTGTCTTCCCCAATTAGGATGTAAGCTCCTTGAGAGCAGAGATTATCCTGCTTCTTTATATTTGTTAGCACAGTGCAACTGGAACGTACTAAACACTTAATAAATAAATGCTTTGTCACTCATTTTTCTGCTTTCTTAAGGAGAAATGTGTTTATTTTCATTTTTAAATGTGTTTATTTTAAATTTTGTCAATGTCTTCTTTTTCTTATATCACAATCATCTCTGGATATTTGTCCACCAAGAGCCTTCCCTTGTAACAAAAACAAAACAGATATATATCTGACAGTGTGCAAAATATTCTCTACCTTTAGGCCCCCACTTCTCTAAAGAAAGGAAAGTGGTGCATTTTCCTTTTTTTTCTCCAGGCCCAGATTGAGGATGATAATTAGCCAGCATTCAAATTCAGTTTATTGTTCTCCTTGTCTTATATTACTGTAGGCCTTGAGTATATTGTTTTCCTGGTTCTGCTTCGTTATGGGTTCATTCAAGTCTTCCCATGAGTCTCTGAATTCCTCATATCCATTATTTCTTAGAGTACAATAATATTCCATTAGTCTGGATTCTTAATGAACTTATGCTGTCTAATAGTGATTACTTTTTCCTTTCCCAAATGCTCAGAAACTATTCTTCAGTAACGAGATAAAGAATTTTGCCAGGCACCAACATCAAGGTCACCATTCTGGGGCTTGAAGATTCTAACTGTTTCCCCTTCTGAAAATAAGGACTTTGTCCATCTCTAATCCTAGGGAACTTTTACCATTTTTCATATGTCATATTCCCATTTATCTCACATATTACCAAGAAGTGTTCAGCAACCACATTTGCATATTTGTTCCCCTTCATTCCTCTCTTGGCTCTACTTCTGTCAATCAATCAATATGCATTTATTAAGCACCTACTGTATTTCAGGCACTATGCTAAATGCTAGAGATGCAAAAACAAGCAAGACAGTCGCTGGCCTCAAGGAGCTTACATTCTAATTAGATAGACAATAAATATGCAGACAAATATATACAAAGCAAACTATATGCAAGATAAAGAGGAAATAATTAAGAGAGGGAAGGCATTAAAATTAGGGTGGGTTGGAGAAGGCTTCCTGAAGAAGGTAAGGTTTTAGTTAGGACTGTGTAACTGTGAATCAACTGCCCTCTCACCCTAGAATTTCCCTCAGTACATTTGATCTTTTTACCCTGGACCATCCCTGTATTGCACTGAACCCCTTCTCCCATTAGTGAGTTCATCCTGGGGCCTGTTTTGATGAAGGGCCCAGGCTGACTATCGTTTATTCCCATCCTGGCTGTGCTTCTGAGTTTTGGGCCTTTGCCACCATGTCCTTCATGGGTATATTCTCTCTCCTGTGCTCCTACTTCCCCCTTATCCTCCCTACCCTTGATTTTCATCTTCCACTGATACATTCAAACATAAAATCCTTGAGGGCTATTTTTCTTTTTCCTTGTATTTGTATCCCCAGCACTCAGCACAGTGACCATCATACAATAAGCACTTAATTAATGCTTGGTGCTTGCCTGTCTTCCATTACCTTTGGATGTAATTTATCTGGGCCAGACTGAAAGGAGATCATAACTGGAGTAAAAGAAAGAAAAACTCACAAAGTTAGCCAGAGTTATAAGGACAGACACAGCAATAAACATCAATCAGCATCACCTCCCAAAAGATAAATCTTTCGGGGAGAAAACGAGGATGGATGGAGATCCAAAGGGGACCCACGCAGAAGTCTACATTATTGCTTTGCACATGTCACAGAATCAAAATCATGGAATCTCGTTATTGGAAGGGACTATGGAGACTGTCTGGTCCAACTGGAACCAGTATAAAAATATTCTCTCCAGCATCTCCACAAATTGTGCATCCGGCAAAGCCTCCCATGAGGAGGAAGCCACTAGCTCCCCGGGCAACTTGTTGCACTTTTGGACAACTCCAATTTTTAGGAAATGTTTCCTGACATGGAGTCCATCTCTACAACTTCTGACTCTTCTCCTTAGCTTTCTGTGATCAAGAAAAACAATCTAACCTCTTCCACATGAAAACTTTTCAAATAGGTGTGTGTGTGTGTTTGTTTGCATGATATCCTTGCCATTAGATTATAAGTTCCTTGAGGGCAGAAACTGTCTTTTGCCTCTCTTTTTTATCCTCAGCACTTAGTACAGTGCCTGGCAGACAGTAGGGGCTTAATAAATGTTTATTAAACTGACTGAAATACTTGAAAGCCCATCTTTTTTAATACCAATATTCTTCCAGTCTTGTTGTATAGCTTTAAGTAATAGAATTCAAGGATCACAGAAGAATCAAATCACAGTGAAATGAAGAGACATATGGTAGGTATAAGTTGACTATACAAAGTTTGTTACCTATAATGCCTTATCAAACAAGGGTGTATGAAGAGCATCAAGGGAATGTATAGCAAAAAAAGGAAGAGGGGACAGTCATAGAGCAACAGCAATAGATTCTTGGTCAACCTGATGTCTGTTCTGCTATTGATGCAATGTAAAAAGTACCAGAGAATGGCCTTCAGCATACCAAATATCTACTCTAATCTAGGGAGAATTCATGGAAAGACATGGATAAAAATCATGTCTGCTAGGTAGCATAGTGCATAGAGTGCTAGACTTAGAGCAAAATAAAACCTGAGTTCAAATCCAACCTCAGATAATTACTAGCTATGTGATCCTGGGCAAGTAACAATATCTCCTTGCCTTAGTTTCTTCATCTGTAAAATGGGATAATCCCATTTTTAAAATGCACCTGCATCATAAGGTTGTTGTAGGAAACAAATGAGATAACGTATATAAAGCACTTTGTGAACTTTAAAGTCCTATAGAAATTTTAGCACTTGTTATTATTCCTTTTCTTCTCTATGTGAAACATTTTTTGATGTTTTATTGATTTTTTTAAAATTTTACATCACTGTTGAAATCACTATGGAATGTAAACTCCTTAAAGGCATGAGATATTCCATCATTTTGTTTGTAGCCCAATCTTGGTACAGTGTATGGTACATATTAGACACTTAATTAATGCTTGTTGGTTGGTTAGTTGATTGATTGATTGAAGGGAGATACTGGCAAGATCATAGACCTTTCTTTCTAAGCTAGTGAGTAAAGCAGAAGACACTGAAACTCTACTGAATCTGGGAAGGAAATGTGTGTAAGTGTGTAACCTAGTGAGCTATATGCCACTTGCTACATTTGCAGGGATATATAATCAAGGTGACAAAAATAAAATGTGTGTGTGCCTGTGTGTGTGTGTGTGTGTGTCTTTGGGTCTGTCTAGTGCTTTACAAATATTAGCTCATTTTATCCTCACAACAATCCTGGGAAGCGAGCACTATTTTTATTTCCGTTTTACTGATGAGAAAACTGAGGCAGATAGATTAAGTGATTTTCCCCAGGGTCATATAACTAGTATGTATCTGAGGCTGGATTTGAATTCAGGTTCTCCTGACTCTAACTCTAGTATTCTACATTCTACTATGGCAACTGACAAAGCTTTAAAAAGCTAGAATGTCACCAGTAAGCAACTATATTTGTTCCCAATAAGAGCTTTGCAAAAACTTAAGGTATTTTGACCAATCTATGATTCAATCAGTGTTCATACTAGCTCTATACATGCAAATTTTGAGAAAATGTATTTAAAATGATTAGTAAACTATAAAGAGCTATATAAATGCCAGCTATTATTATTAATTATTATTCAGATCATACCTACTTGGAAAGATAATTTTAAAAACTAAAAATAAGGAGACCAAGTTTGGTTGGGAGTCTCTCTCACTTTGTGGAAGAACAATATGTAAGGGTGACTAAACAAGAAGCATCATCTAATCTGGGTGCTACATGTCCAAGATATAGGAATGTTGTTGTTCAGTCATTTCAGTCATATCCAACTCTTTGTGACTCTGGGGTTTTCTTGGCAGAGATACTAGAGTGGTTTGCCATTTCCTTCTTCAGCTCAGCTTTTTTACAGATGAGGAAACTGAAGCAAACAGGGTAAAGAGAACTGCCCAGGGTCACACAGATGGTAAGTATCTGAGAGTTCCGATTTGAGCTGAGGTCTTCTAAATTGAAAGCCCAGTGCTCTATCCACTGTGCCACCTCTCTGTCATCAGGAATAGCAACTCCCAGAAGAAGCATTTTCCTTTAATCACAGAATGCAGATTTTTCTTGCAGCCTGGTCCCTAATGGCCAGATATCCCCCTATATAAAAGGGGATCACGTGCTCCTCTGAAAGTAAAGAATCCCTAAAGAAAGGAGAATTGTCAATATCCAAACAACAACTACAAAAGGAACTATGTGCCTCTGAATCAAGGGTTCTTCACTTGTAAACCTTTTGAATCATTTTTTAATTGGGCAATCTTATGAAGTCCATGGACCCCTCCTCGGAATAAGTTTTTTAAATAATAGAAGGAAATGCTAAATTTTAGAGATCAATAAAAAATACAGCTATATATTTTCCCTATTTCTATTTTCCAGTCCCCTCCCCTCAAAACCTATCCACAGGCATTGAACGTGGGTTAAGAACCCCTGCTTTACATGGAAGTTTTTATCAAACTTATTAATTTCATGGTCTCCCACGTTACTGCTTTCTCCCTCAAAAATTGTCATGTATTTATATACATTTACATATGTATATACAATAGAATATATGCTCCTTGAAGGCAGGGATTATTTCGTTTTGCTTTTGTAGCCCAGTACCTAGCATAGTTCTTGGCACACAATAGATGTTTCATTTCTATTGGTTAATTGATTGATTGGTGGTCTTTTACCTTATTGGAAGTTCTCTCCCCTAGAACACTTCTCCTGCTTGACCTTCTGGCTCACCAACAAGGTATCATGCTCTCAGTCTTCTAACTTGGGGACCTCAAGACCATCCTTTTTCAATCTCTCCTCAGACAAATGAACTGAAAAAAAAAACAAGCATTTATTGTTAACTGTGTCAGGTATTATTACTACTAAGTGCTGGGGATGCAAAAACAAAAGGAAAACTGTCCCTACCCCAAAGTAGCTTACATTCAAATGGGGAAGTCAGCATAGAAATGACCACCTTAGAAACTCATTCCTTGATTTCAGAGTCACATTAAAAATTTCTTAGCAATGTTCTACAAAGAGCACTAGACTGGAAATCAGAAAATCTAGTTCTACTCCTGTCTCTGGCCATTCTCTTTGTGATACTGACCTTGAGCAAATCATTTCATATCTCTGCCTTTTTCATATTGAGCTTTAAGGTGATAATGAGGTACAGTTAAAAATTAGGTCCAGTCTGAGGTTCATTTTCTATAAAATTAGTAGGTTGGTCAAGATGACTCCTATTCAAGTGATTCTATGATTCAAGCAACTAACACCAGCAATTTTAGATACCCTGTAAAATAATAAAATCCTTCAACAACTCTTACTTCTACCAAGGTTTTAATTTTATTCTAACACCTGTTCCAGGAACACTTCCCCAACTCCCACTGGTACTGACAGGTTGGGTCCCCAGTGAAGGGCTGGCTGTTCCATCTCTCAGAGCTCTAGAGGTTACCCTAATGGCCTCAGGTTTTCTAGGACTATCATTCATTACCTCCCACTAGTATGCCTCTCATTGATTATCAGCCAGTAGCCAGCAGCTTTTCAAAAAGGGTATTTACTGAAGTGATATAATAAAAACAGCTGGTACACAACATCCCCTACCCCAAACCAGGATGCACTGTCTCCCCTGAGCATTCAAGGTCTCTTAGGAAAATGAATGCAAACAAGGTGTAAAGGTTAGGATGCATACATATGGTTAGGGACTAACTCACAAATCCAGGGAATGGGAATCCTTTCTTGATACCATAGCTAGTATTATTTTCTGCAGATGGTATTTTCCAATGCAAGCTGCTTGAAGCTGCTTCCTCCCAAGGTAGCTATCTTTAAGATGTATTTGTCTTTGTCTTCAGAATATAACCGATGAGTCTCTTTTTGCTCTATACTTGATGTATTGTTTGTTACTGGTCCAGTTTCTGATGACATGGTTAAAAGAGTTGGGGAAAAGAGAGAGGGAGAAACTCTCTCATTCTTTAAATAAAAATGTCCTCTCAGAGACTTGGCTCAACTCCAAGGCTGCCATCTTCTGCCATTGGCCTGGACCCCTCTTGACCAAGCTCACCAATGAGCTGACTGGTTTTTTTTGTTTTGCTTTTTTTTTTATACAGAGGCCAATGGGTATGAGTGATCCTCTCAGTTAATCACCATGCAAAGAGATCACATGGTGTAAAACACCTTATTTACATATTTTAAACTTTCTCGTATCTATTGAATTATGATATTTCCAGTAGCTTAGTCATGATTAAGTGGCCAAGATAAATATTTAAGCCTGAGGACTGGGTTTGCAAATAATAATAATAATAATAACAATGATGGTGGTGGTGATAATAGCTAGCACTTATATAGCATTTAAAGTTTTCCTAAGTGCTTTACAAACATTTCATTTGATCCTCCTAGCAAGGTGCTATTATGATCACCAATTTACAGAGGAGGAAATTGAGGCAAACAGATGGTAAGCACCCCTAACAATAGCTAACATTTATAAAATGCTAACTATGGGTCACATACTACACTAAGAGCTTTGCAATTATTGTCTCATTTGTTCCTCACAACAGCTCCAAGAGGTAGTTGCTATTATTATCCCCCTTTTCTGGCTAATGAAACCAAGGCAAACAAAGGTTAAGTGACTTGCTCAGAGTCACACAGCTAGTAAGTGTCTAAGGCAAGATTTTAATATTGTTGTTCCTGACTCCAAGTCCAGTGCCCCATCTCCCTGACTTCTTAGATTTCACCATCCATGAAGCTTGAACTGACTCTTCTGTCAATCATGACCCACTTAGCCCTTCAAACCTGCTATAGTTCTTTGGAGTTTTTTTCTTTCTAATGTACTTACCAAAATAACAATAATTCACATTTGAAAAGCACTTGATGGTTTTCAAAGCATTTTCCTAACAATGATTTTGATGTTTTTTGGTGAAGAGGAAAATGACTACTTGTCTAAAGAGACTACTAATATGGTTGCTCAGAGGTCTCACCAACCAACCTGGATTTTATAAAGACTGGTACAAAAGATAGAAGCAAGAATAGGTAACAGAGGGTGGATATCAAAATATGTCTGTAAAGAGGAGTGCCAGCAAGGCTACCACTTGGAAAACTGGTAAGGAGAGCTAAGGATGCCAGAAAGACTTTTATAGTCATGTTAGGTAAGAGAAGATTTAAATAAGGAACATGAAAACAAACAAATTAATGAATGAATGAATGAATAAACAAATAAATAAATAAATAAGGAACATGATCATTGGTTGAAGAGCCCAGGATTATGAAAACTGACAGTAGAAAGAAGACAGAACTGCCCAGCTCTTTGGGGGGCAATTCTTTTTTCTCTGCCAAGAAGAAGGGTCTAGAAACTTAGTCCAATACAAAACTGGCTAATAGGAAGTTGCACCTAAGATGACTAAGGAAATAGAAAGAGAGCACCTGGTTGTACCTCATCACCTGATGCGTATGAACTGCATCATAGGTTACTAAAATCACTGCTCAATGTGATTGCAGAACCTCATTGGCAGTGATCTTTGAAAGATCATAGAAAATATGAGAGTTGGTACAGGAATGGAAAAGGATAGACATTTTACCAAGTCTAGGGGGTAGGAGAAAGGGAGATAAGATAAAGAAGAGAATGAATTCCACAAACTACAAGGAAGTGAATTTAACTTCAATTCCAAGGAAAATTCTAGAATACCTATTAAAACAATGGCTAGTGAACATGGAAGCAATTTATTTTCTTTTTTGACTAGACCTCTAAACTAGTTGAACAGGAGGTCTTACAGATCAGAGGTTTTTTTTTTTTTTTTGGATCATGGACCATTTAGACAATCTGATGAATCCCACGATCCCCTTCTCAGAATGATGTTTTTAAATACATAAAATTAGATGCATAGCATTATGAAGCAAACCAATTATACTGTAATAATCATCAAAATATTTTTACAAAATGATATTTTAAAATAAATTTAAATTTTAATAGTTGATAGAGAAATGCAAATTAAAACAACCTTGAGATATCATTTTCCACCTATCAAATTGGCTAAAATGATTGAAGGGGAAAGCAACAAATGTTGGAGGGAATGTGGAAAAAAAAGGGACACTCGGTGGAATTGTGAATTGATCCAACCATTTTGGAGAGCAATCTGGAATTATGCCCGAAGACATTACATTGTCTATACTCTTTTGCCCAGCAATACTGCTAGCAGGTCTATTTCTATATTTTGGGAAAAGGGAAAATAACCTATGTGTTCTAAAATATTTATATCTGTTCTCTTTGTGGTGGCAAAGAACTGGAAATTGTGGATAAGCCCATCAACTGAGGAATGGCTGAACAAGTTGTGGTATAGGATTGTGATGGAATACTACTGTGATATAAGAAATGATGAGGTCAATGATCTTAGAATGGATAGATTTGCATGAAATCATGAATAGCAAAATGAGAAAAACCAAGAGAACATGGTATACAGTACTATTTTAAGAACTATTTCGAGTAACAAAGTCATTTTGACTATTATAAATATCCAAATTAACTACAAAGGACATATGAAGGAAGATGCTATTTGCATCCAGAGAAAGAACTGATAAAAAGATGTATAGAATGATTTTATACATAACACACACACACACAAACACATATTTGTCTAATGGCAACCATCTGGAGGGAGAGGAGAAAAAAGAAATTTAGATGATAGCTTTATTATATATTTAAAAGGAATAGCAAATTGTACACAATAGATTTGCACATTCATGAGCAATCATCTTTTTATTATATTATGTTAGGAAAATGTATGTTTTATTCCATAAATTAATAAATAAATAAAAATTAAATATACATATAAGTTTATGGACCCTAAATTAAATTTTTTTGGTATGGACATATTTTAGCTAAATTTTAGCAAAGCATTTGATAAAATCTTTCATGCTGTTCTTATGGAAAATATAGAGGAATATGGGATAGACAATAGTACAGTGATATAGATTCTGAGCTAGTTCAGTGGTGGAACCCAAAGAATAGTCATCAATGGTTTGATGTCAGCTTTGAAGGAGGCCGCCAGTAGAGTGTCTGAGGAATATGTACTGCTTGGCATTTTTGTCAATGACTTTGATAAAGGCATTAATAGCATGCTTTCAAGTTTCCAGATGGCACAGACCTGGGAACTATAGCTAGCATGTTCAACGACAGAGTCAGAATCCAAAATGATCTTGATAGGCTAGCCACTGAGACAAAGCTATAAGATTAAACTAAATAGAAAGAAATGCGAAGTCTTACATTTGGGGTAAAAAAAATGTCAACTTTGCAAGTACAAGACGGGGGAGGTATGACTGTCTTGAAGTATTTGGAGAATTTTCATTTGGAAGATGGATTTTATGTGTTCTCTTTGGCTCCAGAAGGCAAAACCAGAAGCAATGAATGGAAATTACAAAGAGGCAATGTTAGGCTCTGTGTAAGCAAAAAATTTTCTAATAACGATAGCTATCCCAAAATGGAATGGGCCACCTCTGGAGAAAATGAGGTGTCTTTCACTTCAGGTCTTTAAACAAAAGCCAGATGATCCTGTCAGGAATATTGTTGAGGGGATCCTTTCTCAAGTATAATTTGAAATAGGTGATCTTTGAGATCCTTTCCAACTCTGAAATTCAGTTATTTTGTGATTTTGTGAATGTTTTAGTTTAGATAGTGAATTTGTAGTCTTCCCATTTTACAGAATAGTACTGAGCTTCTGAGAGATTAAGTGATTTGCTTATGGCTAAAACAGCAGCAAATGACTGAAGTGGGATCTAAATTCAGGTCTCCTGAATCCGAATCTAATTCTTACTATTGAACTAAACTACTTCTCAATCTCATTTTGAAATATTGTGTATCATACTTGCCTCTCTATCTTTTGTATCTTTGTAGTCCATCTTCCATTAGACTCTAAACTCTAAGAAGGCAGAGATTACATCTTATCTAAACTTTGTAGAGCATCCTTTTAACTACACCCATATCCACAGTCCCAGTTCTATAAATAACTCATGTAACCCTGAGCATATCACTTATCCTCTCTGGTTCTCAGTTTCTTCATCTGTAAAATGAGTTAATCAAACTAGATGAACTGTGTTATTTCCAGCTTTAGATCTTTGTCTCATCCTATGAAACCACAACTTGAGCCCCCAACAATATGCTACTATGTCAGAACACAGTAAATGGCATGAATTCAAAAGCAAAAAATCTTAAATTAAAAGTGAATATTATAGGGGCAGCTAGGTGGCACAGTGAATAGAGCACTGGCCCTGGAGACAGGAGAACCTGAGTTCAAATCCGGCTTCAGACACTTAACACACACAAAAAAAAAACCTAGCTGTGTGACCTTGGGCAAATCACTTAACCCCAATTGCCCTCCAAAAGGCAAAAAAATTTTAAAAAGTAAAGTGATAAACCAAAAAAGTGAATAGTATAGAAAACACATCTGTATCTCCACCAGTCTATGTACTGTGCATGTAGTAAGTTCTTAATAACACCTCACAATCATGGAGAATCTTAGGGTTACAAAGTGCTATTTGTTGAGTGAATGAGTGAGTGGGTGAATAAGTAATAGGGGAACAAAGAGAACTGGAAGAAAATATCTTGATACCCTTGTACTCACTGCACTTCCCTATCAAGTTCTCTAAGCTCTCCTTGCTCCTCGTTGATTCCCTAACAAGGATGCTTCACTGTTAAATAATCTAGTTTCTTAAACTTGTTATGATGTTTTAGATCTTGCCAATCCCCAAACCTTAATTATTTCTACCATATATCTTTTTCACTCTTACTAGAATGCTTCTAAGCAGAACTGAAGAAAATCATGAAACCATGCTAACTATGTGATAACATAAGCCATGTGCTAACACCACAAATTTATTTTGTCTAATCTCATTTGGGCCCTTTCTGTAGCAAGGCAATCCCTCTATTCTTCCCTAATTGTTTCTTTATTCTAATCACTACAGAGGCTATTCCAAACTTAGACTCCTGCAGTCCTCCATATTCCCACCCTATCAAATGAGGATCTAGCCTCATACTTCAATGAAAAAAAAATTAAAGTCCTATTTGATGAACTTCCTCTTCTTCCTTTCTCCCCATCTCAGATGTCCCTGACATTATTTTCAATTATTTCCTCATTTACTCTAGTCTCCACTGAAGGAGTTGTCCTTTTACTTGTCAAGACCAACCCTTCTACATGCAACTCCATTCTCATTAGTCTTCTCCAGCAGACTGACCCCACCATTATCCCAAATTTCTCTCTAATATTCAATCTCCCTTTATTTATCGATTCTTTCCCTGCAGTCTACAAACATGTCCAAGTCTCCTCCATATTTAAAAAGCTCTTGCTAGATCTTGTTGGCTATGATCATTTATATATATCATTTATATTCCCTGGCTGGGGAATTCTGTACCTCCCACATAACCATGGGTTGTTGTTTTTTTACATTAGAGGAAGAGGTCACAGAGCCCTAGACTGATTATAGGTAGTAGTTTAACCAATCATTATGAATACTTACAAACAGAGGCAATCTTTGGTCTGGGGTGGCAGCCAGAAAGTCATGTGGATCCCCACTGAAGAACCCCAAAATCCCCATAGTAATTATAGAAAACAGACAAAGGCAAGAGGAGCTAGAGAGAGCATCAGTATTTATTGGTAGATATTTTTGGTTTTCTGCTTAGTAATGAGCTTGGGTGTTAAGCCAATGTTATGCCCAAGCATAAGTTTGTGTATGGATCATGTACCAGTCGCACATATGGTCCACAATATTCTTATTTTGGTTTTCATATGTCACAGTATCTTATATTTTGACTCAGTGTATAAAATATAATTGTAGATGGGTCACTATGTCTGAGTTTCCACCTTTCACAGAGCTTCAGTTTTTATGGTTTTTCATGTATTACTGTATTCCCCAATACAAACAATGCATCCCCTGAAAAGTCATCCATACATTCTTTCTAAATATCTTCTACAATATCCCTGTGGTAGCTCTATACTAGGGTGTTTAGGGCCTTTTGGGGTACAGCCAGGATGATTTCACTTGTAAGCATAAATCACATAAGCAACAAAAGCATAGCTAGGAAGACAACATGTCCAATAAGAAATTACCACTATTATCACAATTTTCTTCTATCCCACCTCTGGGGGGGGGGGTGAAGGAAGAACCAATGGCATTGGGGTATTAATGAATTATCTGAATTTCTGAACTTGGTTCAGAGACACATTAACTTGACTTGGGCAGTCTTATAACATATTGGGAGTGACAGAGAAGAGATTCAATTACAAAATGGGATCAGAACAATTTAATTTTCTCAATTTCCCCCTTTTTTTGAAGGGGAGACTTGTACAATGATGACTATCAACCCACCCCCAATGTCCATTTAATCAGCAAATTTTATCTTGGAACCCAGACATACCATGTAGTTGTCTGGTTTCTAGAACATCTTTTCTTGGGAAACCTGAAAAAAAAAGTCTTGTCTTTAAGGGAAACTCTTTCAGTAGAATTGTTTTTCTGGTTCCAGATTGCTTGTAGAGACTCCTTAGATGTTCCTGCTAAAATCCTTTACAAAACAGATCTCAGTACAATTTAGTATAGCCTCTCAAATTTTACTTCTCCAATAACTGGTTCATATTGTGAAGACCAGTTCAAACCTTGGAGCTCTGACCTTAACAATAGAACTATAAAGGGGAACATCAAAGTAGGAATCCAGAGTTTGCTTGAAGCTTCAGAAAATTTAGGTGTTTTTTTTTTACATGCCCATTAGAATCATTTATGTTTGACATACTGGATTGCCTGATCTTTTTACTTTCTCATACTTTTCCAGTCTGATTCCAATTTTGTTTGGAGAATCAGATACTATTAAGGATTCAATCCTGTATATGAAAACATAAGTAACAGCACTCTTGCAGGCAGAAGTTTACCTGGGTTCAATGGTTACAAAAATGAATTTACTTATAAGAGGGTGACTTTACTCCAATTATAATAAAAGACTTGGGAGGATACCTAATTAATTAATTCCAAAACAGTACACATCAATAAGTTGTTTATAATAAAATATGTTTGTACTATAGGACATATAGCACAAACAGGTGTTATTTCCACATTAGTAATAAACCTGAATGAAACTGATTTTTCAATTAATGTAAAAATATTCTATAAATTACCTCCCTCTAAGAAAATTGATTGCGCTGAAATTCTCTTCCCAAACCAAACTGAAGATGTTTCTGATTTTAGTTTAAGTAATTAATAGAATAACCACTAGGTCTTTCAGTCAGATGTACCAATACCCAGTTATGCTTACATCATTTTGAAACATTTAAGGACCTTATTTTATCTTTGCCTAATTATTTCCATATTATTCTGAAAGAATCAGCTATTTTAGGGACTTAATATTTCACATGAATATTCAGGCAGGCAGACGACAAGCCTACAGATTAATTTACTTAGTTGTTTGGGATATGGAATAACTACACATTCAGATTGAAAACAGCAAGATCTCACCTAATTGCATTATGCTCATATCTTTTACTGACCACTTCCTCTGATTATAGAAATTTGCTATAAAAGGCAAAAGCATAGAAGTGATTCTACCAGCATCAAAATGATCATTTAGGATTAAGCCAAAGGGTACATATATGACAGAATTTTAGTTTAATTATGTTTGATTTCAGGTAAGAGTCACAGTTTAGCAACCAATCATGCATTATCAATTGTACCTCAGTCAGACTCAGGAATAGCCAGGTGAAAAACATTTCAAAGGAACAAAATGGGGATTTTTCTCCCCAGGAGGGAAAAAACCAGGAGCATCCCACCTTAGGCTGATCCAAATGTTGTCCTCTTGACTTTTCCCAGATGCAAATCTCTACCTGTGACAGTTAAGAATCACATTCCCTCTGAGTACCTTGTGACATCTCTCTCAAATGGTGAATTATTGACTATTGGTTATTGATGGACTATTATCATCCATCAAACAACTATACCTGAATTTGAACCTCAAAACTCAAAACAAAATCAGTTACAATCCCAAGAGCTTTTACCTCTAATGGCAAGTTTCCCTAATCATAGCTTAGGCCTAGATATAATTATTTTTACTATCACAGAGTTGCAATGAGAAATTAAAAATTTAATAGCATTCACATAAGAGATTTCATTTATCACCTTTCACTTCTTTTTTCTTTGCATCTCAAATTTAAATTTATCCTGGTATAAAGACAAATCATTAGAAATAATTTCTAAATTATACATAAAATTTCAAATTCTGAGGAAGTCAAGTTCATTGTTTAGGAACTCCTTAACTCAAACAAGTTCTTTTCCAGGACCAATGACCTTGTCCACACAGATGGTATCCAGGGATTTGACAAGTTTACAAAATAAGGGGAATTGACATGGACCCCAGGGCGGGGCTTATTCCAATGCCCCTGCCTATCCACCCCCATGATATTATCCCTCCAGATTGATGTAAACCACCTACTTTCTGGGTGGCAAGTCCCCTATTTTCACTCTTAATTTAGTTTGTTTTGCCCTGGCTGAATTTCCCCTTCTGTCCTTCTATAGCTACCCATTTGGCAGGAAGTCTTTCAGGATTCTTCTATAGCATCATGTATTCTGCACTGGTATCTACCAGAGTGGACACAGTTTGTGTATTTTTAGGACCCCAGTATATGGAAGCTGGCACATGGGGTTTCTGGTCACCCTCTGTAGCCCTGCATCAAAGGTAACATTGGCCTTCTTTCTAAGGGAGAGGAGTTAAGGGTATCCACTCATCTACCCTTAGAGCTGCTGTGGGCTGTGATCTTTGACACCACCATCCCCCACCCCACTCGACCCTGCTGCACACCCTCATATTCCAAGGAAGACTGTTCTGAATGTACAGAACCAATCTGGATAAGGCTTTCACCCCATCCCCTCCTTTCCACACACAATAATCAATTACAAATTTTAGGTTTTAGCATTAAAATAATAACCCCAAACTGGCTGGGTGGCAGGCAGGCACAAGCATGTGTGAGCACCAGTGTGTGTGTGAGCATATGTGTGTGGGTGGGTGTGGGTGTGTGTGTGTGCACGTCGGTGAACTGGGGATGAGTGCCCAGCCAAGAGTGCCTGAGGACATGGCAGTGCAGGCAGGAACGTGGGATCAGCAGGCTGGCCGCGAGCAGGGCACTATGGCACTGGGGCCCGAAAATCAGCTATGCAGTCCATCAGGAAAAATATTCTTTTTGGAATAGGAAATCCTCTTCTTGACATTTCTGCAGTTATGGACAAAAATTTTCATGATAAGTATGGTCTGAAACCCAGTCACCAAATTTTGGCAGAGGAGAAACACAAATAACTTTTTAAAGATAATTACTGATATTTACAAGAAAGTTTCTGCTGTCATGACCTGAAGTTATAAAGTGAAAAAATATGCTGCTTCTAGTAGCTGATAGACAAAAGTCCATCTGATTTTTTGAAGTGGGAATTGAACTAGTTTATCTCAGAGGACCTTTCCAATTCTAGGTCCTATTGGTTTATTGTCCTTACTTTGCTTCTCCCTGTCCCAACTTTTGTATTGAGAGGGAAACATGCAAGAATGAATATTTCAAGAACTGTCTAAAAAGCAGAATTGGCTAAATGTAAAAAGATGTGCAAAAATTCACTGAAGGAAAGAACCCCTTAAAAAGTAGATTTGGCCAAATGGAAAAAAATATATATTGAAGAAAATACTCTCTAAAAATTAGAATTGGGCAAGTAGAAACTGATGACTCCATGAGACATCAAGAAAAAATAAAACAAAATCAAAGAGTGAATAGAAAAAAAGTGAAATATCTTACTGTAAAAACAACTGACCTTGAAAATAGATCTAGGAGAGATAATTTATGAATTATTGGACTATCTGAAAGCCATGATCAAAAAGAGCCTTGAAATCATCTTTGAAGAAATTATCAAGGAAAACTGTCCTGATAACCCAGAACCAGAGGATAAGATAGAATTTGAAAGAATCCACTGATCACCTCCTTGAAAGAGATCCCAAGATGAAAACTCCCAGGAATATTATAGTCAAATTCCAGAGCTCCATGTCAAGGAGAAAACATTCAAATATTGTGGAGCCACAATCAGTATAACACAAGATCTAGCAGCTTCTACAATAAAGGATTGTAGGGCTTGGAGTATTGCTAAATGGTCATAGGATATGAATAGGCGGTTTTCAGATTAAATCAAAGCTATCTGTAGTAATATAAAAAAAACTAAATTACTATTGATTAAACAAAGACAGATTTTAAAAGCCATGAGGTACCACCTCATATCTATCAGATTGGCTAATATGACAGAAAAGGAAAATGACAGATGTGGGGGGTGGGAAAATGGCACACAAAAGAATATTGGTGTAGTTGTGAACTGATCCAACTATTCTGAGAGGAGTTTAGAACTATGTGCAAAGGGATATAAAATGATGTATACACTTTGACCCAGCAATACCACTACTGGTCTGTATCCCAAAGAGTTGGTTATTGTTTTTTTTTAAAGGAAAAGATTTGTACAAAAATATTTATAGCAGTTCTTTTTGCAATAGCCAAGAATTGTTTAGAATATGTATATGAATTGGGGAATGGCTAAACAAGTTGTAATTTATGACTTTGATGGAATATTATCATGCTTTAAGAAATAATGAGATGGATGTTTTCAGAGAAACCTGGAGGAACTTATATGAATTGGTATAAAGTGAGATAAACTGAAGCTGAATGAAGTGAGAACAACTAGGAGATCATTGTACACATCACCAGCAATATTGTGAATGTGAATGTGAATCAAATATGAATGACTTAGCTGTTCTCAGTAATGCAATGATTCAGATGATTCCAAAGGACTCGTGATGAAAAATGCCATCCACCTCCAGAGAAAGAACTGATGGAGTCTGAAAGTGTATTGAAGCATTTTTTTTAAACTTTATTTTTTCTTGGGGTTTTTTTTGGAGGAGTGAGGTTGTATTTTCTGTTACAACATAACTAATATAAAAATATATTTTGCATGACTACACATATATGGCCTATGTCAAATTGTCTTCTCAGTGAATGTGGAGGGGGGAGGAAGGGATTTGGAACTCAAAATTTTTTAAAAATTAAAGTTAAAATGTTTTTACATGTAATTGAAAAAAATAAATTTTCTTTTAAAAGAAAAAAAACCAATAACCCCAAATAACTTAGTTAGCCTAATTGTTTTAGCTATAAACTCCTCTTGACTACAGGCAAAGGTGGAAATACCTAGTTTTCTGAATGGCAGTTACAAAACATTACAACCAATTTGAAACAATATTAGGTATTTGAAACTTGGAACAAACTCATTACCAACCAGGGGACTCTAATCCAAATTACCTTATACAGAAAATCAGACATCTGATTTACAATTGACCATTGTAAAGTGGTCAGTCTAATTAAGGAACTAATAATAACTTGTTTAAGGTTACTCAGTTAACAAATTTCAGATCTATGTATTTTCCCAATTTGTCTTTGTGCCAAATAGTACTATAAATTCTGACTTATCTTAAGCATCAATTTAGAAGTGACACATTTCACTTAAAATATGACCAGAATGAATTCAATTACTTTTTTGGTTGTGTCCTGGTACACAAAACTTTCCCCTTTCTCATTAGAATGAGAAATTTCCCCTTTCTCATTAGAAATTACCATTTACTAGGAAATGGTAAAGTGCCAGTCCAAAACACAGGTCCCACACCTGCCTCTCTCTGATCAATGAAATTACCTTCTCTAGCTACAAAATGATAAACCAATGGTGGGAGGGTGACGGAAGGCAGAAATTCAGAAGAACACAAATAGATCAACAACTTTTCTTTCAAAGTTTCCAAACCATTTGCTCTCAAACCCTCTGTACACACTGTCAGAGCAAACAGATTACAACTTTCTTTCTATCCATGTTTTTCTCATTCCTACATGTTTAAACTTTCTTGCCTTCTGTCTACTTATCCCTCTGGTGAATTTTGACTAAAACCCCTTTAAAATTTCATACATCTTATTTCTTCCTAATGTTGATTCTATTCAGATAATTGTCTTTTCACTAAATATTTCTATTTCTCTCTCTCTTCTGTTCATCCATCCATGCTGCCTGCTTGGATGTCAGTCAGAGATGGAAGGACAGAAAGAGAAAGAAACTCACAATTATACACCTTATCACTTTCTTGTCTACATGCTTAACTTCCTTCAACCTGGTTAACCAGAGTATTTCTTCTAGCTGGAATTCCTTTCTGTTCTCAGCCTCTGAGTCTAGGAACTTGGTGATGGCTTTTTTCAATGCTGGAAGGAGGGGCTAACCTACTGCCATTTCTTTCTTTCTCCTTTCCCCAACCTGATGGTATATAATTACTTCAGAAGGCACTCTAGGGGCAGCCAGGTAGCACAGCAAGTAAGAGCACTGGCTCCAGTGTTGAGAAGACCTGGAGATCGAATCCCGGGCTCAGACACTTAGCACCCACCCAGAAACACCTGGCCATGTAACCTTGAGCAAGTTACTTAGCCCCAATTGCTTAGGGGCGGCCAGGTGGCTCAGCGAGTAAGAGCACTAGTTCCAGTGTCAGGATGACCTGGATCAAATCCGGGCTCAGATACTCAGCACCACACCCAGAAATAACTGGCCATGTAACCTTGAGCAAGTTACTTAACCCCTATTGCTTAAAAAAAAAAAAGAAGGCACTCTAGATTTTTTGGTGTATTCAGAATATCTTCCTACTTATACTGTGGTCCAATACAGACCATCACCCCACCCAAACATGCACCTGGACACCACCCAGGGCTTACACACACACACACACACACACACACACACACACACACACCTATCCCCTATTCCCTTGGCATTCCTTTGATATCCTGCCTGACTACACCAATTGTAAGGTCCAGAATTCCCCTGGCTGAGGAGCCCTGTACCTCCCCCAAAGCCACAGGGTGTTCTTTTTAATACCAAAGGAAGAGACCATGGAGCTCTAGATTGATAGTAGGTAGTAGTTTAACCAATCATTACTTAATACTTACAAACAAAGGCAATCTTTGGTCTGGGGTGGCAGTTTTGTGTAACTTTACTGAAGAACCCCAAAATCTCCACAGTAATTATAGAAAGCAGACAAAGGCAGAAGGAGCTAAAGTGTGCATTACTACTTATTAGTAGATATTTTTGGTTTTCTGCTTAGTAATGAGCTTGGGCATTATTAAATCAATGTTATGTGCCCAAACATAAGTTTGTATATGGCTCACATACCAGTCACAATATTCTTGTTTTGGCTTCCATAAGTCACAGTAACTTACATTTTGACTCAGTGTAGACAGGTCACCATGACCACCAGGTTTCTGTCTTTCACAGAGCTTAAGTTTTTATAGCTTTTAACTTATTACTATATTTTAGGACTTTTTCCCAATATGAACCTTAAAATCATTATCAATTATTGCGTGCTGATGATTCTCAAACCTATATATTCAGTCCTATTCTTTCACTTGAGCTCCAGGCCCAAATCACTGACTACTCATTCCAAATTGAATACTCTGTGGGTATCTCAAATTTAACATATCCAAAACAAAACCATTTTCTTTCTTCTTAAATGCATTACAATTCCAAAGTGCCCTTTTACTGTCAAAAACTCCACCCCATCCCAGTCACACAAGTTCACAACCTTGACATCACCCTCAACACTTTACTCTCATTCATCCCATATCTGCAATTAGATGCCAGATTTTGCTTTGTCTACCTTACAACCTCTCTCATGCACATGCGCTTCTCTCCACTCACACAGCCATCACATTAGTTCAGATTCTCATCTCCTCTCATTTAGACTATTGCAATAGTCTATTTGGTCTCCCTTTGGTCTCTCCCAACTCTAATCAATTCTCCACCATACTACAAAAGTGACTTTCCTAAAGCATAGGAATAAGCTCTAGCTTTTCCCTAGTGCCTCCAGGGTCAAATTTAAATTCCTTTATTTGGTATTTAAAGTTCTTTATAACCTGTCCCTTTCCTGTCTTTCCAGTCTTCTTACAAATTACTCTCCTCCACTAACTTTATAGACCTACATGCTATTCCTTGAACAGGTTGAATCCTCCATAACTGTACCTTTGCACTGACTATCCCACTTGCTTGGAATGTTCTCCCTTCTCTACCTCCCAGAATCCCTGTATTCCTTAAAGACACATATCAAATTCACTTTCTGTAGCTAACGTTTCCTGATCTCAGTCTCAAGTACTTTTCTTTCTAAGGATTTCTTGCATCTATTCTGAAGTTTGGATGTACCTGTTTTTATGTATATTGTCTCCCCAGCAGAATGTGGCCTTCTTGAGGTCAGGGACCATTTTTTTTTCTTTTTATTCTTAGAGCTTAGCAAAGTACATAGTAGGTACTGCATAAATGCTTGTTGATATATAAGTTAATATGTAAGTTAGTTCAAAGCCAAGCCTAAGAAGGAGTATTAATTTCTCCTGGGTGCTGTGCCTGTACTTTAGATTACTAACACTAGGTGAATGATAATGTCTCTAGAATAACCTAGGGTCTAAGCTAAAGAGGAGGGCAGGACCCAGTCCCAGTGACTCTTTGATCCTCATTGATTTTCCTCCATTCATTTGGCAAGAGTTCTTCCAGCTAAAGGATACTTTGGGAGATTAGTCTGGAGAGACTACAAAGAAATTTTTCAGTTCAGAGGGATATATGTTAGAGACGGTCTTCATAGGCAAACTTGAGCTGGTCTGCCTTAAAGGGTCAGAGCAATTACTGCTGCAGACCTCCTTTAATTCTAGAGAATCATGTTGCATTAACCCTTTGACCCTAGCTCCAGATATTGACCTATAAATTCTTTGAATATGACTCGAGACCCATAGCTATGTTTGAGGGGGTTTTTGCCCCTGTCCTGGCTTCATGACAACTGAGTTGATCTGACTTCATAATTAACTTCTTGTTATCTGTCATGATGATCTCCAGAATGCTATGTAACCCAAGCACAGATGCAATATAAATGACTTTAAGATAACAAAAACATAGGCATATAAGATATGAACTGCTCCATTATGCTTTTTTATTTCAAAACCACTTAAGAAAATAGCATATTAATTACCTTCTTCTTGAAAGCAATCAGATTTCCTACTAAAGCAAAGTTTAAAATAAATACAAACTTCTAAGTACAAATTAAGCATCCTTGTCACTACTTAACTGTTATATGATCCCCTTGATTTGCTTTTTTTGTATTCTAACTATAAGAAGACCTTATCTTCTCTGCCTCGGAAACTATCCCAGAATCTTTTCAGGTTGTTGGCCCCATCTATAGCAGGCTGTTCTGGCACCTCTTCAGAGGAAAGGTGTTAATTATCTACTTAACACCACCCCATAACTCTGCGAAGACCAGATGCTCTTAATTTCTCTCTGCCAAGGCCATGCTTGGCCTGCCAACCTAATGATCTACACTTCTCTATATTGTCTCTTGTGTCTTGACTTCCCTTCTCAAAATGGAGGCATTTGCTCTACTAATTCAGTGCCTCTAAGATCCTCCTTCTTGATAAAGAGTTCCTCCATTTTATGATATGGCCCCTTTTTCACATAAGGTGTTTAAATCCAACAAATAGAACAGGCAAGGTTTTAAATAAATTCACACATATTTAGTATGCACTTAATATAAAGACTCTGCTTTTAAACAAGCCTCTTCTAATTTCCTCTGCTGATACATGTCCTTTTCCTCCTTCAAAATCTAGCTAAAATACAACTTTCTCCAGTTGATCCCACTTCTGCTACATATGCCCTCACTGTTTACATACTGTTTGAACTATATTTATCTATACTTGGTGATTTGTGCTTTTATGTTTTCCTGAGGCTTTATTATGTTCCCAATATTTTCACTGCTGTGTGTGTGTGTGTGTGTGTGTGTGTCTTCAATGTAGCCAGCCAGATTGCAAACATCATTTGGACAGGATCAGTATCTCCCTTTTCTCTGTTCTGGCCACTGCTCCTAGGATAGACACTCAAAGGGGATTCAGTTGACTAATGACTGTTGAGATCCTGCTCTTACTCCTCTCCAATCTGGAAACAGTAATCAGTCAACAAGAAAATACTGAGTACCTACTTTATGGTAGGCACTGAGGGGCAGTGGGGTTAGTTCAGAGTATATTATAGGTTATTCCCCTCAAGGAAGTTGTAATCTAACTAAGGAGGTAGCTGGCACCACAAGGGCGCCTTAATCATAGTCAGCCTTCAATAAATATGTATTCATTCGATGTAGCACACTCAAAATTTAGAAACAATTTAATGCTAAATGTTGTGTAATGGTTTGAAGAAGAGAGGAATCAGTGTGGGGAAGCAGTCAGTGAATCAATCAATCAACAAGGATTTATAGGCAGGCTTTTATGAAGAAGATAGGACTTGAGCTGGGTCCTAAAAGATAAGTGGTATTTCTATAAGTAGAGGGGAGAAGGAAGAGCACTCTTGGTGAGGGAATATTATAAGCAAAGGCATAGAGATGATAACTAGCATGATGGTAACCAGTTTAAATAGGATGGGAGAGCATAGACTTGCAGACTTTCAAAGTTGGAACAGACTTCAGAGTTCAATACATACCCAAGAAGAAGTCTGTTTTGCCATTCCTAACAAGTGATCACTCAGTTGCCTGCTAAAGATATCCAGTGATGGGAGACCCTCTACTTCTCAATATAATTCTCTTGTTAGACCAAAAACCAACTTTCCTTTAAATGAGACTAGATTCCTGATCCTACTGTACCTTAATGTATGATTGTTGTTCATCCTTTGTTTTTGAAGAGGACCAATGACATCACAGGGGTGATGGATATGAATGGGACAAAGTAGGCAAAGTTGTCAGCCTCGCTCTCTCCTTCAGGGTCAATAAAGTCCAGTGGCAAGACAAAGGTCAGGAGTGGAGACAGCCCAGGATGTCTAATGCATGATAACAGAGAGGAGTAGAGGTCAGTCAGTTAATAAACATTTACTAAGCACCTACTATGTGCCAAGTGGTAAGTGCTGAGAATAAAGGCAAAAGAGAGTCCCACTCTTGAAGAACTCATGGTCTGATATCCTTGAGGGGACTAGGTAATTGAATCCCAACAGATAGTAGCAGAGAACAAATCAGTGATACTAAAAACCAAGGAAATGTCCAGAAGAGATGGTGAAACAAAGAGAGACAATACATCTAGAAGAAAGTAAAAAATATATTATCAAATGACATATGTACAGGTCTACAGCATCATATGGGCAGCTAGGTGGTATAGTGGATAGAATGCTGGGCCAGAATCCAGGAAGACTCATCTTCCTGAGTTCACATTCAACCTCAGATACTTACTAGCTGTGTGACTCTGGGTAAGTCACTTAACTTTGTTCACCTCAGTTTGCTCATCTTCCTGAGTTTAAATCTGGCTTCAGATACTTACTAGCTGTGTATAACTTACCTCTGTTTGCCTTGGTTTCCTCATCTACAAAATGAGCTGGAGAAGGAAATGGCAAACCACTCCAGTATCTTTGCCAAGAAAAGCCCAAATGAGGTTATGAAGAGTTGGACATGACTGAAAAGATTGACCAACAACATCATCTTAGGAATAAGCTGCCCAGCCATATGTGTTGTCTATATATGCACCCCCATGCATGTTCCCTGGTCACACATGTTTTCTACATGAGTACCTTCCCTTATTGGTCGTGTTTTAACCTGTGGGAGTATATATACCATGTGTGCACAAAGGGATCATTTCTTATTACTTTGAGATATTTTATCTAATGTCTTTTGATTTGAACAGCTGGGTGATACAGGTGGTTGGTAAAAGTAATAAGTGCCATGGTTTTTGTGGGTGTTGACTGAAAGAATAATTGAACCTGGATTGGTAAATGTGTATGGGGAGGGACAGGGGTTACAAATGAGACCTAATTATGGATATTTTTGAAAGCCAGGAAGAGAAATCAAGTCATGACAAGTGTACTGAATCCTCTTAAGATTACTTACTCCAGTCACTCTCAAGAATCTCACCCATGTACCATCAATGTGTCTAATTGTCCTGAGGGACCCAAAATAGAGAATCCTAGAAAATTTCATCTTTTACTATTTGCAAATAAACAAGACATGTACTAGAGTATCCCTTACCCAAATAAAATCCTATGATTTAAAAAATCTTGCAGGTCTTGGCAATAT
This sequence comes from Petaurus breviceps papuanus, assembly GCF_028583685.1. NCBI lineage: Eukaryota > Metazoa > Chordata > Mammalia > Diprotodontia > Petauridae > Petaurus > Petaurus breviceps. The sequence continues at coordinate 50,822,082 of NW_027187419.1, read as the reverse complement.
TTTTTTCTTTCTCTTTCTAACTATTTCAAGTGGCATGAGAGACTTTATCCATCAGACCTAGAAACCAATCTCATTTCCTACCCAGCTTCATCCATCACTCACACAGATGGGGTGGCAATACCAGCCACCTTCTCAGGGCTCCCAGCTCAGTAAGACCCAAGGTCACAGGGGAGGAAAACCTACACAAAGGGAGAGAAAGACAGAAGACAAATAGATCAACTGTCTCATCCTTCAAGCTCACCTGTTACTTTGAGAATAAGCAAGTTGTGCTTAGTGTCATGGATGGGGTTGGGGAAGACAAGTATTCTCAATTTTCCATGCCAGTGGAGATGGAAACTTTGGTATTGATTATCTGAACCAACAAGTAAGCCCCAAAGCATCTGGAGTTGTTTTGTTGTTGTTTCAGATTTATTCTAGTTACATTTGGTAGAGACAGAAATAAAAATTAGCTTGCATTTCTTGAATACTGTCATACATAGGGCAGGAAGTAGGAGGTGTGGTAGGGCAGAGTAGTTTAAAAGTAGGTATTTGGCTGAAAATATCTATCTAGGACTAAATCAATTACCCAGAGTAATTAACAATAATTATTTTTAGAGCTAGAATTTACATAGTGCCTTAAGGTTTCCTGGAGGTGGTGCAGTGGATAGAGTGCCAGGCTTGGAGTCAGGAAGACTCATGTTCCTGACTTCAAATCCAACCTTACATGCTTCCTACCTATGCGACCCTGGGCAAGTCATTTAACTTTATTTGCTTCAGTTTTCTCATCTGTAAAGCAAGCTGAAGAAGGAAATGACAGAATACTCCAACATCTTTGCCAAGAAAACCCTAACCTGGGTCATGAAGAGCTAGACATGACAGAAAAATAACTCAATTCCTGTAGAAGATGGGATTTTTGTTGGTACTTAAAGGAAGCCAGGGAGGCAGTAGTCAAAGCAGAGGAGAGAGCATTCCAGGCATGAGGGGGGACAGTGAGAGAAAATGCCTAGAGCTGAGAGATGGAGCATCTTGATCATGGAACATCCAGGAGGCCAATGTCATTAGATCAAAGAGTATGTGTGTGGTGGGAAGGAGGCAGAAGGTCTAAGAAGACTGGAAAGGCAGGAGGTGGATGGCTTATGAAGGGCTTTGAATGCCAAACAGAGAATTTTGTATTTGCTCCTGGAGGCAAAAGGGAGATGTTAGAGCTTATTGAGGACAGGCTTTAATCAACTAATGAAGAATGAAAAGAGCAGAACCAGGAGAACAATTTATCCCACAGCAACACTAAAAACAAACATCTTTGAAAATTATGTCCAAGGGGCAGCTAGGTGGCGCAATGAGTAAAGTACTGGCCCCAGAGTCAGGAAGCCTGAGTTCGGTTCTGGCCTCAGACACTTAATACCCACACACACAAAAACTAGCCGTGTAACCTTGGGTGAGTTACTTAACCCCAATTGCCCTCCAAAAAGCAAAAAAAAATTATGTTCAATAAGATGACCACTTGTGATTCTAGGGGACCGATGATGAAACATGCTATCCAACAGAGAGGCAATGATTTAGGGTGCAGAATGAGGCATATATTGCTGTATACTTCCTTTAAGGGAATTTGTTTTGCTTGGCTTTGAATATTTTTATGAGAAGTTTGTTTTGTTTTGTTTTTTCCCCCACAATGGGTTGTGGGAGGGAGAGAAAATGGATTTCTGTTTTTTTTTTAAGTAGAGAAGTAAGGGGTGGGATGCTACAGATAAGAAATATTGCATGCACTAGCAGATGGAGGCACTGTATTGTTAGTTTTACTTAACTTTTTTACTCTGTCATAAGAGGCCTCTCATGACTTGAGAATCTATAAATGTTTGTAGTTGCAAAATATTTTTAAAAATCAGTAAAATAAAAATACTTCCAGGGTACTTAGAGATGCATTAAATCTTTTACAAATGAAATGTAGGTGATACAAAAATAAATCAATAAAAATTTTTCATTAAAAATAAATAAAATGAGGCTATTGGAGCACACGGCTTCTAAGAATGGTCCCAGCTCTTTCTGTAACTCTGTTCCTCAGTGCCTTGAAAAGGCAAGAGTCATGATTTCCCTCATCAGCCACTGGTCCTGCCTCAGTTCTTGCTTATAATGGCTTCCTGGGTAAGAGGCTGCCAGCAGAGCTTAGCTCTCTGTCTCCCTGAATGTTTTCTTCTCTACTGATGATACGATCTCCTATGTTTGTTATTCAGCTTCTCTAAGCGAAGAGATTGAGGCACCTCTCAAAAAGAACCTACCCGCACCTCATCTTCCAAAAGAGCACATTTTCAGAAGAGAGTCTATTCCCTACCCCTTCATTCATCGCTTAGGGGCTCCAAGAGAAAGTTCCCTGGCACTCACTATTTCAATATTTATTTCACCAGATAAGTGATGCTCATGTGGGTGCTCCCTTCACTGGGATGGATCACAATCCGTCTGTGCCTTCTCCTCCCATTCACCCCTTAGCCCTATTCTTTCACAGAGACTCCACAAAGGATCTACCCCATCCAACCGGCTAGAGGTATCTCTTCCTCCAGGTGTTTTTACATTTCATGGGTACTACTACTCAAGTTGTCCATTCTTCCCACATGACTGGCCCACCACATGTCTATTGGTCGCCCCTCAGATCACCAAATCAATCAGCAAGAATTTATTAAGTGCCTACTATGGCAAACACTGTGCTGGGTGCCTCTGTCTTGGTTATCCCAGAAACTTTAATGTTCCAAGATTCACAAGCAGATAGCACTGACAATAAAGTGTTCATGCTGAAAACACAGGTATTTGTGTGTCAGAATATTTTAAGATCATAAAAAGCAGTATGTCATTTCCCAATGCAATACCACTCAATCTCTTGTCCTATTCTAGCTCTCTCTCTCTCTCTCTCTCTCTCTCTCTCTCTCTCTCTCTCTCTCTCTCTCTCTCTCT
>NW_027187419.1:50812079-50819153 GCF_028583685.1 Petaurus breviceps papuanus | reverse complement strand
TCTCTCTCTCTCTCTCTCTCTCTCTCTCTCTCTCTCTCTCTCTCTCTGTCTCGCTCTGTCTCTCTCTCTGTCTCTCTCTCTGTGTATATATATATACAAATATGTAAAATATTACATATTTGTGTGTATAGTTGTTGTTTGTCCTTCATTCCTGAATAGGACCATGACATAAAGAGGGTAATGCCATGACTTACAAGTGAACTGGATTTAAGTAAGGCAGGACTGTGCAAAGTCACTGATCTCATTCACTCCTTCAGAGTCATCTAAGTCCAGCATTGTGTATGTATATGTCATGTATATGTATACAATACAGAAAGAGAGAGGGAAGGAGGGAAAGAGACAGAGAGAAGGAGGGAGGGAGAGAGAGAAAGAGAGAGAGGGAGGGAGGGAAAGAGAGAGAGAGAGGGAGGGAGGGAAAGAGAGAGAGAGAGAGAGAGAGAGAGAGAGAGAGAGAGAGAGAGAGAGAGAGAGAGAGAGAGAGAGAGAGAGAGTCTTCTTGTTATATCAAGTGCTTAGCACATAGTACCTGGCACATAGTAAGTGCTTAACAAATGGTGACTGATTGATTATTCAATTATGGTCCCAAGCGAGGATACTATGGAGGCTGAAGCTAGTAGATCCCTTGAGATCAGTTCTGAGCTTCAATAGGTTAAGTCAATCAGGTGTCTAAACTAAGTATGGCACCAATATGGAAAGCCCTTGGGATTAGGGGACCACAAGGGTGGCTAAAGAGGTATGAACCAACCCAGGTCAGAAATGGGAGAGGTCAAAGTTTCTATGGAATCAGTAGTGGGATCTGACCCATGAGTGGCTATTCCAGTCTGGGCAAGATAGGAAGACCCGGTCTCAGGGGAACAAAAAAAAAAAGAATCCTGCAGGGGTAAGGGACAGAACCTACCATTTCATTGGTACAGGGAATTCCCAAATAAAGAAACTCCCTCTACCAATAAGGGGAAGCATCTTCTCTGGAACTCACTGTATTAAACTGTTGCCTCTAGCACTAAGAGGTCAAGTAATTCATCTGTTCTGATCTGAATTCAAATCCTGCCTCAAATACTTACTATGTACTTAACCTCTGTTTACTTTGGTTTCCTCTTTGATAAAATGAGGTTAATAGAAGCACTTACCTCCCAATGTCCTGAGGATCAAATGAGATAATATACATAAAGTACTTTGCAAACATTAAATTGCTATAGAAATGAAAGTTGTTATTATTATTATTATCATTAAGTTGATTTTTTAAAAAATAATTCTGAATCTCTGAGTAAAAGCCTTTCTGGGGCTTGATGTAATGGCACAATATAATCAAAGGTATCCCTGATATGGGATACAACATAGGAAAAGGTGGGTTTTGACAAACATTTATCTATAGCAGAGAATCTTTAATCCACCACACAGTGTACTGAAATATTCAGAGAATATAAGATCCTGCTGTTAACTATTGATTACAAAAAAGCATTTGACTCAGTAGAGCAAAGCATAGGCTGGATGATTTTTCATGAAAAACTTCAGGTAACTGTTTTCTTTTCTTAACTAGAAGCTTTTCATGTGCATGTAAAAATTCCTTGTTAAATACAACCATGAACGTAACTTTGTTCAGTGACTCCAACAAAATACTTATTTACTGAAGAGAAAGTAGATATATATATATACATATATATATATATATATATATATCAGCTCTTTTGTGAGGTCAAAGAAGCAAAGACAGAGGGTTTACTAAACAAATTATAGTTTATTAAATAATAGAATACTGTAATAAGTAGTGAATGGGACAATTCTGGAGAAACTTAGGAAAACTTGTATATAATAAGGCAAAGTGAGGTAAGCAGGACCAGGAGAACAATGTATTCATGAACAACAACGTTCTAAAGACAAACAACTTTAATATACTTAATAACTTAATAATTCAGTGCAACAACCAATTATTAATCCAGATGACTAATGAGGAAACTTGCTACCTACCTTCTGACAGAAAGGTGATGGATTCAGGGTGAGGATTGAGACCTTAATTTGGGGAACATGATGAATGCTCTGGCATTGGGATTCCCATTTGTTTTGCTTAACTATGCATATTATAAGGGTTTCATTTTCCTCTTTTTTATTGGGAAAGGGGCAATAAAAGAAAGAGGAAATAGATTTTTGTTCATTTATAAAATTAATTATTTAACATAGATGCATACTTTCCAAGGTATGCCAAGGAGCATATTTTGCACAGAGTCCATATGGAAAAGAGGATTCCTTATAGATGGTAAGGTCCTCTAGCCCAGAGGAGTCAAATTCCTTGCCAGCCCTCACTGGGGATGAACTAGATTAAAATGTAATTGGGAAATATTTAACAAAAAAAATTTAAACTATAAAATAATATAGATGATATAATATGCCATTTCTAAGTCAATATGCTGGTCCTTCCCATTTTAATCTGATACTGCTACCGTCCAGTCTTCTCCAAAGATGGGAAAAGTATGGCAGCTAGGTGGTATAGTTGATACAACACCAGCCCTGGAGTCCGGAGGACCTGAGTTCCCATCCAGCCTCACATACTTAGTAGCTGTATGACCCTAGGCAAGTCACTTAACCCTGACTGCCAAAATTAAAGTGGAAAAAGTGAGACATTGATGGTTAGGGTACTCTGAGTCATTAAAGAAGAAAGAAGGAAGAAAGAAACTGAGAGTTCTGCATCAGAGTCCATTTTCCTCCCACCCTGACATGTTCAGAGACTTAATTTCTCTTCTCTATGAGAAGTCTCTATGTATATATGGGGGAGGAGAGGCAGGTTGTAGGTGTGTGTGTGTGTGTGTGTGTGTGTGTGTGTGTGTAGGTATGACTGTAAAGTGGAATCTGGGGGCTAGCTAGAGGGGAATCATGTCATTCTAGAATCATTTCACTACCTAGAACATTCCAAGGAATCTTGTGTCAGAACCATGCCTATATGCCTGGGCATGAGACACAGCCTGAGCATACATGAATGGACACAGATGCCCACAGGCACCCAATGGTGTTCACATATTTATATGAATATCCATTGACATAAATGTTGGTGCATATACATGTGCATGTCTACATATACAAGCACAACACATGTACTTGTGTCAGAGAAGTCACACAAAGGCTGCAGAGTTGTAGCCCTTCCTATAGTAACCTCTCCCTGCCTCCCATACCCAGATCCTGTCCCATTAATCCAAATCCCCTTCATCAGTGTCTGTTCTCCTAAGATTGATGCCTCCTTCTTTCCTGCTATATCCTTTTTATGTATCAGTAAATGCTGTAATGTCTATAAAAGAAGGACATAAACCTATTTACTGTGGTCAGGTAGTGAGCGTCTGTGCATATCTCTGGAGATGCCATGAGAGAGGATTCCCTAAGATAGATACCACCTCTCTTCTTTGCCAACTCCATGATAACCTAGGATATCTACCATGGAAGTCAATTAAAACCTTTATTTAGAAGAGATAAGTTGAAGACTCCATGGCATGGTGAAAATAACTTGAAATCAGGAAGGCATGGGTTCAAATACTTTCTCTGGTAACTTACAAGCTGTGTGATACTGGGTAAGTGACTTATGTTTGCTGTGTCTCAGTTTCTCTATCTGTAAAATAGGGGGATGGACTTAATGGCTTCCAAGGATCCTTCAAGCTCTCCCTCCCTTCCTCTCCTCTTTCTCTTTCTTCTATCTCTCTCTACCTCTCTCCTTCCCTTTCTTTTTCTCTTCCTGTCCCTTTCCCATTCTCTCTTTCCATTTTCCTTCCCTTTGTTCTTCTTGTCTTGTGGAAGGCTCTCTAGTTAAACCTCTCCCCTCACTCTGTGACCCACTGAGGGCAGGTAGGGAGAGGGCAGTGGATAGAAATGTTCAATGGGGTGGATAAGAGCTGAACCAAGTCAGCATCTTAGACAGATGGAGAAAAGATAGCACAGGGGCTTCTGGGAATAAACAACAATGTACAAGTAAATTAAATAGAAAGATTGAAGGCAGCAGATTTGGAGGGGGTCCAGACTGGATTGATCCACAGAGAGGAAAGAAGGAGCTAGAGCTCTAGGTGGAGATACGGGCAGGAACATTGTGGGGGAAGGAATTAAAACCCCTGCTCATCGTACTTCCTTTTCCAGAAGGGTGAGACCATAGAAACAAAAAGCAAAGCTCATCCTGCTACTCGGAAGAGAGAAGGATTATCACCAGGCACACAAATCAGGGAAGGGCAGGAGCATAAATCAGGTCTCGGGAAAAAAGGTGGATGGAAATCTTTTTTAAAAAGAGAGAGAAAAAGGCAAGTGTGAAATTAGAAAGCTCCACGATAAAAATGATACAGCGCCCTGCAGGCAGCCCGAGCACAACCTTGAGGAACCGACAACGAGAACATTACTTGTCAAAGGAGAAAACCATTAGTTATGAGTGTTCACAGCTCTGTACTTCTCAGTCAGAAAATAACTGCACTCAGTGTTTATGGTTCTCCATTGGGCTCCCACACAAATAGAGGTTAGAATTACAGAGATAGGAAAATAGATGTGAGAGCCCATATGCAGAAATGGGGGTCATTTACCCATTGGCAAATTCACAGCCAAATAGACAGAAAGGTTCAGGACCCAAGAAAAGAACTAGGATTATTGCCTCTGACTTAGAATCAAAAGATGACAGACCAGGCAAACTGAAGAAGAGAGAGCATTTGGGGGGGAGAGGGGAGAGAGAGGGGGCGTACTTGTCCAAAGTCTCATAGCTAATTCTAAAGTCTCATGGCTAATTAGAAGTAGACCCTTGACCAGAACTCACGTCTTGTATTCCACTGAAGAAGCATCAATAGACCTCATTGTCCAGTAGTGAAGCATTGCTTGACTAGGTGTCCGAAGACCGGGGTTCAGGTCCTGCCCTGACACTTAATAGCCATGTGACCTTGTATATTTCCAAGACAAGGCAAAACCTTCAGGAAAGTCTCACAACTTCTGCTACCATATGGCAACTCTAGGGACCCATGTCATCCCTTGGAGGGAGAGACGGGAATCTCTGGAGTGCTTAACTTCTCTAAATCTCAGTTTCCTTATCTGAAAAATGAGAACTTTGGATTTAATCATATGTAAAGTCCCTTTCAGTTCTAAAGTTCTATGACTAGTGTGTCTTTCTAACTCATTAAAGCTGAACATGAGCACTTGTTGAAGGAGCTTGGGATTTTTAGCCTGGAGAAGGGAAAGAGACATCATAGCTATAGTCAAGCATTTGAAAGGCTGTCATGCAGAAGAGTGCTTATATCTATTTTGCTTAGCCTCAGAAGCCATAGCTAGAGAAAATGGGCAGAAGTTTCAGGGAGTTAGGTTTTAATTTAATAGAAGAATTTCCTAAACAATTATAATTACATATATATTTACATTTTTAAAAAATTCAGACCTATGATTTCATAGCTGAGGGAGTGCTGGATGATGAACTCCTACACAAAGGCAGCAGGAAGGTAGGGTAGGAGAGTATAGTTCATGACCTGCTTGGTAATTTATAATCATAAAGAGTTACCTGGGGCACTAATAGATTAAGTGACTTGTCCAGAGTCATACAGCTAGTATGTGTCAAAGGCAAATATTTAAAAGGAATAGCAAATAGTGCATTATATATTTGCAGTTTCATGTGCAATCATCTTCTTTTTTTATTATACTATGTTATGGAAAGGTTTGTTTTATTCCATATTTTTTAAAATTAAATAATCTTTTAAATGTAAAAAAAAGTGGGTCTTGAACCCATCTACCTTTAGAGAAAGATATGGAGATCATCTCTCTTTTAATTATGCAACACTATAACAATTATGTCAGTCCAAAACCAGAATGGGCTTCTATGAGAGGCAGTGGGCTCTCCATCACTAGTTGAGGGAGTGACAGAGGGGATCCTTCCATAGAGCAGGTCTTATTTGTTGAAGTGTCACTCTGAAGTCCCTTTTAATTCTAGTCTTATATGATTTGAATTTTCATACTAGATACTAAATGATTTTGTTGGTTTATTGTGCTTATCATAATATCTGAATGAGTCATAGACTTCACTAAAAATGTATTGACATTGAAGTTGATTTGAAATGGACTGCTTTTTTTTTCACCATTTGTGTATGGCTGGATCCATCTGAAAATAATAACACTCAGGCAAATCATCAAATGGATAATGGTAGACTGGTAGAGAAGAGAGAGAGGGAGAAGTAGAGGGATACCTCATAGAATCTTAGAGTCGGAAGGGATTTGAGATATTATCTAGTCCAACTCTTTCATTTTATAGAGAGACAAAAATAAATGATGATTTAGATCAGAAACAGATGGATCGGTTAAGTATGGGTAGTAAAGGAATATAAAGATGGGTAAAGAGAGATGATTGATGACAACCATATAGAGATGAATGACAGACATAAATTATAAATTTCCCCACCTGTCAAGTGAAGGGGTTGACTTACACTGGGTCTCCAACACATATTCTATATTTATTTTGAGTTTCCATAGCTAATTTATTTTCAGTACCGTTGCCCAAATCTTTGTCTCTCTTTACAGACTTGTTTATCAAGTTACATATTCATGTGAACAAAGGAGCCGAGGGTTGTACAACATCACTTGGGGTGGGATTCATGTAGCCATTCCAGTAGCTGGTGAGTTGAAAGTTTGAGATTCCCTAAACTAAATGATCTCTAAGGTCTCTTCCAACTTTAGATTGAAGAAATAGATGGTTAGAGAGATAGATAGATCTCACAAAAAGTACAAAAAGCCCTAGAAATCATAGCTAGAGAAAATGCATGACATTGTACTGTCTTCCACCTTTTATCACCAAGTTAAAAAGAAAGCCATAGATGATAATAGCTGACATATATATGGTGTTTTAAGGTTTAAAAGGCCCTTTCCTCAAACTCAGCCTCGAAGGTTCATAACATTACCTCCCTTTTACAGATTAGGAACCTGAGGACCAGAGAGAGTAAGTGACTTCACCACCTCAGGCATACATAGCAAGTGGTAGAGAAAGAGTTCAAACCCAAGTCTTCAATGTCCAAATTCACTGTTCTGCTAGAGTATAGTGATGAGAAGGAAGGAAGGAAGGAAGGAAGGAAGGAAGGAAGGAAGGAAGGAAGG
>NW_027187419.1:50728473-50812069 GCF_028583685.1 Petaurus breviceps papuanus | reverse complement strand
AGGAAGGAAGGAAGGAAGGAAGGAAGGAAGGAAGGAAGGAAGGAAGGGAGGGACGGAGGAAGGGAGGGAGGGAGGGAGGAAGGAAGGAAAATTCCACATCATCCAGTTGAAGCACCAAGGAGAGACCTGGACCCTGGGAAGAGCAAAGTATGCTATGTTTGATCCCTTTATGTTGGAACCCTTACCTTTGATCACAGAATCATAGCAATAGGAGGAGCCTTAGTATTGCTTAGCAATCACTCAATCCAGTCCTTCCATTTTACAGATGAGAAAACTGAGGCCCATAGACATAAAGTGACCTGACTAAAATTACACAGATAGTAAAGCAGTGTGTTGTAGCCCTGGCCCTTGAATTGGAAAGATGGTATTTGCAATACCATTTCTGACACTTGCTAGCTCTGTAGCTTTAAGCAAATCACTTAAACTCCTGAACCTTGCTTCTTCATCTTTAAAATGGGGACAATAATACCTGTAGCAGCAACTTCAGAGAATCATTGTGATCTCAAATGAGAAAATAGATGAAGAACACTTTGCAAATTAAATTCTTATTAGCAGAACTGGCACTGGCACCCAGGCCTCCTGAGTGTACTTTCAGCTCTTGGGGATTTCCATGTGCCTTAACCATTTTGTAGGTCACTCTTGACAAATTTTAAATCCTTTACTAGTTTCTCCTCAAGTTCTGGCTTGCTTCTCCATACCACCCAAAGTCATATGTTCAGGGAAATGTAACTTATGATAATGTAAGCTTAAGAAAGACCTAATTAGAAAGGTAAATCATCTGCAAACGCTCAAACATAATGCATTCCAAAGCTGCATTGCAGTGAGTGAGTCTCTCTTGATCTGCTACCTCCAATTATCTATGTCTCTGCTCCTCTCTCCTGAATGGCTGCAGATAATGGAGAGTGGAGCACATTTCCTGTAGTCCCTTCCCCAAGAAGTGTCCATGTCATAGGAGCAAATAAGTTTTCAAACACCCACAGACTCATCTTGGGAGCAAGAAATACATTCAGGCAACAACTGGGGCTCAGTGAACGCTGCTGCCTCCGCTGTTGTGATCATCAGTGCCATTGCTAATAATGGAATAATAAATCTTGGTTCAAAACTGCTGAGGTTTCCGGTTCTAAATCCAGTCTCCCAGGCCCGGAAACCAGCATGAATCTTAACAACAATTTACTCAACAACAGTTTCTGAATGGGACGCAAGGATAATAATTGCTATTCTTTACTGCGCTGGGCATGACATGAGGCAGAGAGGCAGATGCAGGCCTTGCCTGACGGGCCTTAGAGGCTAAATCAAGCAGAGTTATTCAGGCCACCCAGTCCCTGAGTCCAGGGAGGAGTCAGACCATCAGCTTTTACCTTCTCTTCTCTTTGCCTCATGCTGCCGTGAGAATCTGGGCATTTTAGATAATCAGAGAACCCAAATGTAAAAACTGGAAAGAACCTCAGAAATCAACTGAATCAACAATTTGCCTTGACAGTCCAAAAAGCTAATAGGACTATCTTTAGACTTAGTGAAGAGAGAGGTTGTCAGAACAAGAGTAGGGATGAGGAGAGAATCAATTGAGGTAATGTTTGTAACGCTCTTGGCACAGTGGTTGGCATATAGTAGGTCAGGGATGGGGAACCTGTTGCCTTGAGGCCACCCCACCCCAACCGTGGCCCTCTAAGTCCTCAAGTGTGGCCCTTTCACTGACTCCAAACTTACCTACCTGTAGTAGGTATTTAATAAATTAATGAATGCTTATTCTCTTCCCTCCCACCAGCACTCTGCTCTGGCCATTTATGGAATAGTACCACATTTTAGAAAGGATAGTGACAAGTTAAAATGCCTTCAGAGGCAGATGATCAGAATGGTAGGAAGATGGAAGACCCTGCAATACAAAGATCAATCTAAAAGATGGCATTTGCAAAAATCATAGAATCACCGAATTTAAGAGCTGAAAGGGGTATCTGTGGTCTTCTAGTACGAACATCTAGTTAAACTCATACATCAAAGGAATCCAGCTTCTACCAGAAGACTTCCAACAAGGGGAAACTTGCTGGCTTTGGGCTTTGTATCTCTGGCACTTAACATGGTCTCTCCCCACCCCTGCACCCCAGCACATAGGAAACAATTAGTAAATGTTGTTGACCACTTATTAAGTTCTCTAAGTAGCCCATTCCACTTTTGGACAGCTCTAATTGTTAGAGAATTCTTCCTGACATGGAACCCAAATTAACCTCCTTGCAACTTTCATGGATTGAAGAGGAATTAAATTTATTCCATTTGATTCCCATGGGCAGAACTCTGAACAATGGGCAGGCATTACAGGGCTGTAGATTTAATTTAATTTTAGGGGAAATTTCTTAACAATTAGTAATATCCAAAAGCAGAAAAATAGTTCAGGAGGTAGTTGGTGAAGACCTCATGGTTCCCCCACCCTACCCAGAAGTCTTCAAACAAAGGCCAGATGACCACTTGTTGGGGATATAAGGATAGTGTAGAATGGATTCTTAGATAGGCAGAACAAGTTAGCAGCCTTTGGAATTCTTTCCAGCTCTGAGATCCTGTGATTTGATCTAATTCCCTCATCTGCCAGATAAAGGAAAATGAATCCCAAAGTGATTAGACATGGCATGGCATCACGGGGAAAGCACTGGATGTGAAGTTGAAAGGCCTGGATTTACTACTAGCTCTGCCACCTATCCTCTGTATGACCTTGATCTAGTCACTATACTTCTCTGTGCCTCAGTTTCCTTACCTGTAAATGAAGGACTAAATGCTTGTTGAATATTAAGTGCTGTTTTGGAAGACTAGAATCTAGCCAGTAGATGATCTCTAAGGCCCCTCCAGAACTGAAAAATAAAATTATAAGAGCATTCTCTGTTATATATTAATGGATAGTAGAACCATGCCTAGAACCTACCCTCCTGAATTCTCAGCCTAGTGGGCTTTCCCACACACTACATTCATTCTACAGGTGATGAAGGCAAGAAGCAAAGCTAATTAAACCACAAGGCAGCTAGGTAGTACAATGTCTAAGGCACAGGACCTGGGGTCAGGAAGACCTGTGTTCAAATCCATCATCAGACAATTACTAGTTGTCTGTGACCCTGGGCAAGTCACTTGACTTACTCTGTTTGCCTCAATTCCCTCATTTGTAAAATGAGGATAATAATAGCACCTACCTCCCACTGTTGTCATGAGACTCCAATGAGATAATATTTAAAAGCACTTTACAAAACTTAAATTGCTATATGAATGTTAGCTATTATTGTTCTTGGGGGAGCCTTGTGGTACAGTGGATAGTGTGCAGGGCCTGGAATCAGGAAGACATCTTCCTGGGTTCAAATATGTTTTCAAATACTTATTAGCTGGGTGACCCTGGGCAAGTCACTTAATCCCATTTACCTCAGTTTCCTCATCTGTAAAATAAACTGGAGAAGGAAATGGCAGACCACTCCAGTATCTTCTCCAAGAAAACCCCAGAAGGGGTCATGAAGAGTCTGACAAAACTGAATAACATTATTGTTCTTGCATTACACATAGTAGACTTTCAATACATACTTAAGTGAAGGAAAGAATGAAATGAAATACAACAAGGGCAAAATATTGACTCATAGAATCTTAGGGCTGGAAGAAACTTTAATGGTCATTTATTTTTATTTTCTCACCTGATACCTCTCGCCCTACTGACAGGTACAACTTGGATCCCACTAATGGGTGCTGATCATACCTGCTGTTAATCAGCTGTCCTGGGACAAAGGGTATGGGGGGTAGAGGGGCTACTACTCACCAAAAGGAGGGGTGTGCTGGATGAAAGCTTCCTGGGAGGAGAGTGCCAAGCACATACCAGCAGGCGAGGAATCCCCCAGAATTAATGGCTCACCACCCTGTCATGGTTGGTGATAAATTGGCAATTACTGCCTTTCTATATAGATAAATGTGCCATTTCTTTAGCAGCCCCAATCCTGACGATCTTTGGCCTGATTAAACAGGTCTGGGAGTCAGTTCTTGCCACTTCTAAAAACTGTAATGACCCCACCTGAGAAGAGAAAATTTGGAGCTTATCAGATGCAGGTGGGAACAGCTGTATTCCCTGAGCAAGTGACTTGCCTTCCCTCCCTCGGATCTGAGCAAGAAACTGGCCATGTGACAAGATCCTATTAATGAGGTCTATGATTTGAATTCTGGCTGGGAGGCTGGGGCGTGGGAGGGGGAAGTCGGCAGGCTGAAATAGCACCTTGTTCTGTTAGGCAAATCTCAAGATAGTCTTTGCAAGCAAACCTTGCGTTTCCTCCTGGGGAATCAGATCATTCCTCTCAGAACCTCCCCGGCTCTTGAGATCAGGAGGCTAGAAGATGGTGCAGCTGCCAAAATAAGATTCCTGAGGCACAGGTCTGATCGTACCAATCTCCTCCTCAAAATCCTTCAGTCATTCCCTCTTGCTCATATCAGAAAATTCAAATTCATTAGCCTGGAATTGAAGGTTCTCCCCAGTCTGGTTCTATTCTATGACCCTTTCCAGCCTTATTTTATGTTTTTCCCTTTTATATACTCTATGTTTTAGCTAAACTGGACTATGAGCTGTCTCCTGACCCCATCTTACATTCTCTTCCACTATGAGTTTGTGTATGATGTTCTCATGCTTGAGGCACATTCTGCTGATTTCAATCCCCAAAGGATTGGTTTAGGGGCCATTTCTTCCATGAATCCTTTCCTGATCGCCAGTCCTACCCCATGCCATTCTGTCTCTCGCCTCAACCCTTCCTAGAGCATCATTCAGAATTTTCCATTTTCCCTGTCACTTTTCAGCTTATGCTGCACTTATTTTGTATGTACAACATGTCCCAAAAGTTTTAGTTCAGTTTTAGGCATTTAATAACTTAAAACTTCTAAGACTAAGGACTCTTTGCATTACAGGCCATATTGGAATTACAAGCTCTTTAGGACACAAGCTGTATTGTTGTTTCATTGGTATCTCTAGTGCCTAGATTTCTCCTCCTACCCTTTTACAGGCGCATTACTTTTCACTCCAGTCAGCATACTACAGCTCCCTCTAAGATTGTGGATTCTGCCCCCAAGATTCAGGGATCAGAGAGGGGAGCTTTTTTTTTAACCTTACCTTGCCCAGAAACAGACTTCCCCAGCCCTGTCCACACTATGCTCCCAGATATGTCTCCCTTTTCCCCCACACTTTTGAGCTCCCCCTTTCTTTAATGTTATCTTACCTTATTCAAATGTAAAAGCTTCTTAGGTCTGGAATTACCTTGCTTGTTTTTGCACTTATACCTTCAGAACTTAAAACAGCTCCTGGCACAGGCAATCTATCTACCTATCTAAATAAATCTTTCTATTACCCATCTAAAAGCTCAATGGATCAGATTTTCATAATATATACTTACCAGCTCTTATTAGAGCCTCCCTTTCCCTGGCTTAGAGCTTATTATTCCTATATTTTAAGCCATGGTCCAGAAATTCAAATCCTTTTTTCATATACCCTTTTAAAAAATTAATATTTTATTTTCCCCAATTACATGTAAAAACAATTTTTAACATTCATTGTTATTGTTTTTTTAAGTTTTGAATTCCAAATTCTATTTCTCCGTCTCTCCCCTCCCCACTCCCTGAGATGGTAAACAATTTGATCACATACCCTTTTTAAAACCAGTTATTAACTCCCTGGAGCAGTTAGGTAGAGTAGTGGATAGAGAGTCATCGCTGGAGTCAGGAAAACTATCTTCCTGAGCTCAACTCTGGCCTCAGACACTTACTAGATGGGTGACCCTGGGCAAGTCATTTAACTCTATTTGCTTCAGTTTCCTCATCTGTAAAATGAGCTGGAGAAGGAAATAGCAAATCACTCCAGTATCTTTGCCAAGAAAACCCCAAATGGGGTCACAGAGAGCCAGGCATGACTGAACAACAACTATTCACTCCCCATATTCACTTTTCTGTTATGAATCCCTTCCCTTCAATAGACCCAATATGGAAATCACAATTTATGTCCCTAAGTTCACACATTTTTTTGTCCAAAACTTTATATTCTTATTTTCTGTCTGATTCTTAATTTCCTTCTGAGAGTTTCATTTGTCTGTACAAGAATCACCAGGAGTGACTAGTAAGCTAATAGTTACCAGTATAGCAAGTATGGGCAAGCTCTCTGTTCTATCCCAGATACACATCTCAGGAAGACAACAGACCTCCTGATTGTTTATCTGGCCGACAAATATCTCACTCTGTAACTTTTGAAAGGGAGTCACCAGTCACTACTTGTACTTTTTTCCCTCCGGCCATTAATTATGGAACCCTGTGGGGTGACAAGAGTCTATTGCACCTCACTGGGGTGAGGAAGCCTTAAGCTCCACTTTTTCGTCAAGGGAGGTTGGGAAATCAGTTCCTCCTATATCTGAGGTCTATACTGCTCTCAGCTTGGAAATAATTCCATGTACACACTCCTTTTCATTGGTTCCACACATATTCAGTGGTAACCACAAAGATAAAAAATTGAAAAGCCAGCCCATCCTAGCAAGGGCAAGATGTAGTTACTTTGAGTCCTCTGATAGGGAACTTCAATTCCCCAACACATGGTCCAAGGTCACGGCTGACCCCATAAAATTCATTTGGGTTGTATTTTTATACCATATATTTGAGGATCCAGATACATCCTTGAGAAGTTGGGGCTGGGGGTTATTCCCTAACTCTCACTTGGATTGATAGGCCAGGTACCCAGACATTGGCAAGCTTCTACTTCTCTTGGGGCTCAAGGGATACCCCTGAGGGGCTAGGGTTTCTGGTACTGTTGCTCACAAGCCCCTACTGGTATTCTTCCTGTTAAAATCAGTTAGGTAGATTTCAATTAGCTATCAGGGAAGAGTGTTACTGAGAAGGTATAGGAAAAACAGTTAATACAAAACAATCTACCAACCAGGGCACACTCTCCCTTTATACACACCTGGAAGGGAGGGTTCAGCCTTAAAGTACAAGGGTTGTGGGATTCACATATAGGAAACAAAAGTGGCAAAGGGGTACCTCTCAAGTTCTGGGACCAGGAGTTGTTTTCTTCCTTTGTGAAGCTTTATAAAATTCACCTTAGGCATAACATTCTGCTAGGCACTGGGAATTAGTGCCTTTGAAGGATGAATAGCCATGACTTATCTCTGACAAAAGAGGTCACAATCCCTGAAGCTGCCACCATTATCACGTGACTGTCTTTCTATACACAGAAGTGCTTCTTATGTTATTAGATACTTATCTGGAGTGGAGTGGGGGGCATCTCCAGCCATCCTGATCTATATCTGGCCACTTGACCCAGATGGCTCCAGAGGAGAAAGTGAGGCTGGTGACTTTGCACAGCCCTCACTTAAATCCAGTTCAGGTTCAAGTCATGACATCGCCTTCCTGAGGTCAAGGTCCTCTTTGAGAACCAAAGATAAACAACAGCAACAACAATCACTAGTCTGACATCTACTCATAGTAGGAGAGGAAAAGATGAAGATGAAGGAAGAGAGGAAAGAGGACAGAGAGGGGAAGAGAGGAAGCACACTCTGAATGAGGCATGGGTTGCTGCCCTCAGGGAATTTACAACCTAGCTGGGGAGATAGGATATGTCTGCACAATATATAACTAATAATACAAATCAATATAGATAAAATACCAAAATAACATACAGAGAATTCACACTATGGTTTTCAAAGGAGAATGAGAATACCTCAAATGTGATAATTTTGCACACACACACACACACACACAAAACCTCACTAACAACAAAAACACTTAACTTAGCTGGCATATGCCTGATACATAACGGGTGCCATATAAATGCATATTCCCTTCCCTTCCCTTCCCCCACCCCACCAACCATAGACAAATATGTACAGATAAGAGATAGAACTTGAACTGGGCTTTGAAGTAAACATTCCTCTTGGGAAAGTGAAGGGAATTCCAGGACAAAGAGAATGTCTTGCAAAAACACAAAGTAAGACCTTTTAAGGGTCCATAGCATTTATCTCTGTAACAAAGGGTCACAATCTGGCTTCTTGCTGATGCTTCCATTTGTTCTGAAGTAAAGGACTTTCTATATCCAGAGGAGTTTCCTCTGTCATTGGTCACTGTTCTGACATCAGTCACTTATGGTAGGAGAGGGAGAGAGAGAGGAAGGTGGAAGTGAAAAGAGAGAGGAAGCAGAGAGGGAAGGAGAGCACTCTAAATGAGCTATGTATTCTCTGCCTTAGGTAGCTTACAATAGAATTCTTTTCTTTTCTCTTTTCTTCTTTTTTTTTGGGGGGGGGGTCAAAGAAAAATCAGGGTTAAGTGACTTGCCCAGCATCACACAGCTAGTAATTGTCTGAAATCGGATTTGAAGATATTCATTACCCTGTGGCCAATCTAGCAGGGGACAAGATTGTTCAGATTTAGCTAGGGTTTTGTTTTGTTTTGTTTTTCCAACAACAGATACACTGTCTTTCATTGGGCCTGTATTTGAAGACTTTCTAGCTTAGTAGGATCTGCCAGGACTTCACCTCCACATTACGATGAGACATGGGACTTTAATGGAAGTGCTATGCCTTATAAGACGTATTATCTGTTCAACATTATTTCTCCCTCTTCTTTACCATCCTTCCAAACACAGCTTAGGTCCATACTTTCTCCATGAAGTCTTCCCTGGTTCCTTAGCCTGCTATTATTTCTTCCTTCTCTTCCTTCTCTGAACTCAGTTCTTATTATCTCCTAGACTGATAGCATCCCTTGCAGCCTACAAGACACAGCTAAGGTACCACCTCATGTGTGAGAATGTTCCTGAATCCCTCCATTATTTGTGTTCTCTCTCTCTCTCTCTCTCTCTCTCTCTCTCTCTCTCTCTCTCTCTCAACACTTACTAGCCATGTGACTTTGGGCAAGTCACTTAACCCCAATAGACCTGCCTTCCACCCTCTAAAAAACAACAACAAAAAAGAAATTATCTTGTATTATTTTGTGTATCTATCGACTTGGCTCATCTGTGGATGTATTGTATAAATACACCCCCATCTCAACCCCCCCTCAAGTAGAATGTATTCTCTTTGAGAGCAGAGATTATTTTGGTTTTGTCTGTAGCCTCAGAGCTTTGCCCATGTAACATATTTTTAAATTGAATTTTATTGAGTTGATCTACAGTGGGGGCTCCTCGACCTTCTTTTGTGTCATGGGTCCCTTTGTCAGTCATAGAAAGGTTTTAACTTCACAAAATTAAATTCACAAGATAAAATGCATAAGATTACAAAGGAAACCAATTATATAGAAATAGTTTACAAAATAATTTTCAAAACAAGTTCATCAGACCCAGGTTAAGAACCCCTGGACCATTTAGAGAGTTAGAATGATATAAAGGAAAATTTGCTGGATACTCTGGGAAATATAATAGAACAAGAATACGGGGTTTCTGATCAAGGAGTCAATGTTCTTGCTGGGGGAGACAAAACATACGGACAAAATTCATAGGGCATTGAGGAAAAAGGACAAGACCTGAAGCCATGAAGACCTGAGTTCAAATCCTAACTCTCTGTAACCTTGAGTAAATCACTTGAAAAATGTAACTCTTGCATTTGTATCCCTAGCAACCATGTGTATGGTAGGAGGGAGGCAAGAGACCATAGTTCCAAGTTCTTTCTCTTTCATTTATGTTGGGTGCCAGCAACTGATATTGTAGGATGAAAGATGAACAAAAGATTCAGCCTAGGCAAGCATAATTAGGCAACAATGCTGGTTTAATGGAGTAGTATATTTTATTATATATCTTTCTTGTTTATGCATGGAAAGTTTTACAGTGAACTTCAGGATCACCATTTTCTCACGGATGCATTCAGCTAAACATAGATATCAGCAAAAGACCTTGACTACCAGTCCACTTCCTGCATACCCAGATTGCTTGTGGGAGACACAGCAATATTTCTTCATACTGATTGACAAATATTATTCTTGGGGAAAGATATGGCACACCTGTCCAGAGGGGCCTTTGTACCCTCCCTGGATTCTAACGAGTCAACAAAACAGACTCGGACATAGCTCAACAAGTCCTTGAACTCGGAGCAAGTCACAAGTCTCTGGACTCAGACACAAGCTCAAGAATCTGTAAAACTTGGCCCCCCACAGTTGGGTAAGTCACTACACCTCTCAGGCTTCACTTTTCTCATGTATCAAGTATAAAGATTGGACTAGAGAGGGGTGCCTAATCTTTTTTGTATCATGGGGCCCCTTTTGGCAGTCTGATGAAGACTATAGAGCCCCTAATCAGAAAATAAAACAAAATTCTTCATAAAATAAAATACATGTGATTATTAGGGAAATTAGTCAAATTGAAAAGCAATTATTTTAAAAAGTTAAATTCATAAACATTATATGAAGGACCATTGGTCACTAGATGGTCTCTAAGGTCCTTTTCAACTCTAACATTCTATAATCCTCTGAAATGAGATAAAAGATGTGAAAGTGTCCTAGAATGTAAAAACTGTTATGCAAGTACAAGGAATGACCATTCAAGAGCAGGGAGGCTCTCAGAGACACTACTCTCCAGCCAGACCAGGTCTCCTTCCTCCCCACCTTCACTTCTCTGTCTAAAACCTACATGCTGAGTCAGGGCTGGGCATCTTGTTTCTGAGCCTCTGCTGACGTGGGAAGTCCATGCGATAATTATCAGCCAAGTGCCAGGTTATTTCTGTCTCCCAAGCAGGAGGACAGATCCAGGAGGAGGCACAAGCCAGAAATAGTGAGCACAATTAGCAGGAAAGCTCCTGAGGGTACAATTACCATGTACTTATTAGTTCTGACCAGGTAAACCTCAGCACAGTTACCATCTAGGAGAAGGTCCTACCTGGGCAGTCTGGGACAAGTCCAATAACCCTTGTTGTTTAGTATGCAAGGTACACTGGAAAGATCACTAGGAGTCTGAGTTCTGGTCCCAGCTAGGATAATTCTTAACGATGTAACCATAGACAAATCCTATAACCTTGAAGAGGCTCAATTTTTTTCATCTTGAATTAGAAGTGATAATACTTGAACTACTTTTTTTTTTGAGGGGGGAAGGCGAGGCAAATTGGGTTAAGTGACTTGCCCAAGGTCACACATTAGTGCCAAGTATATGAGGCTGGATTTGAACTCAAGCCCTTCTGACTTCAGGGCTGGTACTCTATTCACTTCACCACTGAGCTGCCTCTCAAACCACCTTCATCAGGGGTTGTTGTGGACATATCACTTTATAAACTTTAAAGCTCTATATAAATGTGAAGTATGATTTTTTATCAGTAGAGACCATATGGGGCTGAATGACCAAATGAACATAGGATCAGATAGTGTCAGGGTATGAAAGGACCTCAGAAATCATATTATCCAACCCCTTTGGGGAGGAGATAAGAACACTGAGACTCTAAGAGATCGAGTCACTTGCTGAAAGCCAATATAGCCACACAGAGCAGAGTCAGAATTTGAACCCAGACCACACAGTGCAGACTCCCCACAGGACAGGACTGACATCCTTCTTCCCAGGGATCCCCTCTTCGAATTTAGTTTCACAGATTACGTAGAATCCATGGCTGCAAGTTAAAGAATAGTCGTTGGATAATTTCACTTACCTTGGTAGTGTACTTTCCAGGGATACACACATTGATAATGAGGTTGACACACACATGGCCAGAGCTAGTTCAGTGTTTGGGAGGCTCCGAAGGAAAGTGTGGGAGAGGAAAGGTATTAGACTGACTATTAAAATGAAGGTCTACAGAACCATTGTGTAGACCTCATTTCTGTATGCCTTTGAAACCTGGACAGTCTACCAGAGCCATGCTAGGAAACTGAATCGCTTTCGTCTGAACTGTCTTAGGAAGATTCTGAAGAGGACCACCTAGCAGGATAAGGTATCAGACACTGAGGTCCTTTCTTGAAATAAACTGCCAAGCGTTCAAACTCTGCTTCAGAGAGTGCAACCCCAATGGGTTGGCCATGTTATTCAAATACAAAACATATGCTTGCCAAAAAGACTATTTTATGGGGAACTCACACAGGGCAAGCATTCACACGGGGGTCAGAAGAAGCTATTCTAGTACACTCTCAAGGTCTCTCTCAAGAACTTTGGAATTGATTGTGTGACATGGGAGACACTGGCACAGGACCACCCAGCATGGCGTGCCCACATCAGAAAAGGTGCTGTGCTCCATGAGCAAAGCAGAATTGGAACACTTCAAAGGAAATGTGGGATATGCAAATTTGGAGAATCTACCCCAAATGTTCACACAGACTATTTGTGCCTGACCTGTGGTAGAGCATTCTGAGCTCTTATTGGTCTGATCAGCTACAGGCAGACACATTGTAACTTGACTCTAGCTTAGTGATGTCATTTTGGTCCACTTTGAGAACAAAAGACACCAACCAACCAACCAACCAAGTTGTTGGATAGTCAGCCAGTCAATCAACTGGTAAATACTTATCTACTATGTGTCAGTATAATAAATCCTAAATAATCCTAAATATACTAAATAATCCCTACTTTCTGAGTCTGAGTGACCCTGACTGGTGGGTAAGTAAGTGAACATTTACCTCAACTCACCATATCTAGTCAGTCTCTTACAGTTTCATATCACATCTAGCCATCTAGCAAGACACTACCCAAATAATCAAATCTATACTGCCAGGACAATTTAGTTCAAATCCAGCCTCAGACACTAGCTGTGTGCCTATGAGCAAGTCACCTAACCTGTTTGCCTCAGTTTCCTCAACTGTAAAATTGGAAAATAGCAATGCTTACCTTTCAGTGCTATTATAAGAATTAAATGAATGATATTTGTAAAGCACTTAGCATAGTGCTTGGTCCATAGTAGGTGCTATGTAAACACTTATTCCCTTCTCCTTCCCCTTCCCATTATAGGCTAAGCAATTTACTACTCCATGGTTTCCATCACACTCCCAGTGATCTCCTTGACCAAAATTCCTTTTTCTGGCCATTGCTCCCTTTGATATAGGATATCCCCTTATTAGAATGTAAGGTGCCTGAGGGAAAGAACTGGCTCACTTTTATAATTGTACTCCCCAGCAAATAACACATATATGGCACATAGGAGGGGCTTAATAAATACTAAGCGAATGACTCTGAGAAATAATAACTGCACAGGAAACATTAAAAGAAGTACAAAATAATATACCTGCACATCCAAGAAATTGTATGGAGTCATCAGGTGAGTGTGTTAATCAACATCAGTATACAGGAGGAACATGTTTCATCTGTTGGTTGTGATAGTACTTGTTACAGAGTCAGACACACAAAGGGTCTCATACCTCTTAAGGGATGAGGACAAGATGGACACCAAGACCATATGCAGGACTGAAACAGCAGTATGGTATAGTGGGAAGAAAGAAGTCCTGGCTTCCCTTCCACAGCTGTCGTGCCCTTGGACAAGTCCACCTCTACACACCTCCATTCCTTCATTTACAAAATGGAATCCTTCACTTATTCAACAAGTATTTATTTCTCACTAGGTACTAGAAACTGTGCTAGTCACTTGGGGATCAAAGGCAAAAACAAAATAATCCCTGCCCTCAAGGAACTTACATTCTACTAGGGGGGAAGTAATAAATGACTTACCTACCTCATAGAGTTGTGAGGAATAAATAAATACGTGTGAATGTGCTTCATAACTGTAAGTGTTCTACGAACATTGTATTGCTGTTTAGAACACTAACCAGCTAGAGGGGTGGGAATATCATGTGTGTCTGTGTCTGTGTCTGAGTCTCCCTATCTCACCCAGCCTGGAAGTATGTCAGCATCTCATGGGTCTGATCCCTGATTCCTGATCAGAAGCTTCAACCTGATTTGTTTCTCTAATCTCGGCCAGTTCACCCCTCCCCAGACAGTCTGTAGACACCCTGCCTCCACTCCCCATTCTACACTCACCCCTGCTCCTCCAGGGTTCACCATATTGGTGTCTGACTTAGGCAAACATCCAATTGACTTTAGCTTTACTGCAGCTCAGAACTCCCAAGCTCAAACAGTCCACCAGCTTTAGCCTCCCTCTCATCAAGGACTACAGAGACATGGGCCTCTTTTGATGCTATGATTTCTCTGAAGTGTCCCCTGTGGGAGCCTAGACTGAAAACTTCCAGCTCAGGGAGCCATGATCTTTTCCTACAGCCAATGTATACTACCTGGCAGGGCGTTCTCCGCCCACTGGTGCTTCATCCTGTTTGTCTACTAGGAAGATAAAGCATGACAGCCCAGAGCAGAGCTTTCCTCTCCCTTGTCCCCAGTCGTTCCAACCAGAGCATCCACAGCCCCCCATCCCTGGCTGTTGTAGACACAGTGAATAATGGAGTGTCATGTTTGTCTAATGGATTTATCACTACTTACGCATGCAGCTTCATCAACAAAAGCAGGTGAAAATCGATGGCTAGGCGGCTAAGTGAGCTGCACTTTCCCTTACAACTTGGCATTTATTGATAGTCTTTTGTCCACTTGGTGTTTGGGGCCCAAAGTAAAATTGAAAGCAGAAATAAAAATACCCTCGGTTGCTCCTTGCAGACAGATCTTTGGCTCTGACTCAGCATGGGGGATGAGCCTGGAACCTCTTCCCCAGGAATAAAGCTACAAAAAGGTCCCTTGTACTGAAGAAAGATGGTGTAAGGGCTATGTGAGAACAAAATGGTACCGATCCTGCCAAGATGAGAGAAGGCTGTCTCTGCCAAAACCCAACACATGCTGAAAGAGTGATTTTACTCACCATGTGCTTCCTGTAATGCCAGGGCTGGGAAGGAAGTGGATGTAACTTAGAAGCATTCAACACTTCTGCGCAAAACTTTATTAGTATATGTAATGGAGAGCACCTGGCATACTCTAAGGCCTGTCTCTAAGATGGCTAGATCCCTTATCGATTAATGCATTCATTCAAGTAAAAGCACACCTTAACTAACATTGTCAGTGTTTGCTCATTAATAACCACACTAGGTGAAAAATTGCAGGGGATAGTTGGGTCCCTAGCAGCAGTGTTGGAAATGGACAAACAAGTCACAGAAGACTTTCATGGGAGTACAATCTGGTTTTAAAGAGCTAAAAATGATATTGTAAGGCTATGTTAATTGATGTAAACTTATGCCAGGTACATTTGTATTTAGTCAATTAAGTTGAGTCATCAAACATGTCTTCCTTCCGTTTAGTCGTTTTTCAGTAATGCCCAACTCTTCATGACCCCATTTGGGTTTTCTTGACAGAGATGCTAGAGTGGTTTGTCATTTCCTTCTCCAACTCGTTTTACATATGAGGAAACTGAGGCAAACAAGTTTAAGTGACTTGCCCAGGGTCACACAGTCAGCAAGTGTCTGAGGCCAGATCTGAATTCAGGAAAATGAGGAAATCGAGGCAAACAAAGTTAAGTGACTTGCCTAGAGTTACACAGCTGGTAAGCATCTGAGACTGGACGTGAACTCAGTAAAATGAGCCTTCCTGACTCCAACCCCAGTGATATAACCACTGAGAGATCTAGCTGTCCTTTAGCTTCCATGCTTTCCTTTAATTCTTAGCCAGTTACCTTCTGGAAGAAGCCTTTCTTAGAATTTACCCTCTGAGATCATCCTCAGTTTATCCTATCTAAATTTGGGGGGTTTTTTGTGTGTACAAACTTGTTTGCAGGCTCTCTTCCCTATAAGAGTATGAGAGTGGGTACTTTTTGTTTTTTAACCATTTTAACTACTCTTTATAACCTCAGATATAAAGATATAGCACATAGCAGACACTTAGTAAATGCTCATTAATTTGATTTAAGCTGTTGGACTTGATGGCAGAAGACCTGGATTTGAATCCCACCTTAAACATTTCCTAACTGTGTGAATCCTGGCAAGTCACTTATACTCTCTGAGCCTCATTTTTCTATCTGTAAAATGGGGTCAATAATACCCATTGTTTTTACCTTGTGGTATTATCAAGGGTATCAGTGAGGTGTACAGACAACACATATACAGCACTTTAAAAAGTCCACTAGTACTATATATATATATATATATATATACATATATATACATATATATATATATACATACATCACAGTTATTGTTATCATCACTTGCTTAATTTACAGTGAAATCTACCTCCAATGCCTCATCATGGGATGGAGGTGACCCTGAATTCTTGAGGGCCAAGACAGCTCTGTTCTAATTCTGGTGAATTCTATCAATAGCAGCAGCAGACATTTATATAGGGTTTTAATGTTGGCAAAATGCATTACATTCATTAGCTCATTTTATCCTCACAACAACCTTGTGAGGTAGGTACTATTATTATCCCAATTTTGCAGATTAAAAAACCCTAAGGCTCAGAGAAATGAAGGGATTTGCCCAGATCCCACAGAAATGAAGTATCTGAGGTGGGATTCTAATACACATCTTCCTGACTTCCAGGCTAACATCCTATCCGCTACATCAAACTTCCTTTTATACTGTACTATAAAACCTCTGAGTATAAGTCCAGTATCTGTCTTTAGAGGAACACCCTAGCTAAATTCAGGAAGGTTCACCAGCATAAAGTTGATGAATTTGGGGAGCTATCCAACTTATGAAACCTAATATATGAAACAACTCGCTCAGGCCTAGAAGGGTTGCTATCTGTATGTGTTTAGGGCTTTACCCACACAATAGAAATAATGGTTCCTTGGGATATTGATATCATGCTAAGTACCGATGGGCATAAGAAAGGTAAACCATAAGATGGGTAAAAGAAAGGTCTGTGAACTTATATAGGGAGACAAGATGGAACAATTAGGAAACAAAAAAAATCAGTATATTCTATGTGACAACACAAAGAAATGCTTTGGTAGTTTGTAAAGGGGAGAAATCGCTATGGGACAGAGCTCATTGGGGAAAGCCTGATGAGGAGGGAATGGAAGTCGATCTGGGGCAATATCCCTCTAAGTGCCATTTGTGCTAGCTGGACAAAGGCATTTTCCAATTTCATGGGAAGATTTTGTCCCTTGGGCGCTTCACTCTCCCCACCCCCACATCCTGGCATTGTTGTGATTTTTTCCCCAACACAGAAACACGGATCACCCATCGGTTGTTCCTTTTTTGCTCTTAATTAACGTTTTATTCCTTCCAGATGGTGAAGGGCTCTTAGCAAGACAAGAACTATCTCGCTCCCATCTTCTTTGTGCTCCTCTGATAGAGGCAGAGTGGAGTTTGAGTCTCATTAAAATGGCATATTAGACAGAATGAGACAATGTCTGAGACAGAGAGGGGCTGTGCTATGTGATGAAGAGCCGTGCTGGTTGTTGGTGATTCTGGAGTCAGACTGCTTATTAATGATAATACAGCACACCTTGAATTGCTATAGTTCCTTTGTGCATTAGGCATTTGCAGAGTTTTGCCTCATCCATCTTCACAATGTCCCTCTGAAATAATCTGGGTGCAAAGAATATTGCTCCCCTTTTTTTCCAGATGAGTAAACAGTCCCAGACAGGTTGATTAACTTTTCCAGAGTCATACAATAAGGTAGTAATGGGGTTATAACCAGAACCCTGGCATTCTGACTCTCAGGTCAGACCTTTATCCCATAGACAATACTGCTCATCAATGATCAGATTAAAATTTCAAAGCACCTTAAAAAATAGGGATCCTTTAATCTTTTCAATATCCTAATTGGGAATTTAAGATCAGTCAACACGCATTTATTGAATGCCTACTGTGTGCCAAGCACTGTTCTAAGTTCTAGGAATACAAATAAAAGCAAAAGTAGTCCCTACTCTTGAGGAATTCACAATCTATAGGGAGAAAATAAATTATGTACAAACAACATACATGATATACATATATACATACATATGTACATATATATGTGTGTATGTATATTTATATTTACATACCAGCTGGGTGGTGCAGTAGAAAAAGTGTCAGACCTGGAGTCAGGAAGACCTGAGTTCAAATCTGGCCTCAGATACTTACTAGTTGTATGACCATGGGGCAAGTCACTTAATACTGTTTGCCTCAGTTCCTCATCTATAAAATGAGCTGGAGAAGGAAATAGCAAACCACTTCAGAATCTCTGCCAAGAAAATCGCAAATGGGGCCACAGAGAGTAAGACAAGACTGAAAAACACTGAATAGCAAAACATATAAGATAAATTGGGCATAATCAACAGAGGAAAGACACTGACATTAGGAGGGATATTATATCATATAAATTTAGGAATGAATATACACCATCATCTATGCTTCACTAGAGGGACAGAGAAAATTAATTGGGAGAATGTACCTTCTCCATATTTTTCTTTACCATCCTTTGCTAGAAGAGGCAACGGAAGCTTCAGAATCTCAATCCTAGATAGAAGCCTAATTAGACCAGAATGGAGCTGGTTCTCATCAATGGTCTTCACCCTTAGCTATCTTATGAGCTCAGATGATTTCCTTTATTTTTGTACTAAGAAACAGACTAGCAGGATCCTAATCTAGGGGTGCCCACTCTTCTCAGGAACAACAGGATAGTACATGTCTCACTATGTCATCTACAAATGGGCTGAGTGACCCAAAAGGAAACAAACCGATCCACACAACTGGCCAGAAGCAGGAGTAAAATCAAACATTAGAGGGGCTGTTAGATGGTGCAGTGAATAGAGGAATAGAGCACTAGCCCTGGAGTCAGGAGGACCTGAGTTCAAGTCTGCCCTCAGCATTTAACATTTACTAGCTGTGTGACCTTGGGCAAATCACTTAACCTCAATTGCCCTGCCTTCCCCCCTCCATAAAAGCAAAAATAAATGGTTTTTAAAAATCAGATTAAAAAAAAAGATCAAGCATTAGAAAAGTTGAATTCCTCAGTTTACATAGTCCTATAGAGCCATAGGAGCTAAGAAATCACAGAATTCCCTCAGCAAGGAGAAGGCAAACTGTATAGGATCAAGTCACCAGCATCAGTGTGGTCCTTGTTGCTGATGCTTATTAGGCCCAGGCTTACTCTCTCCAATGAAAGGTGGCAGCTTCAATGATGAGAATTTGGTACCAGCTGTTTTCCCCATAGAAGTCATGTCCCCCTGCCTCCCATCTGCACCCTTACCCCCTTAATTTCTTAGCAGTGACAACCATCTCTAAAGCTTGTGATTACATTGTGCTCATGGTTTCTCCCAAGTTCCTTCTTCCCTCTGAGTAGTCACATATTGACATTCTAGGGAATATTGTCAGCTGCATCACTTTCATGATTCCAATAGAAATTTCCCAAGATCATGTAAGAAATCTGTAGGATAACTAGAATTGAGAACTGTCCAAATCCAAGCTGTTGGTGGAGCTCTGTGGTGGTAAAGTGCTAGTCTCTATTTCATTTCTGCCTGCCATCACTGCTGTCCCCTACCCCCAGTCACACTACCCCTGCTTTCCCTTACATCCACAAGAGAGAGTTGGGGCAGAAGTCATACCCAAAATGGCCCACCTCTCTTCTCTGACTCAGGGCCCACCATTAGGCCAACTTTGCTCCAGCTGCTTGCTCACACTCCCATGGGGTGTGGATGCTTCATACAACGTCTGGGAGGTTACTATTTTTGTTGAGACTTGGGTTGCTATAGAGTCGTTCCAATATGAATATGCATCCAACCCTGCAACATTATTTCTGTCTTAGTTTATTTGTGCAAGAGAAGGAGGAGGGAGAAAGGAGTGGGCAGGTAGCTCATAGGGTTAGAAGGTAGAAAAAAGTAGAAAGGTGACGATTATGCCTAATGAGAACTTACTATTTCTGGAGCTCCCTCCCTGCCAAGGGTCTCCAAGCACTTTGCCAAAATCCAGCAGTCTTCCTTTCTACCTCCCAAAACTCCTCAAAAAAATCAGTCAGACTCTGCCACATCTTTGAATGTATAAGAAAAGTCATCCCATACCCCTGGTTGTACTCTAACCATTAACCAGCATCAATAAGGTAGAGTGGTATTATACAATGAGCCCTGGCCTGAGATTCAGAAATCCTCACTGAGCTCAAGACTTAGTTCTGATTTGTACTTGCTCTGTGACCTTGGGCAAAGTATGTCTTTGTTTTTCATCTGTAAAATAGGAATTTTAACACTTGTGTTACCTACTTTACAAGGTTGGGATTATAAAAGTACTTTGTGAACCTTACAATTTATGGAAAGGTAAGAGATTACTACTAAACCCCATACACATCAGAAGTGAACAGTCTTTCACAGTACATGGCACATAGTAGGTATTTCATAAGTGCTTGTCAACTTGATATCATGGAGTTAATGAAGGCTTCCCAATCATCACAGCCCATATCTTCTTGCTTTTGGGGAATTGGGATATTTTGAAGGAAAATATGACTGAGATAGAGGATTCACAAGGTGATTTTCCTTTCGTCCATGAGAATAGGATGGTAGGAAAACATGTCCCCAAAGTAAAGAAAGAAGAAAGGGGGGGGGAAGAGGGAAGGAAACCCACATTTAATAAGCAATGACCATGTGCCAAGCATTGTACAAATATTATCTCATTTAATCCTCACAACATCCACAGGAGGTAGGTAATATTGTGATCGCTATTTTACAATTAAGGAAACTGTGACTGGCAGAAGTTAAGTGACTTGCTGAGGGTCTTACTCAAATAGAGTCAGAAATCAGATTTGAATTCAGGTCTTCCTAATTCTGGGCCCAGTGCTCTATACACTGCACCTCCTAGAAGAGAGAGAGTTATGCCTTGTACTTGACACTGACTGGCTTTCCACTTTCTTCTTTCTCAGTAATCTGCTTTCCTGGGAAAAACTTGTTTGTGAGAGGTCCCTCCTGCATAGTAAGATTTGTATCAGTTCATTAGGTATAGGCTAGAATTATCATAAATTCTTCCCAAATAAGTACAGAAAATCAAAGGAATATGAAAACTTTTCACCAATTTGCATCCTCTGCCCCCGTATTCCCCATGACGACTGTTCTCTCTTGTCTCTGATTTTCTGAACTTTGAGCAAAAGATACTGACTGGAGACCATCAGAAAAGAAAAGGTATTAATGACCATTTGGAAGATGGAGCAGGGGCAGGGGTAAACTGAGGGGTATAATATGATAACCCTAATCAACTATGGTTATTATTTTTTTAATTCTGAGAAATCAGGAGACATTCAACATTAAGGTAAAGTTACAGAAAGGAGGGAAACAAGATGGAATTCCTGGTTCCTGGGAGTTATGGTGACCTTTCAGGAAGGTGAGATCACTTTTAACCAAGGGAATCAGGAAATCAATCAATTGATTAACAAGCATTTATTATCTCTTATGTTCTGAGTATTATCCTAGACCCTGGAGATACAAAGACAAGAATGAAACAAGATCTGCCATCAAGGAACTTATGTTAAATCAAAGGAAATAAAACACACACGAATAAGTGAACACTTTCTTTATATTGTCTAGTTTTTAATCTCATTCATCTCCTAACTCTTTACATTCCATAATCTTGTTGAAGCCTTCCTTTGTTTTGTTTTGTTTTTTTTTTGTTCAAAGAGAATGAAAATATTCAGCCTTGTTCCCTTGGATGAAAAATTTTTCCATAGTATTCCTTTCTGTGATGTAAAGTTCCCTCCCTTGTGGCCATAAGTAATAAATCTATGCTTTGATTAAGCTGGAAATTGTTGATAATTAAGTTTTGGGTTAATTCTTTAAAAAGAGTTTGCAGAGATTCAAGGCACTGCTGTTCTTCCCCATTCACCCTTAAAGGAATGGGAGAGGAGAGGAGAGGAGAGGGGAGGGGAGGGGAGGGGAGGGGAGGGGAGGGGAGGAAGAAAGACTAAAAGATAGGAAGAAGAAGAGCAGACCTGTTTCTCATTTCCCATTTAGATACACTAAATAGTCCTCCTATGTCTTCTCTCCTATCTATTTCTGGATTCTCTCTCTTCCCTTTACAACAGACATTTGTATTGGCAGTGGTCCATTATCCCCCCTTCCCCTCCCCATTCTTTCCACTGTGCCAACTACAGTAGTCCAGTCATAAAAATCCAGCACCCACCAATCGATTTTGGAACCATCCAGTGAATTAACCAGAACCTTTTCTGCAAGAGTCTTCAAGTTGTTCTGATAGCTGCTCTTCACTCCTCCCCCCTCCTCCTCCTCCTCTTCCTCTTCCCCCCTCCTCCTCCTCCTCTTCCTCCTCCTCCTCCTCCTTCTCCTCCTCTCCTCTCCGCATTGCTATTTATCGAACTGCTTTTGTGCCCCCTGAGTGATGGATCACCAGGTATCAAACCTCGAAGTGTTCATTTAACTGCGCTGAATAAAACATTACTCACAGATTAACTGAGCAGTTTTAAGTGAACAACCATTTTCATCTGTTTTAAATTTTCATGGGTACTTTTCTGAAGAACAAGTACATTGTTAATAATTGAGGGGAATGAGACCTTGTTAATCTCTTTGTATTTTAATAAGGTCCTACTGTGCCTGGGTCATTTATATTTAAAACAGTGGCATTTTTCTCCCTGAAGTTGTTTCATTAGGGGTGCTGGGGGGGCGAAGAATTAATATTCTGGACTGAACTTTAAAGAAATTGTTGATGGATGGGGGTGATGGAAAGATCAGTAAGGTTCCAGGGCTTGGGGGAACATGGGAACTGAACCAAGAGATCAGAAAGTGCTGGAAAAAGTAGAATGAATGGATTCATTCCAAATAAAGGGACAGAACTAGAGCAGAAGGATGATCAGGCAAGCAGTTGGGTGCCACACTTGGCAAAACGATGTAGAAATATAGACAAGTAGGGAGATGAGGAGGAAAAGCAAGAGAAGAAAAGGCTACACATTGCCTTGGATCTTTGAATAACAAGGGGAAATACCAGACTGAGAGCAAATGGGAAGGAATTTGAACTCATGACCTCCATTTTGTCCTTCTCTGTTGGGTGTCTTCCTCTACAAGGCTACCTTGCTTCCTCACACTTAAAGATAAAGGGATGGATGATGGCATTTCAAAGGACCTCCAAGATTATGATACCATAAATAAATCTAGGTTTGATACTTTTCTTCATTCCACATCCCATTTTTTCCCTCCAGCTGGTCCAGGTTTGGGAGTGCTCTGTGATACCATAGAAGAAGGAACTTTTCCCTCAACCCAGCAACCTAAGTGTCTAAAACACCTTGTCACCCACCCACCTGACCACCCACCATCACGGGGTCCAGCACTTCACCCACACCTATCAAAGACTTAACTAAGCACCTCTACCTTACTCCACCAGGTGATAAAGTAACTGCCCAGATTGCAAGATGGAGAAATAAATTAATGCCACTGGGTCGGGGGAAAGAGAAAGAAGGAAAGAGAGATTGGTTTGGACGGCACAGCTTGGGCTTGGATTGAAAGCCATTCAAGTGAATGATTTCATGCAACAAGCTGTTAAAACACGCTGTGAGGGGAGCTTAAAACAGCTCCGTGTGAAAGCCTTACTCCACTAGAAAAATCAACTTTTCATATTTATAGCCAGGCGAGCTGCAGCCCAACCTCAGAGACATGGTTTGGCTGACACTTTCCTGGCCTGGGAATGGCAAGAAGATGGGCTAGGTGATGAAAGAGATTAAATATGTCAATATGCTGTATGAGATCAGCTTACCCTGGGGTTGGATCAATAACATAGGAGCAGATGATGATAGAAGGGGAATCCTTAGACCCTACTGTAAAACTGTGAACTCAAACTTATTTTTGGTATTACCATTGTGCTGACTAAATGCTTTATGACAATATCTGCCATATGAGTAGATACTCCCTTCTAGTGGGGATTTTAAAAATAGAGAGTGGGATGATGTCAGAAAGACGAATTATTGGCCTCAACTATCCTGGACTTTAGCAAAAACAAGTCACTATCAATCACAAACCAGCACCCATGATATCTGGAATTCTCTCATTGGAAAGTCTTACCTTTTTTCTGATGTGACCATTCCCAGACATAAGATTAATACTCCTGAGAATGAATGAATGAAAAAGCATTTACTAAGTGCTTACTCTATGCCAAACGCTGTGCTCACAATAACCCTGGAAGGACTAATACATGAAAGCATTTGTGAATTCACCTTAAAATGAGTTAGTTTGCAAGACTTTTAACTTCTATGAAACCTTAGTTTCCTTCCCTGTATATAGAGAATAATTATATTTATGTTCCCAGGATAGTTGTAAAGAAAGGACTTTATAAAGTTAAGTGCTATGTAATTGAAAGTTATCAGATTCTTTCCAGAGTGACCACTAGTTATGAGCAGAGCCCTTAAGAATGAAACTGAAATAGAGAATATTTGAAGGAAGGAAGGATAAAGTGATGTTGGTCCAGAACAAGGACACTGTCCCCAAAGGATGGGCCCGGATAGGGTAAACTGCCTATCCAGGGGTTGGCAATCAGGCACTGAGTAATTCAGAAAGATAGAGCAGGGGAAGAGTACTGAAAGGGGAAGAATGAGAATAACAAAAATACATTTCATCTCAGTCTGAGTTGACAGTTCAGTCTACTCAAGGCCAACCCTGTTTTAAGCTGGTGAAGAGGACGGCCATTACATGACTCCACCCAGGAGCTGTCCATTTACATTAAAGATGCTGTCCTCCATACAGATTTATTTCAGGCACAGAGAACTTCCTGATTTCAAGGGTCATGAAAACTGGGTATCCAAGAGATATATGCTATCTCCTTATCTGTGCATGTTCAAGAAAATGTTCACATAGCAGAGGAACAGTCCTACCTAGACCAGACTAGAAGATCCCTTCTCCTTCCCTTCACCCCACCCCTCACCCCAGATCACCTTTATTCCATGGATTCTAAGAAATATGTGTCCAATTGTGCCTCTGTAAATGAAGAACCAAGGAATAGTTTCCTTCCAATCTCTTCCAGCTTTTCCCAATGGGTCAAATATTTAAGTATGAGTGAGTCCCAACTCAAGAATCTCCCAGAGTTACTAGCCCTCCTCTTGTGCAAAGCTCAAACCAAAAGAAAAAAATCCACATCACTCAGGAGAGGATGGACAGTTTTAGCCAAACTGCAAACTGCTTTTCGGCCCTCTCTTAACTGCATGATGAGACTATCACAGAAGGGATATTTCCAGGACAAGCTGTGGGTCCTGAAGCTTGGCTAGGTTCACTCAGGGCACCTGCCAGCTGGCTTTGTTCATGCTGTGTTTCTGTCAGCTCAGCAAAAATCCCCAATTTCCTTAGAATTATACACTATCAGAATCCAAAGGGACCTAAGAAGTCATTTAGACCAGCTCAAAAATCCTTTCTACACCATCCTTGACTCTTGATCATCTAGTTACTTCTTGAAGCCCTCCAATGATGAGGAACTCCCCAGCTTTCAAGACAGTCCATTCTACTTTCAAGACAGCTCATATTTTCTTAGCAAGTCCAGACTTGCCTCTATGTTCTATCCATTGCCCCTAATCTGGCCTTCTAGGACCAAGCAAAACAAGTGTTATGCCATGTTCATGTCCTTCAAATACTTGAAAATAGTACTCATGTTCCCACAACTCTGCTCTTGTTTTGGTTCAACATTTCCTATTTGTTTGTTGTTTTTTCAACAAATCCTTTCTTTGGATTTGTTTTTTAAAAAAAGTGGTTTTGGATCCTTTTACAATACTCTCTGTGCTCTTGTAGACATGTTGGAGCTTCTAATGGCCTTCCTAAAATGTGGTAGCCAGACCTAAGTACAATATTCTAAATGTAGTCTGACCAGGAAAGAATATACCAGAATTATCACCTCTCTTATTCTGAGCACTATAAAGTTACCATAGCATTTTTGACTGCCATATCACAGCATGAATTCATATTGAATTTATGGTCTACCAAAACTGCCAGATCATTTTCACCCAAAATGTTGTCTAATTATGTCTTCTGTATTCAATTCGATTTGATAAACATTAACCAAGTGCCTACTATGTGCTATGCATTGTGCTAAGCTCTAGGGTAACAAATAAGAAAAAGAAAAACAGTTCTTGCCCTCATGGAGCTTGCAATCTAATGGAAAAGACTACACACACATTTCTGTATCTTACACATACGTGCATGTAATTTTTTAAACCTAAGTATAGAATTTTATATTTGTGCTTATAAAATGTCATTTTATTATATTTGACCTCCTGTTGTAATCTGCCAAGATGGTTTTGGATTTGAATTCTGTTATCCAATATATGAGCTATTAAATTGAGCTGCATGAATGGAATTGCATATTATTGCCCTATGAGAAATGATCAACATTAAGAATAGAGAAGGCTTGGCATGAACTGATTCAAAGTAAAATAAGCAGTACCAAGAAACCAATATGCACCAGAAATTCAATGAAAATTGAAAGAATAACAGTAAAAGAAAATTTAAACTGAAGTTTTATAAGTGTAATGATGAAGCTTGGTCCCAAGGAAGAAATATTATAATACACCATCCCCCCTTTCTGTAAAAGTAAAGGACTATGGGTGTGGAACACTGCATATAATGTCAGACTAGGTCAAAGGGTTGGTTAGTTTTGCCAAATTTTTTCCCCGTCTTACTTTTTGTTCTTTGTTATAAAAGATGACTCACTGGGAGGAAGAGGGGAGAAAAAGATGTCAAGATATGAAAGTGATGTAAAAACAAAAGCTATAAATAATTTTTCAAATGTGAGCTCTCTCTCCTAACTCTGTTATTCAAAAACTTGAAAAACATGTCTTCTATAACTTCATCCAAGTTATGGGTAAATTAATATTCTGCAAAGTCAAGAACATATCCTTAGGACACTCCACCAGAGACCTTTCTCCAAGATGACATCAATTTTAAAGTCATCACTCTTGGAGTTCACTTCCAGAGCTATCAAACTCTATTGTCATTAAAGCCATATTTCTCCATCTTGTCCAGAAGAATATCATGTGAGACTTTGTCAAATGCTTTCCTGAAATCTAGATATACTGTATCTATGTCATTTTCCAGCCTGCGAGTCTAATACCTGTCAAAAGAAGAAATGAAGTTAGTCTGGCATGACAAGTTCTTGATGAGCCCATTCTGGTAAAGTGATCAATACTTCCCTTTCTAAGAGTTCATAAGCCATCCCATTAATAATATGTGCTAGAATTATGTCAAGCATCCCAGTCAAGCTCTTACTTTTTTATAGTTTGAAGAATCTACCTTTGCCTATCTCCAGTTCCCCAGCATCTCTCTTGTTCTCTGCTATTTTTTCAAAGATTGCCTTCAGTAGGTAAGCAATAACATCCACCAGTTTTTTTTCAGTATGCTAAAACATTGTCTGGGCCTGATGAATTGAACTGACAGGGGAACATTGAGTACTCTTTTACCATCTCATCACTTAACTTGAGTTTCAATTCTCTATTAACAATTTTTTTCTTTTCTTCCCAGTTTGAAGATTATTCTTCCTTGTCTCTATCATCCATTATCATCAACCCATCCACCTTGAGCTGTAGCTTTATCCCTTCCTTGTTCTGGGCTTCAGTTTTTTTTTAAATAATAGTGTTTTTTCCCCAATTGTATATTAAAAACTATTGTTAACATTTTTTTGAGTTTCAAATTCTCCCTCTCCTTCCCTTCCCCTCCCCCACCAAGATAGCATGCAGTTTGATATAGGTTATATATGTACAATCATGCAAAACATATTTCCATATTGGTCATGTGAAAGAAAACACACCAAAAAAACCCCACACACAAAGTGAAGTGAAAAATAGTACCCTTTGATATGCATTCAGACTCCATCACTTCTTTCTCTGAAGGTGGTTAGCATTTTTTATCATGAATCCTTTGGAATTGTTTTGCATCAATGTATTTCTGAGAATAGCTAAGTCATTCACAGTTGATCATTGTACAAAATTGCTATTACTGTGTACAGTGTTCTCCTGGTTCTGTTCACTTCACTTTGCATCAATTCATGTAAAACTTTCTCAGTTTTTCTGAAATCGCCCTGCTTATCATTTCTTATAGTTCAACAGTATTCCATTACAATCATATATCATAATTTGTTCAATCGTTCACCAATTCATGAGCAATTCCTCAGTTTCTCATGCTTTGCCACCACAAAAAGAGCTACTATAAATATTTTTGTACAAATAGGTTCTTTTCCTTCTTTAAATTTCTTGGGAATAAAGACCTCTTGATGGTATTACTGGGTCAAAGGGTATGCACAAATTTATAGTCCTTTGGACATAGTACCAAATTATTCTCCAGAAGGGGTGGCTAGGTGGCACCGTGAATAGAGCACCAGCCCTGGAGTCAGGAGGACCTGAGTTCAAATCCGGCCTCAGACCCTTAACACTTACTAGCCATGTGACCTTGGGCAAGTCACTTAACCCCAATTGCCCTCCAAAAAGCAAAAACAACAAACAAAAATATTTACTCTCCAGAATGGTTGGATCAGTTCACAACTCTATCAATAATACATTAGTGTCCCAATTTTCCGACATTCCCTCCAATAGTTATCATTTTTCTTTTCTGTCATATTAGCCAATTTGATAGGTATGAGGTGGTACCTCTGAGTTATTTTCATTTCCATTTCTCTAACCAGTGGTAATTTAGAGCCTTTTATCATATGACTATAGATAGCCTTGATTTCTTCATCTGAAAACTGCCTGTTTATATCCTTTGACCATTGATCAACTGTGGAATGGCTTGTATTCTCATAAATTTGACTCATTTCTCTATATATTTCAGAAATAAGGAATTGGACAATTTACTTAATCTCTCTAGGCCTCAGTTTCTTCCTCTATAAAAGAAGAGAGTTGAAGTAGCTGGTCTCAGGTCCCATCCAACTATAAATCTATGGTTCAAATACTCTCAACCATGTTTCTTCTTCCAGTTTATGAACATCCTCCTATGAGTGCATCTTATTATACAATGCAATCCTAAGGTCCATTATATCTAATTTGTTCCTTTTGAATAAGTTATACGTCTCTGTTGCCAAATCCAGTTACAATGTGCCACCAAGTCTCATGATAACAACTGTAGATTATGACTAAGCAACAACAATCAAAGTAATATTACCAGATCACATTATAAACTGGTTAAAATTTTATAGAAATGCTTTTGGAGTAGACTTCCCTTCTCTAATAAATAGTGAAATCCAACAAGAAGTGGAGGGCAGCTAGGTAGCACAATGAATAAAGAGCCAGGTCTGGAGTCAAGAAGACTCATCTTCCTGAGTTCAAATCTGGCCTCAGATACTTACTGGATGTGTGACTCTGGGCAAGTCACTTAACCCTATTAGTCCCAGTTTCCTCACCTGCAAAATGAATGGGAGAAACCACTCTAGTATCTTTGCCAAGAAAACCCCAAATGGGGGTATGAAGATTTGGAAACGACTGAAACAACTGAACAATAGGTGGATGCCACTCAATGTGTCGGATGTAACCAAAAGTGCATCATCTCCAGAAAAAAGCCTATAAAACTGCCTGTATCCAAGAGGGGAATCCAAAGGCCCTCCGTGGACAATATCCACATCAATCCAACAAAAAATGTGTTAACAAAAAATGTCAGCTAACTAAGCCAGACAGAATTGTTGGGGTGCTGTCTGACAGCAATTCAGAATCAAGTTGTTGCCACTAGAAGTGACAGGCACATCATCCTTGAGGAAACTTTCGTTGTTGTTCAGTTGTTTCAGTCATGTCCAACTCTCTGTGACTCCATTTTGGGATTTTCTTGGCAAAGATACTGGAGAGTTGGCCATTTCCTTCTCCAGCTCATTTTACAGATGAGGAAACTGAAGCAAACAGGGCTAAGTGACTTGCTCAGGGTCACATAGCTAGTAAGTGTCTGAGGTTGGATGTGAACTCATGAAGATAAATCTTCCTGATTCC
The DNA here is from genome assembly GCF_028583685.1 of Petaurus breviceps papuanus. NCBI lineage: Eukaryota > Metazoa > Chordata > Mammalia > Diprotodontia > Petauridae > Petaurus > Petaurus breviceps. Next base: position 50,782,368 of record NW_027187419.1, on the reverse strand, counting down.
AAGCCCAGTGATCTATTCACTGAGCCACCCAGATGGCCCTGAGACTTCTTAACTTATGACCAATACTAACTACTGACCCATCTGCCACCATCAGGAAAGGCAATCCAGTCTTGCTGAAGCAGCAAAGGGCCTTGAGGGAAAAAAAACAAGAAGCTGCATATGCTAGGCTATCAAACCACACCACCACCAAGTGACTATCACTTCCCCCATGCTTTGATGGAGACAATCCAGCCCTCTGAAACCCAAAAGGCCAGAAAAGAGCAGTGCCCTAGGGATGACTTGGTGGTGCACTGAATAGAGCACCGGCCCTGGAGTCAGGAGGACCTGAATTCAAATCTGACCTCAGACACTTAACACTTACTAGCCTTGTGACCTTCAGCAAGTCACTTAACCCCAATTACCTGCCTTTCCCCATCTAAAAAGAAAAGAAAAAAACGAGCAGCGGCCTCAAGATTTCTAGTCTTCCTTCTAGGTGGGCCCTACAGCCGTTATCCAGAACTGCTTCCTGTTTCTCTTTGTATCTTTAAGCACTTCATTAGATGGCAAGTTCCTTGAGAGCAGGGACTGTCTTTTACCCTTCTTTGTATTCCTAGCACTTAACACAGTACCAGGAACACCGTAGGCACTGATAAATACTTATTAACTGACTGACTCAAAATAATCCTCTGCACGTAGTAAGCACTTAATAATTCTTTTTTCGTTCTTTCATTCATCAATACAATCATTCAAGTAAATAACAGAAAGAAGTTGTTCAATACCTCACTGAACTTTTCCAAAACTTCAACACCTGTCAAGACATGACTTTGTGGCAAGCATTATATATCAGAAGCTCACAATCTTTCATAAACTAATAGATGATAAATCTCCATACTATAAATGTAGACCTCAGAATATTATTGGGAATTCAACAAATAAGCTGTATTTGAACCAGGGTGTTAAAGATAGACAAAACTTTTGCCCACAATCACCCAGATACAGTATTTCCCCATACAAATTTAAGAACAATATTTTTAATAGTTGGCACCTACCAAATACTAATAAATTATAAGCTACATAAAATAAAACAGCTATAGAGACTTAGTGAAAGAAATAAAAACCATGAAGGAAGAAGATGAGGTATCTATCACTCCTATCATCCTGTCTACTAATGTAACTGTCCTAATGGTGCTTTAACTCAATCTACAGTTTCTATCTCAATACTTTTATGCAATTATTTTTAAATGGTTATTTTATCCACTTGTGCAATAGTACACAGAACATTAAATACAAAATAATAATAGCAAGATAGTAACTTATCCTTGTATATTGTTTCTATCTGAACTTCACAGAAAAACAGATAATTATTGTTAATAATAATAATAGAATACATTTCTATATCATGCTAAAATCTTCAATGCAATAGTACCCCCATTTTACAGATGAGGAAATTAATGTTCTAGGAGAACAAGAGACTTGCCCAACCCAATTTCACAACTGGAATTCAAAACCAGACTTCTTTACTGTGAATTCAGCTCTCTTTCCTATCAACATAGACAAATGCTTCCTCATCTGTGAGGTTCAATTTAACTTCTTATGTTAAGAATGATTCCTATTCACTTTGAGCTGTGTGATAGTCAGAGTAGTGCCTTGGAAGTCAGAGGTTGTGGGTTTGAAACCTGGTACTGTTGCTTACTGCCAACATGAGCATGGACAACTGCTGACCTCTCCCTGAGCCTCTATCTCCTTGTCTGCAAAAGTAGTGGGTTAGGCTGGATGACCTCAAAGGCTCTTCTAGCTCTACACCCTATGATCATATGAAGTGGAAGACTGACACATCAGTTTTTTCTCACCTACTTGTCTTAATACAGTCCCCCTCCTTTCTTTGTCCTACATGGTAGGGAAAACATCCCTCCTCCCTCCTGTCACGTTTCTTCTCACCTTTGCCCCACCTCTTTCAAGAAGCCTTCTTGGATTGACAAATTATTCTCTAACCCACCAACCAAATCTTTAGTCCCATATTTTTTTTTCTATACTATAGTTTACTGATGAGAGTAATTGACTTTTATAGAATGTGCTTTTATAGGAAGCTATGGTGATTGATGAGCCTGACTCCAAATTAGAACAACTTCAGTTCAAATTCTACTGCTAAAACATACTGGTTGTATGACCCTGGGTAGATCACTCAAAGTCTGTGCTGTGCTTAGCTGAGACTTCTAGTTACAAAGCAGATGCTGAGCTATGTTTGAAGACAGGGCTTCCTCCCTATAGCAGTGAGTGAAATCATAAGTCTTGACACTGCTGCTACCACCACTAACTTCCCTCATCCCATCAAAAAAAAATACTTTTATTCATTCATTCATTCATTCATTCATTTATTTTGGACTCGGGTATTTGCACCGACTAGTCAAAGACAGGGAAAGGGGAGAGGAATAATATTTCTCCTCTTTTTTATTTTTCAACTTAAGAAAAAGCCTTTGAGAATGATATATTTATGTTGGTTTTAGGTGTGTGCTGTTAGAGCAACTCTATTACCCCCATCACATTCTGCTTTGACTATCTACTTGATACATCCTGCCAAGTAGATTGTAAACATCTTGAGAACAAGAGTTATGCTGGTTTTTCACCTTTATGCCCTCTAGCACTTATCACAGTAATATGCAATGAATAAGTATTGGTTAATTGATTTGAACTGAAATGAAATGAACTGAATCTGACACTCCTATAAAACTGTAAGCTTATTGAGGGCAGGGAATAAGCATGTTTTTCAGTTCTTCCACATATATCCCACACACTTAATATACTGCTCTGTACCTATGGGTTCTCAGTAATGAACATACATACATATATATATATATATATGTATATATATATATATATATATAGAGAGAGAGAGAGAGAGAGAGTCATACACACTGTGTTCATACATAATTGAACACACAGTTATAAGCACAAACAGGAGCCCATCTAGACAGGCCTAGTCATAGCCATGGGCACTGCCACCCAGAGGCCCACATATACAGCAAGGATCTGGATGGCTGCCCCATCTCATTCCTCCCTACTGGTGCAAATGAATGAGAAGACACTACTGCTGAGCTCCCCAAGGCAGCTATGGGATGTTCAGAAATCATGTTCCATGCAGGGTCAGTTATCCTTTAATATCCTGCTGCCCCAAGTGGGTTGCAAAGATGACATATAGGAGAATTGATTGCCAGATGCAGGTCTGACAACTGCAACCCAGATGGCATCAGGCACATGTAATTAATTGAGTCACATTGAGTTAGGAATCAGGGCTCAATCAAAGGTCCTGCCAAGATGCAGGCACCAACAAAGACTAAATTCTAGCCCCATTCCCAGTTCTTCTGAGAAGCCTGACAGAGCTATGTCCCACAGTTGCATAATGATGGCTCTTGAGCAAAAGCAATAAATACTTGGGCATTAATGACCATGAATACATGAAGACTGTAGGTCAGGTGAGCTGTTTATATATAAGCAATTATATATCATTCCAGCATAGCTAACATGTACAATTATCTCCTCCACATCCCAGGGGGTCAGGAAGCAGTGCCCCTGCAGTCGGGAAAATCCACATAAAAAATTTTGGCCTTCCCTTTGTACCAGAAAAATTCTGAATTATTATGTTATTAAAAGAAAATATGTTGATATTATACAATGCTATATGTGATGTTATGCATTTCTGAGTTTCTAAATTTTTTCCGTGTGGTCTGATGGCCTTCACATGTCATCTTCAGCTTCTGCAAAATTCCCCCAAATTTCTCATTTAAAAAAATTTAAAAAATTTCTTAGGGTAACCTGCAATGGGGAAATTCACAATGTCAAAAGGGTAACTGTACTATTTTTCCACCCAACTAACTCACTCAAGCATGGTGAGAAGACAGTGGTGGTGAGTTAGCCTAGAGAGGGTAAGGCTAGGCCTCCTGGGCATCACTATCATCATCATCACAGCAGCCCACATTTATATGAGCTAGGCACCTATGATTACAATAGCATAGGAAAAGCTGGATAAGGAAACTCCCTCTACCAATTCAGGTCAGAATCTTCTTCCCCACCTCAGAGAAGTAAGAGTGTTAAGGAGCTGGGTCCCTGAGGGGAATAAGTGACTTGACAAGGGTAACAAAGACAGGGTCAAAGCTGGAATTTGAACATGGGTCTTCCTAGCTTTGAAGCTGGCTCTCTATCCACTATGGCATTCTGCTTCTTCACATTTACACTTTTTTTAATGTAATAAGTGCCTGATGCTACTTCTCAACTCATAGCACAGGTTCATAAGTAGTTCACTGGATAGAGTACTAGATCTGACATCAAAAACACCTGAATTCAAATCCAGCCTCAGATGCTTTCTAGCTGTGCAACTTTAGGCTAGTCACTTAACTGCTATCTGCCTTAGTGTCTTCATCTGTAAATTGTGGATAATAATAGCATCTGGCTTCCAGGGTTGTTGTAAGGATTAAAAGTTAATTTGTTTTTTAAGTATATTTTTATTTATTTTGTTAAATATTTCCCAGTTGCATGTAAAAAAAAATTTAGCGTTCATTTTTTCTAAAATTTGAGTTCCAAATTCTCTCCCTCCCTCCCACCCCTTAAGAATACAAGCAATAGGATATCAATTTATACATGTGAAGTCACACAAAACATAGCTCCATATTAGCCATGCTACTAAAGAAAACACACACACACACACACACACACACACACACTCGAACAAGAAAAATAAAGTTAAAAAAGTATGCTTCAATCTGCCCTGTCTATCAGTTCGCTTCCTGGAGGTGGATAGCATTTTTTGTCATTAGTCCTTCGGAATTGTCTTGGATCATTGTCTTGATCAGAGTAGCTAAATCTTTCACAGTTGATCATTCTTATAATGTTACTGTTACCATCTGCAATGTTTTCCTGGTTCTGCTCACTTAACTTTACATAAGTTTATATGTCTTTCCATGTTTTTCTAAAACCATCCTGCTCTTTATTTCTTATAGCACAGTAGTAGTCTTCCATCACAATCATGTACCACCAAAAAGATACTATCTATAAGGCACTTTGAAAATCTTAAAGAGTATATACTGAAATGGATATAGTTGAAAGGTATCTATATCTACCTCTTATCCTCCTCCGCTTTTGGGATATGATAGTATCCACCACACAAATCCAAAATTTAAAATGTCTGACTACTGGGGGGTGGAGTCAAGAGGGTGGAGTAGAAACAGGACTTCTGTGCGGCTCCCTCTTCCACCTCCTCCAATTGATGTAAAAAATGACTCTAAACAAACTTTGGAGCTACAGAACCCACAAAATGACAGAGAAAAGCTGACTTCCTACTAAAGACAGTCCAGCAGGCTGGCAGGAGGCAGCCAGCACAGCGCTCTGGGAGCTGAGCCCAGTCCTGTGTGAGCCCAAGGTTTTAGCCTCAAGGCAGCCACAAGCAGCTGCTGGCTGGAGAGACTTCAGATCACCAGCAGCTGTGGCAGTTTCCAGAATTATCAACCCATAGATGCTAAGGACAAAGTAAGAAGTCAGAGCAGTGTGGATATTGGGAACCATGAGTCTAGGAGTTTGGTCCGGCCTTTGCCCCCTGAAGGGAGAAGCAGCTAAGGAGTGGCAGCCATGCAGCCACCACCATGTGGCTGCTTCAGAGATCCTGGCCTGCAGATTGTAGGGGGACCAAGCAACCAGTCTGAGGGGTAATCACTCTTGCTTTAACCTGCTTGGATCTGGATCACTATCTAGGGTGGAGGGCCTGGGGTGCATGACCACTTTGCCAGAGATTGTGGAGGCTTCAGAGAAAGCACCCAACTAATAGCTCCAGCAGCTAAGAAAACCCCAACAACTTGGGACACAGCTCTCCTCTCTGGTAGAAGATTTCTACTGTGGCAAAAATCTCAAAAGTCAAGTAACTGAGTGGCAACAGGAGCAAACAAAGGAAGCAAAGCAAGCACAGCAATCTGACTTTACACTCCTATTTTGGGGACAAAAAGGATCAAAGCATGGAACAGTAGGAAGACAATGAAGTCTTAACTACTGCACCAAAATCTTCCAAGAAAAATATGATCTGGTTACAAGCCATAGAGGAGCTTAAGAAGTATTTTGAAAACCAAATAAGAGAAGTGAAGGAAAATTTGGGAAGAGAAATGAGAATGACGCAAGAAAATTATGAAATGAGAGTCAACAACCTGAATGAAGAAAATAACACCTTAAAAATAGACTAACTCAAATGGCAAAAGAGGCTCAAAAAGCCAATGAGGAGAAGAATGCCTTAAAAAGCCAAATTTTCCAGATGGAAAAAGAATTTGAAAAGCTAACTGAAGAGAATCATTCCTTCAGAGTTAGATTGGAGCTAATAGAAGCTAGTGACTTTATGAGAAATCAAGATACTGTTAAACAGATCCAAACAATGAAAAAATAGAAGGCAATGTGAAATATCTCATTGGAAAAACCACTGACCTGGGAAATAGATCCAGGAGAGATCATTTAAAAATTATTGGGCTACCTGAAAGCCATGATAAAAAAAGAACCTAGAAATCATCCTTCAGGAAATTCTCAAGGAAAATTGCCCTAATGTTTTAGAACCAGAGGGCAAAATAGAGGCTGAAAGAATCCACCAATCACCTCCTGAAAAAGACCCCAAAAAGAAAACTCCTAGGAATACTATAGCCAGGTTCTGGAATTCCCAGATCAAGGAGAAAATATTACAAGCAGCCAAGAAGAAACAATTTGAATATTGTGAAAACACAATCAGGATAACACAGGATCTGGCAGCTTCTACACTAAGGGATCAAAGGACTTGGAATATGATATTCTGGAGGTCAAAGGAGCTGGGATTAAAACCAAGAATCACCTACCCAGCAAAACTGAGTATCATGTCTCAGGGGGAAAAATGGTCATTCAATGAAATAGAGGACTTTCAAGCATTCTTGATGAAGAAACCAGAGCTGAATAGAAAATTTGACATTCAGATATAAGAAGCAAAAGAAGCATGAGAAGGTAAGCAGGGAAAAGAAATCATAAGGAACTTATTAAAGTTGAACTATTTACATTCCTAGATGGAAAAATGATAATTGTAACTTATGAAACTTTTCTCAGTATGAGAATAGTTGAAGGGAATAAAAATGTATATATGTTTAAATAGGAGGGCATATGGGCATATGAATACATATGTGAGTCTGTGTATATATGTGTAAAGGTATACATAGACAGAGGTCACAGGACCAATTGAATAGGAAGGGATGATACTTAAAAGGTGAAATTAAGAGGTGAGCAAGGAATATAATGAGAAGATGGGGAGAGACAGAATGGGGTAAATTATCTCACATAGAAGAGGCAAGAGAAAATGGTTACAATGGAGGGGAAGAACAGGAAGGCAAAATAGAATGAGTCAACCTTACTCTCATTGAATTTGGCTTAGAGAGGGAATGACATACACACTAAATAGGGTATCTCACCCTACAAGAGAGTAGGGGGGAAGGGGATGAGGGGGGGATGATGGAAGGGAGGGAAGGCTGTGGGGGAGGGAAGTTGGAAGCACACACTTTTGAAAAGGGACAGGATCAAAGTAGAGAATAGAACATGTGGGTGTTGGGACAGGATGGAGGGAAATATAGTCAGTCTTTTACAATATATCCACTGTGGAAATATTTTGCTTAGCTACACATGTACAACCTATATTGAATTGCTTATCTTCCCAGTAAGGGTGGGTGAGGAGAGAGGAAGGGAAAGAATCTGTAATTCAAAGTTTTAAAATCAAATGTTTAAATATATATTATTACTATTATTATTAATTTACATGTAACTGGGAAATAAGATATAGAGGCACTGTGACATAGAGATCCGCTGTGCTCTACTGGAAAGTCAGCAGGGAGATGTGGGAAGATATAGGAGACAGCAGATTAGGGGAGGAGATATTCAGTGGGATCGCTATTTGGGGGTGGTGGGTAGGGGGAAAATGGGGAGAAAATTTGTAACCCAAAATCTTGTGGAAATGAATGATGTAAAGTAAAAATAAACATAAAATTTAATTTAAAAGAAAGAAAGAGGGGTGGCTAGGAGGTGAAGTGAATTTGGAGTCAGGAGGACCTAAGTTCAAATCCGTCCTCAGACACTTAACACTTACTAGCTGTGTGATCTTGGGTAAGTCCCTTAACCCTAATTGCCCTGCCCTCACCTGTCCAAAAAGCAAAAACAAAAAAAAAATAAAAAGAAAGAAAGAAATGCCATTGACCCCTAGATAAACCAGGAAAAAGTGGAGAATGACCTATTATCATGAGAAATAAAATGCTTTCAGAATTGTTAAAAAAAAATCTGACTGCCTAGAAAATAGTTCATGCCATATTGAACTTTTAACATAGCATATTGGTATATCCAAGTCCTCTTGTTCAATGTCTGATGATCTATGTAGAACCATGTTATACTACACAGATGGGTCACACATATGTACTGCTGGGTCCTGTGATGATACTGTTCATCAGACCAATAATTCTTCTAGATTGTTTCTGAGATCTTCTGTCACACATAGAGGAATATCCCATGAACATTTTGATAAAGATTAGGAGTAAGTGAGATAGATGCTATGGGTTGTTCCTTAGGCACATCCCACATCCCATTCTTAAAATGACAATATGCCTGTTCTCCTACTGATTTTCAGCCTCAAAACTGGTTCTTCTACTCTTCAAGCACTGAAGATAAACCAAAATCAAATTTCTCTGAATTCACTCCTGAGTTGGAGGAATCAGTGTCCTTGGGATGTTTGCTGCAATCAATTGCTTCTATTTTCTTGTAGTAGCAAGCACCCTAGCATACCCAGGATGGCCTGCTATCACAGGTTCTTTGATCTGCTTTTCTAAAGGAAAGACAGCTTTAAAGGGGTTAACAATTTTACTTTAACAGATAAGTAGAAAGAAGTGAATATCCAAGAAAGAACTCAATAGACAGGGCTCCAACTGTCTAAACAGAATACTACAACCACCTACATGTTACCAAACTGGAGAGCACCAACATCTGAGTAGTTGGGGGTGGGGTGCTCTTAACAAATTGGCTATCCAGAGTCCTGTCCAGAGAATCTAAAGGTCCTTCTCATGAGTAGGCCCCCAAAGTAAAATGCCAACTTCTCAGTATATAGTTTTCAATGAATAGGCTCCAAGCCAGAAGGCACCATAACCTCCTGACTCAGTGCCTAAAAGGTATGAAAGGCTTCCTTCAAGCAAGCCTCCCTGTAAGCAAACCTCCCCCTAAGCAAGTTCCTCCTTCGGCAAGTTCCTCCCACAATGGGCTCTATGTGACTCAGGATGTATCACAGTTGTGATTGAAATACCTGTGTACCTTTAGACCTGGGAACACAACTCTTGTGGACCTATTATTAGATGGGGAAAATCTTATTCCATTAAAATTACACTTCTGTAAGTTTCTACATGGACTACATGGATTGTGAAGGTGTTTGAGTATATTGCTACTTGCAGTATATTGTTAGTACCTTGAACAAACTGGAGTTAATCCCAGTCAATGCTGATATTCCAGAGATGTTCCTCAGTTCTAGACAAAGCCATGGCGCCCAAAAAATATGACAAAATACCTTCTTGTAGACAGTAATGATTTGCTTAGTGGACTTCATGTTCACTCTTTAGGGTAGCAAAATATAAATAGTCCTTGATACTATTCACATAGTCCTAGCACTTTTTTTGGAGGGGGGAAGGCAAGGCAATTGGGGTTGTGACTTGACCAAGGTCACACAGCTACTAAGTATGTCAAGTGTCTGAGGCCAGATTTGAACTTAGATCCTCCTGACTCCAGGGCCAGTGGTCTATTCACTGTGCCACCTAGCTGCCCTGTCCTAGTACTTTAATAAGTTATAAATTTGAGTTTCTCTCAAATTGAGCAGCTACAATACAAGAGTCAATTGGAATCCCCTATCCAGCACAAATACTCTCTAACTTCAGTCTTGATTTTACCTTTGCATGAGGTCATGAATCCAGATAGAATGGTATCACATGATGAGGTCATATGCAGCTTTTTTGGGGTCCAGGGTAACCTCTGCCTTCTGGCCATGCCCTTTCTCTAGATGCCAATTCAATGGACATCAGCTTTTGACAAAGCCTATCGTCTCCTCTTGAATATATCTGACACAGATATGGACATTTGTTATTGTTCAGTCATTTTTCAGTTGTATCTGACTCTTTGTGACTCCATTTGGAGTTTTCTTGGCAAAGATCCTGGAGTGATTTATCATTTCCCCCTCCAGTTCATTTTACAGATGAGGCAAACAGGGTTAAGTGACTTACCCAGGGTCACATATCTAGTAAGTTTCTGAAGCGAGATTTGAACTCAGGAAGAAAAGTCTTTATGACTCTAGGTCTAGCACTTTATCAACTGTACCTGTGGTCATTTAGCCCACATATTTTTTAAAATGAAATTTTCCTGATGTCTTTCTTTATATCATTCTATTTTTCCACTGAATACTCACCTCACATACTTCCCAGAGCTATCCTATATAACAAATAATATTTTCTGAAAGACAAAAAGAAAAGGAGAGAGAAAAATCAGCACAACCTATCAATGCAATTAAAAAGTCTTGAAATATGCACAAAGTCAAACACCTGTGACATCTATGGCAGTGGGGGTAGGGGGAAGGGCTAGGAGCTTTCTCTCATATCCTTTAGTCCAAGCCATGTTTGTTCTTCATAATTCTGCAACATCCACATGTGATCTGTGTGTATATGTGTGGTTGTGCTTTCTATTTCGTGGTTGTAGCCATTGTGTAATATTGCTTCCTTGGTTCTGATTAACCTAACTCTGCATCACTTCATATATAAGTCCATGTTTCTGTTTCCATCATACTTATCATTTCTTATAGCTCAGTATTATTCCATTACATTCATATACCACAATTTATTTAACCATTCTTCAATTGGTAGGCATCTACTATCTAATTCTTTGCCACCAAAAAAGTGTTATTATAAATATTTTGGTACACACAGTGACTTTCTTCTTATCAATGGCATCCTTGCGGTATATATCCAGTAATGGAATCTCTGGGTCAAAAGGTATGGAAATTTTAGTCACTTTATTTGCATAAATTCTAATTGCTCTCCAAAAGGGTTGTACCTATTCACAGATCCAAAAATAATGCAGCAGTGTGTCTATCTTCCCAGAACTCATCCAGTACTGAGTATTGTCATCATTACCAATATTCAGGGTGTATGATGAAATCTCAGGAGGCAAAATTCTTAAAAGAAGATTATTTTGTCCCTTCTCCTGTTCTCCATTGATGGTATCTTTGCATCAAAATATTGGACTCCTGGGTTTTCCAGGTAGAATGGTTGTGTCCACTCTTCCATTTCTAAACAGATTTTCCACAAGTTCCTGACTTTGAGTCTTAATGGATTTTCTCAAGTTAGATCACTATTTGCAGCTCTAATAGCATTCTTGCACTAAATGACTCTTTATCAAGAGAAGACTCTTCAAATTCTGGTGACTTCTCTTCTAACTTAAGACCAATCAAGGCTATTTTTAGTTCTCTCATACCTTTTTACACTTGTTATAGGTTAACCGCATCCACTTCTTCAGGTCTGATTGCTCCTTACTCTATCAATAACTGGTCAACTATCCATGCAAGTTTAAAAAATCAGAGAATATTTCTCCTTGTATTACATGGGGGAAATTACATGGTAATTACATGTAAATTACATGGTAAACTGGATGAATAGCATATTTTTTTCCTGTGGCATCCCACCAACATCAAATTGCCTGACTAGTCTTTATAAGGATTCTTGTTGTATGATTTCAGGCTCTGTGGTCCTCAGATTCTGCACAATTGCAGAATTAGCTTGAGACTTCTAGAAGCTTACTCCATTTTTATAACTCAGGTGTATACCACCTTTAATCATATGACTGAACCATACTTTCCCATGGTTCTTTTGCAAAAGGATGTGGATCTTTTTCTAAGTAGACTCAACTTAGTCCTATGGTTTCCCTGTGGCACAAAAGACCCAGACCCATGTACTGGGAAATACAGAGGTCTGCAAGCATTTAAATTCTCAACTGGCTTTTTTTCCAAAAATCAGTTCTGATCAATGGTTTTCAGATATTCTCTCACTGATTATTAGAGGTTTAACTCTATTCAGTATCCTCTTATCTTCTGTGAAAGACCTAGTAATCAACTTCTAAGTGTTAACAGAAATTCCCATTCTATAAGTAATTTTAGAATTTTATTTGTTCAGGTAATTTACGGGAAACACACAAGCCTTTGTCTCCTCATATTTTTAGCAAGCACTTTATATCATCCTAAAATATCTATTCTATGTCACAGAATGTTCCTGTTGTCCTTATTTTTTAAGTCATGAGCAACTCCCTTAATTAGCAATCCACTGTGTGGTTCCAGGTACATGGCTGTGCACCAGTGATCTACAGATACAACATTAATATACTCATATCAGCTTCTATACTAAAAATGGATTCATTAATATAACAGATATCCATACTAAAGCATTCAACCATGCAAAAATTATCTTAATGCACCAGGTCTCTCTTGTAAAAGAAACATAGTAAAACAGGCTCTCTAACCTGAGCCCATACAACCAGAACACAAAAGAAAAAAAATTCTTTTTCCAAGTGGATTTCTATGATATCAGGCCATTAATGATGGAAATCCCAAATGACTCCCCGTGGTATGGAAACCATGAAATTACAAAACAGGTTCCTCCAAAGAACCATTACCCCCCAGGTGTGGATTATAATGTGGGTCTGCATCACCTAAAGCATAGTTCATGATCCTCTACCAATATTGTTACCATCTTGGTAAGTTGGACCATATAATTAGCTCAAAGCAAGGTCATATATGGAATGACACAAGAAGAAATAGCAACAAAACCCAAAGACCTGGGATGTGCTCTCCCTCAAATACATACAAACATAAGTGGGAAGAGGGGTCCCACATAGAGAACACACATGGAGTAGCACAAAGAGGAAGTGTGGTCAAGACAGACCCAAGGAGAAGCACAGACATAGGAAATATAGGTGTCCAGGGCACATAAGTTGCTAGGAAAACTCACGCCTCCAATACTTTAGAGTTGTTGGTATCTGCTAATGATACCATTGCATTACTCCTGTTTACTACTGGTCTCATAACCTCTGCCTGACAATGATCAAATGGGTATTGCACCACTGAATGCCTATGGCTAAATACATAAATTATGCCAGATTGTTCTCATTTAGATGTTGCTCATAGACTTCCCCTTATGACTCAGGTTCTCTTCATCAGTGTAAGGTGGACCCTGCCATGTTATTTTACCTTAGCACCTATGTTTTTCCTTTTACCATTTCTTTTATAATAAGCAGAAACCATTTCTTAGGACCATAAAAAAATCTGCCCCTAGTTCTTGTGGTTTTTTTCTCTGAAAAATCTTGTCTTCAAGGTCTCTCATTTCCCCAGGAAGAGATTCTCATGACTAAGCCCTTTAAATTAAAGAGTTAGAATCTAAGAATTAGGTTCAGGGGTGGAGCCAAGATGGCAGTGTAGAAGCAGGAAAACTATATGCCCCCTCCATAACCACCTCAAATACCTATAAAAAATGACTCTAAACAAACTTTAGGGCTACAGAACCCACAAAGTGACAGAGAGAAACAAACCTCCTGCTGAAGAGAGCCTGGGCAGGCTGACAGGAAGGGTCCATTGAAGCATGCTGGGAGCACAGCCCAACCGCAAGTGAGTCTAAGGTTTTAGCCTCAGGGTGGCCCAACCAGCCCAGGCTGGAGGGATGTTGGGAGAGTAGATTACCAGCAGTAATCACTCTTGCTTTAACCTGCTTGAATCTGGATTGCTGTCCAAGGTGGGAGTCCTGGGGTGTGTGACCAGTGTGCCAGAGGCAGTGGAGGCTTCTGAGAGGGCACCCAACTAATAGCTCTGGCAGCTGAGAAAACCCCAGCAACTTGAGACACAGCTCTCCTCTCTGGTAGCAGAGTTCTACTGTGGCAAAAAGCTCAAAAGTCAAGTAATTGAGTGGCAACATGAGCAAGCAAAGGAAGCAAAGCAAGCACAGCAATCCAACTTTACACTCCTATTTTGGGGACACAAAGGATCAAAGCATGGAACAGGAGAAAGACAATGAAGTTAGAACTACTGCACCAAAAGCTTCCAAGAAAAATATGAACTGGTTGCAGGCCTTAGAGGAACTTAAGAAGGATTTTGAAAACCAAATAAGAGAAGTGAAGGAAAATTTGGGAAGAGAAATGAGAATGATGCAAGAAAATTATGAAAAAAAGAGTCAACAACCTGAATGAAGAAAATAACACCTTAAAAATAGACTAACTCAAATGGAAAAAGAGGCTCAAAAAGCCAATGAGGAGAAGAATGCCTTAAAAAGCTGAATTTACCAGATGGAAAAAAGAATTTGAAAAGCTCACTGAAGAGAATCATTCCTTCAGAATTAGATTGCAGCAAATGGAAGCTAGTGACTTTATGAGAAATCAAGATTCTGTCAAACAGATCCAAACAATGAAAAAATAGAAGGCAATGTGAAATATCTCATTGGAAAAACCACTGACCTGGGAAATAGATCCAGGAGAGATCATTTAAAAATTATTGGGCTACCTGAAAGCCATGATCAAAAAAGGAACCTAGAAATCATCCTTCAAGGAAAATTGCCCTAATGTTTTAGAACCAGAGGGCAAAATAGAGGCTGAAAGAATCCACCAATCACCTCCTGAAAAAGACCCCAAAAAGAAAACTCCTAGGAATACTATAGCCAGGTTCTGGAATTCCCAGATCAAGGAGAAAATATTACAAGCTGCCAAGAAGAAACAATTTGAATATTGTGGAAACACAATCAGGATAACACAGGATCTGGCAGCTTCTACACTAAGGGATCGAAGGACTTGGAATATGATATTCCAGAGGTCAAAGGAGGTGGGATTAAAACCAAGAATCACCTACCCAGCAAAACTGAGTATCATGTTTCAGGGGAAAAAAATGGTCATTCAAGCATTCTTGTTGAAGAAACCAGAGCTGAATAGAAAATTTGACATTCATATACAAGAAGCAAGAGAAGCATGGGAAGGTAAGCAGGGAAAAGAAATCATAAGGAACTTATCAAAGTTGAACTATTTACATTCCTACATGGAAAAATGATAATTGTAACTTAAGTAACTTTTCTCAGTATGAGAATAGTTGAAGAGAATATAAATGTTTATAAATTTATAATTTATTAAATTTAATATAAAAGGGAATATAAATAAATATAAATACATGCATATATATGTCTATATAGGAGGGTTTATGGGCATATGAATACATATGTGAGTGTGTGTATATATGTGTGCAGTTATACATAGACAGAGGACACAGGACCAATTAAATAGGAAGGGATGATACTTAGAAGGTGAAATTGAGAGGTGAGAGAGGAATATAATGAGAGGCGATGGGGTGAGACAGAATGGGGTAAATTATCTCATACAAAAGAGGCAAAGGAAAACTGTTACAGTGGAGGGGAAGTACAGGAAAGCAAAATAGAATGAGTCAACCTTACTCTCATTGAATTTGGCTTAGGGAGGGAATGACATACACTAAATAGGGTATCTCACCCTACAGGAGAGTGGGGGGGGGATGAGAGGGGGGGATGATAGAAGGGAGGGCAGGCTGGGGGGGGTAGGGAAGTTGGAAGCACACACTTTTGAAAAGGGACAGGATCAAAGTAGAGAATATAACAAGTGAGGGTCTGGATAGGAAGGAGGAAAATGTAGTCAGTCTTTCACATTATATCCATTATGGAAATGTTTTGCTTAGTTACACATGTACAACCTATATTGAACTGTTTATCTTCCCAGTAAGGGTGGGTAAGGAGGGAGGAAGGTATGAATCTAGAATTAAAAGTTTTAAAATCAAATGTTTTGTGTGTGTGTGTGTGTATGTGTGTGTGTATATATATATTTAACATGCAGCTGGGAAATAAGATATACAGGCACTGGGGTATAGAGATCCATCTTGCCCTACTGGAAAGTCGGAGGAGGGATGGGGGAGGATATAGGAGAGAGCAGATTGGGGGAGGGAGTATACAGTGGGATCGCTGTTTTGTGGTTGTGGGTAGGGGAAAGATGGGGAGAAAATTTGTAATTCAAAATTGTGTGGAAATGAATGATGTAAACTAAAAATAAACATAAAATTTAATTTAAAAAAAGAATTAGGTTCAAAGCCCACTTCTGCCATTTACTACCTTGTGACTCTAGTCAAGTTACTCAATCAAACTCTCTGGGCCTCAGTTTCATTGTTTACAAACTGCAGGAGTTGACTTAATTATTTTAAGGCCTCATTTAGCTTGGAGGCAACTAGGTGATCAGCAGATCAAGCATTGGGCCTGGAGTCAAAAAGTCCTGTGTTCAAATCCAGCCTCAGACACTTACAAGCTCTGTGACCCTTGGCAATTCACTTAACTTCTGTTTGCCTTAATCCACTGAGGAAGAAAATGGAAAACCACTCTAGTATCTTTGCCTAAAGAAAAATCCCATGGACAGTATTGACATGCTATGGTCCACAGGGTCACAAAGAGCTGGACATGACTAAACAACAACGAACTAGCTTTAAATTTGTGATTTAATGTATAGCTAACCTTCTCTCCCAGGTAACACAAAGCATTAATATTTATGTGATAATGCTACTACTAAGAACATCAATTTCCTCATCAGGTCAACATAAGAGATACTTTGGGTCAGGCCTTTGGGAGCACCTCAAATCAAATTGAGGAGACATTGTACATTTAGTATGCTTGAATCCTCTGATTTAGGGAACATCAGCTTCCTGACAAACATTAGGTCTAAGATCTTCATGCCAAACTTCCTACTACTGAACAGGAAAATGCAGCCCATACATTCTGCACTGCCTCGGGGTAGAGACAAACATGGGCTACTCACCCCATCCATCTCTGTCTGCAAGATTTACTGAGTTACTTCTGAGTAGTGAGGCCTCCAGAGTACTAAATGTTTCCTTCAGCACTTCCCTGAGACCTTCTTTGAGTACTAAGCCTTATTTTTCCCCCAGAGGAAATCAAGATGGTGAGAGAATTGGAGAACATCTTATATGAAAATTGATTAAAGGAGCTGGGGATGTTCTGCCCTAAGAAGAAAATACTTGGGGGTGAGGGGGATTGGTAAAGACATGATTGTTGTTGTTCAGTCATGCCCAACTCTCCATGACCACCATTTGGGGTTTTTTTGGCAAAGATGCTGGAGTGGTTTGCCATTTCCTTTTCTAGCTCATTTTAAAGATAAGAAAACAAGGCAAAAACAATGTTAAGTGACTTGCCCAAGGTCACACAACTAGTGTCTGAAGCCAGATTTGAACTCATGAAGATTAGTCTTCCTCATTTCAAGCCCAGTACTCTACCCACTTGCCACCTAACTGCCAGAGACATGATAGCTGTGTTCAAATATTTGAAGGGCCACAACTTGAGAGAGAGATATTACAAGGGGTTTTTTTGGCCATAGAGAACAATACTAAAAGCAACAGGTAGAAATAGCGGAGGCAGATATTTTATTTATATATATATATATATATATATATATATATATATATATATATATAAAATGAATTATATCATATATAATATATAATAATATATAACTTATAATATATAAATGCATATATATATATTTAATCTTCCTAACAATGAAAAATGAAATGGGTTGTCTTAGGAGATAGTTCCTCCCTCCTCCTCCATTGGAGGTCTTCAAGAAGAAACTGAATGATTTCTAGTAGCAAATGTTGAAGAAGGGATTCTTAGCCAGGCATGCACTGAAATCAATAGGCTTCAGGGTCTCTCCCAGCTCTTAGATTCTGTGAGTATTGAAGAACCCTCCTTGAGTACTAAAGAGTTCTCTCTGGGAAGTGCTGGTAATAGAGTGAAAAAGAACACAGCACTCAGAGTTTGTAGGACTGAGTTCACATCTCAACTCCAGTACTTAGTAGTCATGGTGTTATAGACAAAGCCCTTCCCCCCAAAAAACTTTGGTTTTATCTGTAAAATGGGAGTAATAATATCTGTACTATATACCTCACAGGATTATTTCAAAGAAATTTCTATATAAATGTCAGTTATATCTCCAAGCATTATATAGAAAGAGAAGCCCTAATGGTGTCCTTTGGAAGGAGGAGGGGACATAAGAATTCATCTTCAAATAGGTGAGCACTTACTATCCAACCTGTTACTTGGTCCTTTTAGATTAGACCAAAGGACAGCAATTCAATTAAATTCAATAAGTGTCTACTATGTATGAAGCACTATGCTAGATGGTGGGGATACAAAGATAAAAATGAAACAGTCCCTGTCCTCAAGAAACATAGGTTTTACTGGAGGAGATGCACTATAAACATAAGGTTTATCACTGGAGTGAAGTAGGAGAAAGGACGGCAGCAAGGATGATGCAAAAGTTGCAGACCAGAGCTCTGGTGCAGGAGTCAGGGAGATCTGAGTTCAAATCTAGCCTCGGATACTTATTAGCTGTGTGACCCTGGCCAACTCACTTAACCTCTCTTTGCCTTAGTTGCCTTATCTGAAAAAGGGGATTTCACTTCCCAGGGTTTTTGTGAGAATCAAATGACAATGAGTGTAGTAGAGTGCTTAGGATGGTTCCTGGCATATTGTAAGTGCTATATAAATGTTAGCTATTATTACTGTTGTTGTTGTTATTGTTACTAAAACTCGGGGAAGATGCTGGGGTTGAATATCTAGCACTGGTAGTTATCAGAATAGAAATGATCCTTGGATCCCTGCAAGCTGATGAGGTCACCAGGAGAGAGGCCATAGAGAGAGAAGAAAAGAGAGCTCAGGATAGAATCTTGGGTACATTTGTGGTCTGCTGGATAGATAAGGATTTAACAAAGGAGAACCAAGAAGGAACGGTGACAGGAAAACCCAGGGAGGAGAGAGTATACAGGAGGATAACTTCATGTTTATTTTGTATATAGTTTGTATTAACTTGTCTGTAGACATGTTAGCTCCCCACAATAAAATGCAAACATATTGATAGCAAGGACCACCTTGCTATTGCATTTGTATTCCTGTTACCACTACTGATCACAGCGCCTGCCATGTGCCAAGCATAATTTGGGGGGACGGAGGAAGAAGAACACAAAAATGTATAAATATAAATTACTTTCATTTAGGTAACTTACAATCCAGCTGAGGAGACAAGACATAGACCATGAAAAGATCACTAATACAAGGTAGTCTGATCCAAGGCAGATATGTACTATAGGTCATATGCTATGAGTTAAGAGGGAGATCACAGTAGTTGGGGAAGAGGCCCCCAGCCCACTTCCACCTGAATTATCTACATAATTGACCTTGATGACAGACTCACTTGCTGCCATTAGCCTCTGTGGGGTTTCTTGGCCCTGAACAGGACCCATCCTTCCCAAAATGTCTCATAATGATGAGCAATGATTATTACCATCACCTCAAAGAGCAAGGCCTGGCCAACCCACTGATTTATCTGGCTGCTGAATTATTCAGCCTGACCCTATGATGCCATATGAATTCCGCCTCTGACATGGGTAAGGAAAGATGCCAAGAAGGATCAGAATGGGAAAAGGAGCCAAGAGACTCCAGCATCCCCAGAGACAGAGGGAATTGGGAGCATCAAAAATAGTGGTGGGGAGGGAGGTGGAAAATAGGGGAAGATATTTTTGGTCATATATAGTGAGGGAGAGTTAGCATTAAGATCCAAAAGCTTTCAGTGATCATTTCTTGCTAGTGGGCGTTTCCCCAGGACCAGAAGATTTCCTTTGGTTCCTGTGACACTGTGGGCGAAGACATGACTTAAGAAAAAGCAGTTCATGGCTCTTTCCTTCTCTTTCTCCCTGAAACTGTTTATTCTTTTTGTCAGTCGAGATGGTCAGATGTCCCAGCCCTTTAGTTTTTCTTCCTTCCCTTCTTCTCCCAACCTCTGGGATGCCAGCCAAGCATCTTCACAGCAGACAGGGATGCTATGATTAGAACAGGGAGGGCAGTGGAGTCCACTGCATGTGAGGCAGAGGGGATCCCCTGAGTCAAAATAGTCAAATACTAACCACCTTCAGTAACAGTCCTGTAGCTCAGGAGACTGAGCTTCACTCAGCACCAACAAACAACATGAGTACATACATACCAACTCCTGAGTCCAATGATCTGAGTTTGGCAAAAACCCAGATTGTGAGTTACCTGTGCCTGGGAAGGGAAGTGAGGCATACAGGACCCAGACACATAAGAGGAGGTCTGGGCCCTCTTTAAGTTCAGGAGTCAACTCTCTCCAGGAAAAGATCTCTCAAGAGATGCTCAGCTTGGGAGGATTTGGAAACTTAAAATTGGATTCTCAGCTTCTTGCCAGGAATAAGGCAGAAAGGATTCGAGTTAGACCTCATCCCTGCTCTCCGGAAGATTTCATGCTTGGAAAAGCTACATCCCCCATGCAAACAAGAACTGAAAGAAGAAACTATGTTCCTCTTGTCTAGACTTCCCCCACTGGGGGACACAGTGAGCAAGATGAATGGAATCAAGAGAGAGGCCCCTTTCCTAGAGTAAATTGTGTCTCACCCTGGGCAAGCAATTGTTAAGAGCCCCAGGTAGAATCCCCACAGTGGTAGCTGCCCCTCCCTTAAGGACCACTTGTCCTGGCCTTTCTCTCCCTTCTTCCAATCAAAACCTACCCATTCTTCCTCTTTTCCTTCTTCTCAGCCCATTCTTAACAAACAATATATTTGTTCTTAGTGACACTATTAACCAAATTGTGTTTTGTCTTTGATTCTTGAAGAGGACCATGGCAACAGGGAAATGATGACATGACTTGCAGATGACTTTGATTTGTGTGAGGGAAAGATGTGCAAGGTCACCAGCATCACTTTGTCCTCCAGAGTCACCTGGATCCAGTGACCTGGAAATGGCCCAGGATGCAATAGGAAACCCTGACCCTTTTAGGCTAAGGTCTTTTCAGGTTCTCACTTTGAGTGAGGTAACACCCATTCAGAGAATAGGCCTCTTTAAGAAGTGAGTCAAGGGATGGCCCCTTTAATAAAGAAATAAATATATATATACATATTATACATACATGCACACATACATTATATACATACACACACATATATATACACATATACATATATGTTGCTGGTCAAAAGAGAAACATTTACTACTTACATTCATTCTGTGCTGGAAGGATAGGGACCTATTGTTGTCCAATCTATGAGCTCCAGAGTGAATTGTGTTTAAAGCTTGATGTTTGAGAAAGAAATCTAGCCAGTAAACTCCAAGTTAATGAGGCAATTTTCAGCCAACAAAATGTAAGCTCTTTTGGGCAGAGCACCCTCAGGTAGAAAGGGAGAGGCATAGGGAAGAGAGAGAAGGAGAGGGAGAGAGAGACAGAGAGAGAGAGAGAGAGAGAGAGAGAGAGAGAGAGAGAGAGAGAGAGAGAGAGAGAGAGAGAGAGGGAGGGAGGGGGGACTACTCACAGGTTGTGTTTGTTCTTTCTTGAAGAGGACCATGACATCAGGAAATGATGACATAACGTGTAGTTGACTTGGATTTGAGTCAGGGAGGGCTGTGCAAGGCCACCAGTCTTACTTCTTAATCAAATGATGACTAATGAAAGGAATTCCAAACACCAAATTGGTACCAGGAGTTGGGAAAAGGGGATAATTCTGGCTTGAGGGGCTTCCTGTGTGAGTTCTCTGAAGGGTTTGCTATATTGGTGAAATTATGCTTATGAAATATTATACATGCAGGGTGTTACAGACACTTTGTATGCCACCAGGCAATCAGAAACCTTTGAAAAAATATTAGCAAAAGATATTTATTTCTTACTTTAAAGTGTGTAAAATACTTTATATAGATTGCTTTATTTGATCCTCACAGCTCTGCCACTTACCATTTATGTGACCTTGGATATGTGACCTTTGTCTAGGCCTCAGTTCCCTCATTTACAAGAGGGAATTTATTAGATAGCCTTTAAGGACCTTCCTATCTCCAAGTCTATGCTCCTATAATGCTAAAAAGGTCCTGTAGATATTATTAGACCCATTTTATAAAAACAAGCAGAGTGTTTTGATGCCCTATCTCACACAATTTTTTCTATAATCAATTGAATCCCATACAGGCAGAATAAATGCTATCAACACCTTTTCCATTCCATTCGATTCAACAAACATATTGACACTTACTAGTGATGTATTTTTTCTATAATCAATTGACTCCCATAGGGGCAGAATAAATACTATCAACACCTTTTCCATTCCATTCGATTCAACAAACATATTGACACTAGTGATGTGGCCCTGGGCAAGTCGTAATCTCTCTGTGCCTCAGTTTCCTCAGCTGTAAAATGAGGGGGTTGAGCCTGATGACTTTTATGACCCCTTCTAGTTCTAAATCATAATCACACTTAACTCACAAAGTTGTTTTGAGGACCAAACTAATGTAAATTGTTTTACAAACCTTAAAGCACTATACAAATATAAGCAATTTTTAGTAATAGTAGTAAGCAATAATATGCAAAGGACTGCCCTTGGCATTGAGGTGACACAAAGATACCCTCAAGTACTTTATTAGTCTAGTAGGGAAAAGAAAAGGAAATAGACACCTAAATTAAATATGACTGAAATGTAACTGAATTAATGACTGGCATACAGATTATATGAGTTCAGAAGAAGGTGAGATCACATCTGCCTTCTGAAAGAAGATCAGGGAAGACGTTCTAGAGGCAACATCATACAGTGGGAGGAATGCACTGACGAGGGAATCCAGATCCTAATTCTAGCACCTCTAGCCATGTGAGCCTCGAACACTTCATCTTTAAAAGCCTCAGTCTCTTCATGTATAAAATAGGGATAATAATATCTATATTGTGCTACTAATAAAACCTGTATCTTACAGGATTGGGGTTTTTTTTGCTTTTTGGAGGGGGGAAAGTAGGGCAGTTGGAGTTAAGTGACTTGCCCAAGGTCACACAGCAGAGTTGTTAAAGGATCAAATAAGAACATATATGTCAATATCAGTTATTGTTATGGAGGCAAAGTCTGAGTTGGACCTTGAAGGACAATAAATGCTTCAACAAATGAATATAAAGAAGGGCATTACTGGCAAGAGACAAAATGAGCAAAGGTACAGAAGGAGGAAGAGCCAGAAGGAGTTTGGGGAACCAGTGGATTGCCTAGCTTGGTTGAAAACAAATCAGACAAGCTTTGATAAGAGACTATTAAAGTAGGTTGGAGCCAGATTGTAAGAAGCCTCGAATCCGAGGCTAAGAGTGTGGGCCTTTGTGATGAGAGTGGATGAGGGTTTTCAACAGGGGAATGTTAATGGAGACATTTTTTTAAGATGACCATTGAGGGAATTTTATTGCTCAACAGTATATGTTTGTAACAGGGTGCCGGGCCAGGGGGAGGGGGGGAGGGGAGCGCTTCTTGCTTTCTCAGTGGGGAAAGGAAGAGAAAAGGAGAAAAATAAAAATCTACAAACTACCACCACCACCACCCCCCAAAAAAGATTATGTGTCAGCTGTGTGGAAAATAGATCAGAAAGAAGACTGGAGGCAGGGAAATCATTTAGAAGACTATTTCAGTAGCACAGTTAAGAATCACAGAATGAGAGAATTTGAGAGCTGGAATGGGCTTTGGTGGTCATCTAGTCCAACCCATACAAAAAAAGAAAAAATGAATGCCCACTATAATATTCCCAACAAGTAATCATTCACCACCCCCAAAGCAGCCCGTTCCACTTTGGGCCAGCTCTAATTGTTAGGCAATTTCTTCTAACATCAGGCCTAAATTTGCCACCGTGATTTTTATCCATTGTTCCTGCTTCTGCCTAGTGGGGCCAAACAAAGAAAGTCTAATTTCTCATCCACATGCCAGCCTTTCAAATACTTGAAGACAGCTATCATGTACCTGTTGAATCTTCTTTCCTTCAAGTTACCCATGCCAAGTTCCTTCAGTTGGTTTTCTTATGTCATAGGCTCAATGCCCTTCACCATCCTTGTCTTTTCTCTGGAACTCTCCAGTTTATCAATGTATTTCTTAAACCAAAGTGCCCCCAAACTAAATATAGTACTGCAGATGACATCTGACAAGGGATAGAGTATGATGGTGCTATCACCTCTCTACTCTTGGAAACTTTGTCTCTCCTAGTGAAGTCTTAAAACCACATGAGCTTTTTTGACTGACATCATCCTGTGGATTCATATTGATCTTGTCTACTATTACCTCCAGATCTTTTTTAGAACAACTTCTGTCTATCCATGCCTCCTCTGTCTTACACTTGTGATTTTTTTTCACGTCCAATGTTGTAGCCTGTCAAGATTCTTTTAGATCCTGACTCCATCATCCACTGTGTTAGCTCTCCTTCCCGGATTTGTGTCCTCTTCAAAATTAGATGAGCATACCATCCATCCAAGTCACTGACAAAAATGTTAAACAGAACGGGACCAACCAAACACGAAGTGAACGAATAGGGTGGGAGAAATAGGAGTGCGAGTGAAGTGATGAATATGAGAGATATTTTGGAGATAAAGTCAACAGAGCTAGGCAACTGATTGGACATGGGGCTCCAGGGAGAGGAAGAAATAAAAAGATAAGTCTGACATAGAGCCCAAGTGACTAAACATAGAATTCTATTCACCAAATGTACCCACCCTGGTTGAGCAACCAGGAAGTTCCTGCTAGCTAGGCCTCATTCAGGACATCCTGCTTCTAGGATCTGCACCCCAGTGTATGATAAATGTTTTCTATAATGGTTAGAGAGAGATGGCTTTTCCAAGACTAAATCAAAGCATTTGGTATCAGCACATATGATATCAGTTTTTACAAACAATCTGATGGAACAGCCAACTCACCTTCAAATTCAGTTGTGGAAGGCAAAAAGGAAGGATACCACTCTCTCTGAATTCTCCCCCAAGCAGTCTGCAAAAGAGTTCAACAGGGTCTCAAGACAATCTGGGTGGCATCTGACATTTCCAAGAGCTGTCAAAAGCAGGACAGTTTACAGGGTTTATTAATCTCAGGAAAGGGCAGCAGAATGATGTGGCAGCTTTGCCTTACTGCCTGGCTTTCCTTTCATCTCCTGACACTCTTCAAGCTTCATTATCGTTAATGCCCACAAATTTTACAACTAGCAGAATAACAGGCTAGTTTACAAGTGGCTTGGGTAGAGGTGACCTCGGTGGATTACTTCTCTGCAACCTTCTCTGCATGTTTTCCTTGTACAGAGTAAGATCCAGGGAAACCTAGGTTCAAATTCATACTTAGGGACATACTAGTTGTGTGATCCTGAGCACATTATTTAACCTCTTCTGGCCTCAATTTCCTCATCCATAAAATAGAGATGATAATAACATCTGCTTCACAGAGTTGTTGTGAATATCAAACAACTTTTAAAGTGTTTTGCAAACCTTGAAGCGCTATATAAATTCATATGTGGGCAGCTATGTAACATAGTAGATAGATCTCCAAGCCTGGAGTCAAGAAGTCTCATCTTTGTGAGTTCAAATCTGGCCTCAGATACTTAGTAACTGTTTACTTAAACCTGCCTACATCAGTTTCTTCATCTGTAAAATGAGCTGGAGAAGAAAATGACAGACTACTCCAGGATCTCTGTCAAGAAAACTCAAATGGGATGACATAGAGTCAGACATGACTGAAAACAATTGAAAATAGGTGCTAACTATGCTGCTGCTGCTGCTATTGATGATTGATGATGATGACGGTGGTGATAGTGATCATAATGATGATGGTGACCATGATAATGGTGGAAATTTCTTCCCTATTGCCTCCCATCAACTTTGGAGAGTCACCAACCTAACTGGGTCCTGCCACTCTACTCAGGTTTAGAGTTGCACTCTTTACAGCAAAGGGATGCTAAAGTCACAACAAACAAGTTAACTCACTGCTCACCATTCTTGCTCTAGGAAACTTCTCTGCACCCATAGGTCTAAGATCCTTCCCCTCCATCTCAGTCTCTCCTGTTTCCCTTTTTCACCTTCCTCATTTCTACCTACCCCTTTTCTCTCTTTCTGCCATAGATCCCAGACTAGGCCAATGCCCGCTGGATGCCCCTAGCATTTTCTAGCCCATTGTTCCCCTGTGGCTGCAATGGAGACCATCTAGGGTGGAAAAATTGAACAAAGTGATCCATAAACCAGCTGTGTCCCAATTACTGTCAGTTTGGATGGAGTCACAGTCAGTTCAACCACATGGCAAATTAAAGGGTCCAAAGACCACCTGGAGGCTGCGGCAGTGTGCTTGGAAAGGAGCAACTTGTCCTCTGAGAAACTCATCCAGGCCACATGGGGACACCTTGTGTGAGCCAAAAGGAACATGGACATAGCAGCTCCAGAATGAAAAGAAATTAGGTTGAGTCTAAAAGCAAGCAGGTCGTGGGTTGTAAGGCACTCCCCACCCTGATTCATTCTCCCATTAGGCTGCAGATTCTGTTATTTGGACACCTCATCCCAGAGGTTAGAGTCATCAAAGGACTGATTTTTTTTAATCTGTTTGTTCAGATGATGAATAACAATGTTAATGGAGCTATAGCTTGTCACCCTTTGCAACCCAAAATGCTGTCAGTGTCATTGCTATTACCATTGTAACAGTTATGCCCTGGTGAATAAGGGACACATAACATGTCCGGGTACCATCTCCAGACTGACATAACAGAGGCTCTCATTTCTACCCAAGTATTATGTCTGCAATTTAGGTAAGCTGCCATCAGATGTAGGACTACCGAAACTACGTAATACAACAACAACAACAATACCTTATGTTTGCATAGCTAGGGCAGAGTGGCATAGTATGACTAGAAAGCCAGACTCAGAGACAGGGAGACTAATTTTGATACACCATCTGTGTGACCCTGAGCAAATCATTTAGCATCTCAATGACCCCAGGCAACACTCTAAGGCAATAAATTGTAAAGCAGGTTCCATTCTATATTAGTAGAGGGAATTCTTTCACTTGAGTTCCCTTAACCAATGAAACCACAAGACCAGTATCCCCAAAAATGTTTGTCTACCACTTTCCAGTTTTTAAAGTGCTTTTGCTTCTCTTATTTAACTTACACAAAATCCCTTTAAGGTAGATAGAGAAGGTATCATTACCTTCATCTTACAAATAAGAAAAGTGAGGTTTTAAAGGGTTAATGGACCTGCTCAAGATCATAAAGAAAGTTATGTCACTGGTGGGGATCAAACCCAGGTCTTCTAACTCAGAGTCCACTATTTTATTCATAATATACTACATGCCTCTCTGATATGACTTCCTGTTTCAAACAGCTAGGTTTATACATAGATCCAGTTTACTGTGTCAAAGATTGTGGTATCCTTTTTTTTGACTCATTTGTTATTGCTATGTCTAAAATAGGCCTTTTTTTTTTACTAAAATGACTAAGCATAAACAGCAAAGAAAATTACACGCAGCTACATATTTTAATGCACAAATTAAAAGAATCAATCAACAACAAGCATTTTAAGTGCCTACTGTGAGTGCTTCCTGGCATAGGAGACAGAATAAACAAAGACATAGAACTGTAGTACAGAGCAATCTTTAAAGATATTGAATATTTGCTTCCCTTTCCTCCCCTATGATATTGTAAGCTTCTTAAGGGAAGAGACTAGAACTTATTCATCTTTGTATCTCTAATGTCTAGTATAGTGTCTTATCCCTAAGACAGTGACAGATAAATATTTGTAGAATGATGCACAAAAACATAATATAGAAAATTAGAGAGAGGAAAGATCAGAGGACCTGATTTTAAAGTCTGTCTGTTACTAGCTTGAAAGATCTTGAGCAAACCACTTGGCCTCCCAATTTCTTCATCTATAAAAATGAAAGGGTTAAATTACATGGCCCATCAAGTCTCTTTCGATTTTATACATATGATCCTACAGAGGATACAAGCTATCAGGAAAGCAGAATGAGGCATAAATGATAAAGAAACCATGAAGATGAAGCCCGGTTCACTTTAGACATGAAACTTGGTCAGGACCATGGACAGCTGTGAGTAATACATGTTCAGTAGAGGAGAAAAGTGAAGTCTAGGTTGCCTTGTGACCTGGTAATCAGATAAGTAAAGAGCCCAACAGGAAACACAAGTTGAAGGTCAGAAAAAAGCAAACCAATTAGACAGGCTGGACTCTTGTTATTCAGGTTTTCAGTCATACCTGATTCTTCATAATCCCATTTGGGATTTTCTTGGCAAAGAGATGAGTGACTTGCCATTTCTTTCTTCAGTTTACTTTGCAGGTGAGGAAACTGAGGCAAACAGGGTCAAATGACTTGCCCAGGATTACAGAGCTAGTAAGTTTTGGAGAAGAGGAGTCATCTAGACTCCAGGCTTGCTGGCACTTTATCCACTCACTGAACCACCAAGTTGTCTTTAAGCCAGAATTAGTAGTTTAGTAGAAAGTCAGTGTAGTGCCATAGAAATAACTCTGGACTTGGGACCAGGGTATCTGATTTAAAAATCTAATTTATAACAGTTACTACCTGTATGACATTGGGCAATTCACTTATTGCCTCTAGATTTCATGCATAGCAGGATAGTGTTGGACTGATCATCTCTAAGAACTCTTCCCAGCTCTAAATCTTATGGACTTAATCTAAATCAAGATAGTTAGTCAAAAGTCTGAGCAAATTCTGAGTTAAACAACAACAGCAGGAAAGCCACAGATCTCAAAGGGTAGGACAAGACAGGAAACAGACCTAAGATAGTCTTTTATTCTGAAGCGAATTCCTAGCTCATCTATGGACAGTTATAAGATCAAGGAATCATTGGCCTAGATCTAGAAAGACTTCAGAGGCCATATAGTCCAAGTACTTCATTTTACAGTTAAGGAAACCAAGGACAATGGCTTGACATTTCTCTGGTGAAGAGGATGTTTTAATCTACCAGAGCATATTCCTTCCATTGTACTTTGCTGTGGAATCTTGTCCTTTTCTTAAAGTACATATTTAAAGCTTAATCATTAAAAATATGCATTAATACCTCTGAAGCTTCCCTGAAATGTTTTACTGCCTGTCTTCTAACAATGACAACAACCCTTCTTCTACATCTTTGACATTCATCTCCTCTTCTATATTCATATAGCCATTACCTTGGTTCAAATTCATTTCCTCTTACCTCAATGATCACTACTGCTTCCTAATTGTTCTCTATGGACCAAATTTTCCTCTTTATATATTTCTAGATCCACCACACAACTGGCAAAAAATAATCTCAATACAGAGGTATGACCATGTGACTCCCCAACTCAAAAATCATCTGTGGTTTTCCATTGCCTTGAAAACAATGTAAAGATTCTTCATTCTGGTATCAAAGGCCTTCCAAAATCTGACTCCAACCAATAGTTCCAGTCTTCTTTTTTCCAATTACTTCACTTCATGCACCCTAAGAGCCTACCAAGCTGGCCTACTAGTTATACCCAAGCTCAACATTCTGTTTCCCCACTCTGGGACATCATACAGGCTCTTCTCATACCTGAAATGAACTCTCTTTTAAGTTTTCCCTCTTAAAAGTTTCATCTTTCTTCAAGTATTAGCTTAGTTTCTACTTCCTACACAAAGTAGATCTTCACTGTTATTAGTGCTTCCTCCCTCCTCAAATTGCCTTGTAATTATTTATCTGTATTACTGTAATTATTGATTAAATATGGTAACCACCACAGTTCCCCAGTAGAATGTAAGCCCCTTGAGGACAAAGACTACTTTATTTCCATTTTTGAATCCTTAACACTTAGTGCAGTAACTTAAACATAGTAGGTATACATGATCAATGTATATTGAGTTGATTGATTATTAAATTATTAAAAGAGACCATGGCCCTTTTCACAAAATATAATATTTTAGTAAAATATATATGAACATATATATTTCATATATAATTTATTATGTGGTATATAATACATAATTTATTATGTAATATATAAATTTTATTTATTTGTATAAATATATTTATAAAATATATGAATACAAAATGTAAACAGAATGAGGGTGTTGGACTAGATTATTCCTAAGATCCCTTAAAGTTCTAACCCTCTTTTTCTGTGGTTCTAAGAAAATCCAAGGTTAATAGTCAAATATGTAAAGAGATTTTAACATATTATTCTTGTCCATACCATTCCCATCAGTGAGTGTTGGCTAAGTGCTTCTCTAACATGTTCCTATGTTAAGCATGATGCAAAGTAGATTACAAGGCTCCATTTTGAACCTCAAGTTGATTATAATCTAAGATAAGCAATGATTTTTTTAAAGTTCATATGGGCAGGGAGAGACAATATAGGCAAGTGAAGTCTCAGGGTGTGTGATAGAGAGACTCTGGAATTCACAAAAACAACTTGAAGTAGTGTGATAACAATGGGAAGGAGAGTGGAAAACAGAACAAAAGGCTTCTGAAGGAGAAAGGTGGGAATCTATGGGAGAAAGCAGCACTAGGATGCAAGAGGTGAGAGATAGATCAGAATATCAGGAGGAGAGAAATTCAAGATCCACCAAGAAAGAGAATTCAACTTCCTGGGTCAGAGACAAAAGATTAAAGCAACAGGGCAGAGGATATAGTCACAAGCTTCACTGTGATTTTGTAACAGAAGCTAGAAGGATAGACTTAATGTCCAAATACGAAAGGATATTGCAATTCCAAAGGGGAGAAGGGAGCAAGGATTAGGGGCTGGGGGTACAGAGAAATGAGACTAAGAAAATAACTCAACTTCAAAAACAATTTTGAAGCAAGTTTCTCTGATAAAGGCCTTATTTCTCAAACATGTAGAGAATTGAGTCAAATTCATAAAAATAAGAGCCATTCCTCAATTGATAAATGTTCAAAAGATATGAACAGTTTTCAGATGAAGTAATCAAAGCTATCTATAGACATGAAAAAATGCTCTAACTTAACTATTGTTTAGAAAAATACAAATTAAAACTATTCAGAGGTACTACCTCATATCTATTAAATTGGCTAATAGGACAGGAAAGGAAAATGACAAATGACTGAGGGGATGAGGGAAAAATGAAACATTAATGAACTTTTGGTGGAGTTGTGAATTGATTCAACTATTCTGTAAAGCAATTTGGAACTATACCCAAAAGGCTATAAAACCATGCATCCCCTTTGACCTAACAATACCACTACTACGTCTGTATCCCAAAAGAAATTTTTAAAAATAAAGAAAGGGATCTTTATGTACAAAAATACGTACAGCAATTCTTTTCTGGGTGAAAAGAATTGGAAATTGAGGGGGTACCCATTAGTTGAGGAATGGTTAAAGAAATTGTGGTATGTGATTATGATGGAATACTATTGTGCTATAACAAATGATGAGTGGGATGCTTTCAGAAAAAAACTAGAAAGACTTAAATGAGCTGATGCAAAGTGAAATGTACTGACTGTGTACAAAGGAACAGAAAAACTGTAAGATGATCAGCTGTGAATGAGTTAGCTATTCTCAGCAGTACAATGATCCAAGACTACTCTGAAGGACTTACAATGAAAAATACTATCCATCCCCAGAGAAAGAACTGATGATGTCTGAATACAGATTGAAGCATCCTTTCATTGCTTTATTTTTCTTGAGAGATTTTTTTATGTTCTTTTTTTCACAATATGACTATTATAGAAATGTTTTGCATGAATACAAATTTCTAACCTATATTAAATTGTTTGCCTTCTCAATGTGGGGGGAGAGCTAGAGAAGAAAGAAGAGAGAGAATTTGCAACTCAAATTTTAAAAATGAATGTTAAAAATTGTTTTTTATGTAGCTGGGGAAAATAAAATACTAAATAAACAAAAAATACAAAAAGTTGACCACCAACCATTAATATTTTTGCCACAATCATTATATGGCTCTGCACTTTCCTGATTCTTCTCCTACCTCTCTGCACACTCCCTTTCTCCTGCCTTCACTGGCTTTTTTTCCTCTTCCCACCCTTCAACCTTTTTGAGGTTCTATCCCTGGTCCTCTTTTTGACTTATTTCCAAATCACTTTCTCCAGCCCTAACCTCTCTTTTGAATTCCAGTTCTGCATTTTCTACTGCCTATTGACATTTCCACTTTGGTGACACTCCAAATTCAACTTGTCTAAAACCAAAGTCATCATCTTTCTCCTAAAATCAGCCCCTCCTCTTGATATTCTTATTCCTATCACTGCATCACCATTTTCCAAGGCTTGAAACCACAAAGTAATCTACTGCTATTCCTTTTTCCACATTTAATCAATCTTGAATTCCCATTATTTTTTTACAATGTCTCTTGCATTTGTTCTTTCATATTCTGTTTTCCCTCACTTTAGTTCAGGCTCTTATACCTAGATAAAGGGGGTCACACAGTCTTTGACACAGTATGCTCAAGAGAATAAGGAAGACTCAGGAGAACTTGTCAAAATTGCAGTTATCACTGACCTTCTGACAGTGTCATGACTGTTCATCCACTGGGATATCTGTGTCTCATAGTAGACAAAGCACTAGAGTAGGCATTAGGAAGACTTCAATTCAGATCTTGCCACTGATATCCTATCTCATATACATAGTAACTGTGTGACCCTAAGAAGGTCACTTGACCATGTTCTACCTCCATTTTCTCATCTGTCAAATGGGGGTTGATAATAATATCACCAATTAAATGATTTGTCAAGGTCATCCAGATAATAAGTGAGAGAGCTGGGATCTAAACCTAGAATTCTCTCTGTTGTACCACACATCATAATAACAAGTCTAACACCAACACAAAATCTCAGGTTTCACTTAAGTACTAATGGGTGAGAAATGGATGCCTTTGTTAGTACTATTGTCTTCCCTGCTCCCCTCCCCCACTTCCCATGTTGCATTCCAGTTACCTACCATCCCTTAAAACCCAATTCAAATGCCACTCCCTCCATGGAAACTTTCTTGACTCCACAAATCGTAATGTTGCAGTTTAAACCCAGGGATGCCAAAAAGTTGTTGAGGTTTCATGATGTGTTGTGTGGAACTGTCTCAAAGAATTCAAAGTCAGACCACCTTTAATCCAAGTATAGGCATTTATTGAAATTGACGCCTCTCATGAAGCAGGCTAACGTCCAAGAGGAACCAGAAACTTTAGAGGAAAAAAAAAGATAAGTTTTTATACGGTAAAGATGCAATTAAATAACAGAAATTTACATAGAATAGAGTAATACCATTCATATTAAAAAGGCAGGAGGAATTTGTCAAGGGATTAGGTAACAGAGGACTCCCATCTATGGTTCAATAGTTAAACATTCTAGTCATTCTGCCCTCCAACTGGCTAGCTATTGTGGTCCTGTCTGGTTAAGACAGTTAGGTATTGTGGTCCTATCTTGGGCTAGACAGATGATGTGGTTGTGATTGAATACAAGAACACACCTGTTTCTGTGGGAATGGGTCTGGGGGCAGTGACTAGGTAGAGGCAATAACTGGGTTCCCATCACATGGACACACCTGCTTTTTCTGTGGGAACTAAGAGTTCAGGGACACACCTGTTATTCCAGTGAGCAGTGAGGCAAACATGAAGAAATTATGACAGTGGGGGGGGGGGGGTAGGTAGGTGCAGAAGGCCTGCTGTTCAGTAGGGCCAGACCTATAATGAAGTTAGAATATTGGGGATGGGGGCAGCTTTATTAGGATTGTACCAGTAACACTACTTTTAACCCTCACATAGCACTTGGTTTTACATCTCCTGAATATATTTTTTACATACACCTATCTTAATGTCTCATCCCTCTACTAAACTATAAGCTCCATGAGGGCAAGAAGGTATTGTAAAAACTGTTTTATCTCCCACAAGCTTAGAATTGTGCTCTATACATAATTAATGCTTATTGAATGAATTAATGTTTATGTACCTTTATTTTAGTTAGTTGTTCATGTGTTCTCTCTTCCCACTAAATTAAAAGGTCCTTGAGGGAAAAGAACATTTTTAGTCATCTTTGTAATACATACTTCACCCCACCCCCACCCCTCAAAAAGGTAAAAATTAGTACAGTGCCTTACAAAAAGTATTCCAGAAATTCCAAATTGGAAGTGAGTTCAGTGGCCATCTTGTCTTGCTCATATCTGAACAAGAATTTCATCTAAAATATAAATTAAGTGGTCACTTACACTTTACTCAAAGAGTTACAATGAGGAGAAACCCACTACCTCCTGAATTGGGATAAATGCCTATTAAGTATTTTTTTTTAATTAATGAAGGAGTACGTTGACCTCCATTTCCTCCACTTCCCTAAGAGTGGAGGCCCCAGACCCATAAGTTGACCATCAAGTAACAATGGAAATTCATTCTATATATCTCATTTCTACCAAAGAACTCAGAAATTTATCACAAGAAGCATCTTGTCTCACCTGATGTCCCCCTATGTGGCATAGAACAGAGATCATTGATAGAAATTAACAGCTGGGATAGACAAAGCATAGAATTTACAGGCCTTACTCTACTATGTAAAGTTGGGGGAAAAAATTCCCAAGGTCAGTTACAACTCCCAAGATAAATTTTATCCAGGTCATAGGGTTACATTTTCCTACCCTGATTAATATTTTCCTTAATTACATTTGCAAGCTTGTCTACAGATTTTCAGAATACATGTTCCTATCACTTGTACAGAGAAGGGAAAATAACAATAACCTCCCTGAAGTATCATGATAAAAGTGAAGCCACTGAACATATATCCCTACTAAGACAGAAAATGACAGAGAATCGGGCAATTTAAAATATCACTTAATCCAGGTTCCTGTTTATAAGCAGAGATGTATTTAATCTATCATAGACAACTATCTATCCATTGTCATGGAAGACTATTGTCCAAGTGCAGTAGCTCTAATGTCAAGTAATGCTTCTATTCAGGGAGTCTTTTCTGATAACTGACCTAAATCTCACCTGCTGCAATGTCAGTCCATTCTCTCTCAGGCCAGAAATTGATTGCTAGGGAAGGAGGAGATGAGGAAGAAGGAAATGGGCATGAAATTGATATTCAACCTTGGAAACATTAAAGTAGAAGCTGACCTTTTTTAGCTAAAACCCACAACAATAATGTTTGTAATCTTAAGCCTTCCATCCCAACACCTGAGCAAGGGAGGGGTTGTAGGTTCTATTGGCAGGATGGAAAACTGAGACATGAGAGCAGCTTTAAGACAATGGAACCCATGAAAGAATCCTCCAATCCTCCAATCCTTTCTAACCAATTCTGATGTCACAGAGAAGGGATACAATACACACACATATACATACAATAAAGATACTTTAAAGACTAATAACTCACATGGATATGGCATTTTCCCCTCCAGTTCTAAGAGATAAGTAATTCAAGTATTATTCCAAATTTACAGAGGAGAAAATTTATGCAGAGAGATCGTGACTTTTCCAAGGTCACACAGCCAATAAGCAGCAGAAGGAAGATCCAAATCCAGGTCTTATGATGCTAAATTCAGTTCTCTTTCCATTGTCAGAGAATCAGAGCTGGAGATTACTTCAGAAGAAATCTAATGCAACTTGGAGCTAAGATAACCTTAATAAAAAAAATAATAAATCATTTATTGAGCACCATAAGGTTTACAAAGCACTTTCCTCATGGCATTTTATGAAAAGTAGTACGGGTGTCACATTAACCGTTTTAAGGACAAGGAAGCCAACCAGCTTGCCCAGCCATGCAGCTAACAAGGAACAGAGCCATGACTCAAACAAAGGTCTTCTGGACTCTCCATCCAGCCCTCTTTCCACTTCACTGCATAGCTCCTATCTAACTATATTATCACCCTGATCTCTCCCTTCAGGGTAAGATGTCACCATGGAGACCCCTGATATCCCCTCATGCCAGAATGCCTCTTGGCCCGTCATCAATCCTCCTGCAATGGACGACTGAGTCAGCCATCCCAGGGAGAAGTGATCAAATAAATATGAAAAACACTCCCAAGAGAAAGAAATATTCACCAGGCAAGCAGAAATGATCCATATGCACAGATGTCTTTTATTATTTCTGCTTCCTAATACCTCGGGGCCTCCCTCCCCCACCCTGCCATCCTTGAAAAGAATTGTTGCTTTGTTATAACATTGGCACAGAAGGGACTGCCATGACAGTGTTAAGAACATCTGTTTAATTAGGGCCCTTTGACTGATTTTGAGAGATAAACACAATCCCCACTTCCTCTTTTCTGCCTTCCCCCACCTTCTTTCTCCTCTGCCCAGTTCCCTCCACCCAAACTGAATTCCAAACCCACAGCACGGGAAAAAATCCAGAGCAGTCCCTAGTGCCCCACTGTCAGCACTGGAAGAGCCTTCAGAGCAGAAATCCCCCATGGAATATCACTGAAAATTAGGCATCTGACCTCTGCCTGAAGACCTCCAGCCATGGGAAGCTCTCTACCTCTCAAAGCAGACCACTCCATTTTTCTCTCCCCCCTTCTTCTCAGACTCGGCTTCTTTCTCTTTATCATTCCTCCTCTGCTTGTTTCTTTATTATTATTATTTTCTTCTCCTTGTAGGTGTTGTCAAATTCTCATGCCTTTACCTCAAACACTGTACCCCTCTCCACCTATCTAAATTGTACCTATCCTCCAAGGTCCCGTAAAAGTCTCGACTCTTTTATGGACTCTTCTCAGGCTAATTTCAGCCTCTGATCCCTCTGTCTTTTTAATTACTATCACCCTTATTGCCTGTATCATTGATCCCATACCGCCTCATTTTAAGTATGCCTTCTCTCTAATTAGGTGTTAAGCTCCTCAAGGGCATAGACTGTGCATTATACTCTCTGCCATTTCACCCTTTCCTCCCATTGACCCCACTCCCATCATAAACACATACTGTCTGGCACAATACTGAGGAAATAGCAAACAATCAAGGATGTTGAATGGAATTGAATTTTTCCACTGGTTTTCAGTTTTGTTTTGGCTCTTTTTTTCTGTTGAACAGTTTCCCACTTCCATTACCCACTTTTCTTACAATAGGCTTAAAACCATTAGAACTATATAACCACGGTATGTACAAAAGGTCATCTAACCCATCCCCTGATTTCTAGGTAGAATGTTCCTTCAAGTATCCCTCCTAAAATAAGAATCCATACAGTCTCTTGGGGTCATATTCAGTCTATGGGAATTATCTATCCCTGTATTTCCTCTAGCCCAGGATGCTTTCTCCCTCATCTTGTATCTGAATGGATATGGGTCAGAGCAGGGTAGATGTTACTGAAAAAGCCCCCTTCCCACATAGTGTACCACGTAGCCAGCATTATATGGAGTAACATTTCCCTATAAACCACAGTTTGTGCAGCAATGGCTGAGTTTAATTAAAATTCAGTTCTCCATCTGAACTCTAGATTTGGAGTCAGAGGGTTTGGATTCAAATCCCACCTTTATAACACTTACTACCTGTGTAAACTGTTAACTTTCTCTGGGTGCTAACAATATCCTAAATACAAAGCAGGAATTGAGAGTTTGGGGGTTCAGTGGAGAATTAAGCATTTCCTTGTCAAGGGAGTCCATTGTAATGACATAATGCATTAAGGTGCTGTCTTCTTTCTGTTCAGGAGCAGCCAATTTGAGCTACACTATGCTTACATAGCAGTGAAGCCACCAGGGCTTCTGAAGAACACATTTCTGCCTCTTCGTCCAATTCAAGTCTGCAATTTGGCTAATGACTCTGTGTGGCCACGTTCCAGCTTCAGCTCCATTCTCCAATTGTGGAATTCACAGGGTCTGAACAATAACATCCCCAGTCTTTGGAAAAGGGAAGTGGGTAGTGGGGGTTGGGGGGAGTGTAGTGGGAAGAACTACTCAGATGCAGAAGACCTAGGTACTCCCAAAGATTCTCCAGCTCAGTCTCTGCTATTTGTTATCTGTGTGACCTTGGACTGCTCATTTCTCCATTTCTGGCCTCAGTTTCTTCAGCTTTAAAATGGAAAGTTTCCATTAGATGATCTCTAAGATCCTGTCCAGTTCTAACATTCTGAAAGGCAACACTTCTATTGTGTTTCTTCATCTTTTGTTTTTAAATTCTTGCTAGGGAGTTCCAGTCTCCCAGAAGGTAGACTTCTCTAATATGCATAAGGGAAGAGTACAGAATTTAGCAAAATTTAGTTCCTAAAAACTAACCACAATCTGAGAAACCTGCATCTTTCTGCTTCCTCACCCCCATCCAATCCATCTTGCTCCACTGCCTCCATCTGAAATGCTAGTAGAAAACTAAAAGTTCTTGCCCCATGGGGAAACCAGACTTTTGCTTATGGTAGATTTGGAGTGTGTTGGAGGTTGAGGCAGGAGATGGGGTGGGGTGGGGAACAGCAGCAGTGACCTAGGCTCCTAGAAACTCAGCTGAAGGGTTCACTTCTTTAACTTTGGTCTAGCCTGGAGTATGGATGGGAAAGGAAGTTTTTTGTCTATGTGTGGGGGAAGCTTCTGAAATTGTTTTGATTCAGGATGGTAATTTCTCAGGATTCCATACTGATAAGGGTAGCTCTTAAGCCAAGGAACTCTCTGAATCATGGCCCACTCCAGGATATCATTTCAAACTGGCCAAGGAAGAGCCAGTGCCCTCTGAAGATGATAATGGATTATTAATAATGTAATATTGCCCCTTTCTACCATGGCAATTCCCCACCTAATAACCTCAGCCCTTAGGAGCCAAAAGGAAGAAAGTAAGTAAAGGCTTAAGCCACATTTCATTTTTAAAATTTTAAGATTAGTCATTCAGCCCAATGAGCTGCAGAGGAGATTTGATGAATGGAGAAATATGGCATGTTGGATAATCTTTCCTCTGTCTCTGAGTTAAGTAAGATGTAACTTCTTCCAGAGCCCGTGCAGTGATTTCATTTCACACAGCTTCCCTGACCCCACCGCAGGGCTCACTGACCAGACGAATAGTCCAGGCCTTCTTGTGAGTTGTGATGCATTCATAGCTCCACAGCCAAGAGTTCCAATCCAGTCCTTTCCTCTGACCTGCAACAGTAACACCTCAGGACAACTGGACATCAAAGAATATTAATGTCAGGAAGGAAACCCAGAATTTGTCCAGGGCATGTGGAACAACCTAAATTATATATGCTTTCCCACAAAGCCATAGGAAGCAGCAGTGGGCTCAGTAGCCAAAACAGCCTTGCAGCCAGGTTATATGAGTTTCAACCAGGCTCCTTTAGGGAAATGGTAGTAGAATTTTGCATTTCTTAAAGGGAGAGTAGACTTGCCAGACTAGGCTTGTATAGGGCTGAGATGAGGCAAATTAGGCAACCTGTACCTCAGTTTCCTCATGTTTCAATACTTCAATAGGTCTGTGATCTCATAATCATATTGATCCAACAATGCTGACCACATGTCCAGTCCATCTACACCTGTTCATCCTATGCCACCTGCCCATGTCCCATAAGTCCATCACTGGGAGGGAGAAGGTCAATCCACCATTCTGAAAGCCTTCCTCTAGTTCTTCTGATAGCGTGTGAATATCAAAGAAGCACATGTAAGATTGTTCATTGGTCATCCTTTCCTTTCAGTATGGCCCTGGTTCATCTTTTTTACCCGTCATACATTCCCCTGATGACGTTCTTTATGCCATTTCTCCTACTCTACCCCTCATTTATAGCATGTTGCATCCACTCATTCTGGAGGGGAGGGGGTGCAACAGGGCTGAAGCTGTACTCTAAGGCTGAGGGGAGAGCTAGTTTTCATCCAGACACTGTCAAGGAAAACTGCTTCATAGAGCCTATGGTGCTCCTTGTCATTTATTGCCTGCTGCTGTCTCTCTCCAGGAATGGTAGCGGGTAGATTGGAAGAAGGGCCTGCCAGAAGAAAAGGGGGGACTAGTATAGAGAAGGGACTCAAAATCAAGCAACATAAGGATTAGTTGAAGTAACTGAGAATGTTTAGCCTAGAGAATCAAAGCCTTATGGGGGCACAAGGTTTTCAAGTTTCTGAAGGGCTCTCTTGTGGAAAAAGGATTAGGCTTGTTCTGCTTGGCCCCAGGAGACAAAATTATGGGCAATATGTGGAACTTGCCAAGAGGCAGGTTTCAGTTTGAGGTAGTGAAAAACTTAGAGTTATCTATCAAGGAATGGCCTGCTTCAAATGGTGGTTGGTTCCTCATAACTACTTTAAATAGAGGCCTAATGACATCATTGTTTGGTATGTTATAAAAGGGAATCCTTTAATAATATGGGTTGAATCAGTTGGTTTCTGATTTCCCTTCCAACTCCCAGAGGCCTGGATTCTATGAAGTATAATCCAATTCGTTCATTGCCTTGGAATTTTTAAAAGAATGTTTTAGTGTGTACAGTTATCCCTTCCACATCAAAACTCTTCACATCACAGTTTCTATCTATCACAGGTTGTCATAAGAAACTAAATGGGAATTTGGGGGGAGTTTTGTAGAAGCCATAGAAGACACAGAAAAGTTTAGAAATTCATAAATGCATGAAATTATATATGTATTGTATTGGCAAGCAAAGAAACAGTTAACATCTTGTTTCAGCTACTTAATTAACACCTTGTTTCAGTATCAAGTCTCTGTTGAGAAGCAGCACCTGTGAACCCCATAACTTGTGAACCCTAGAACTTTTGAACTCCTGTTACCAATGCAACAGGAAGGGGAGGAGCTAATGACCATATATAAGGAGAGGCCCAGGCTGGAGAGAGCAGAAATGAGAAGGGAGCTCTTGTGGTGGAGGAGAAAATTTGTGGTATTCCAGCACTCTATATTTGTCTCTTCTGCCTGTGTTGATCTTTGTTTGCGATACTTTCTACAGAAGCCCTGGGACCTTACTGGAAGCCCTGAAAGAGGATTTTCTGGTTGTCTGTTTACAGAAGTCCTAGAGGAGGGTTTTGGAAGTCCTGGGACTTTACTGATGATTTATGCTGACCTCTTGGACCTTGTTTGTGGGTCTTTGTTGATTTCTATGTTGATCATTTGTGTTGACCTCTTGGACCTCATTTGTGGGTCTGTGTTTGATTTCTATACTGATGATTTGTGTTGAGTTCTCAGACCTTGTTGGTGGGTCTGTGTTGATTTGACAGGCAGATGGTGAATTGATGATGGTGCCAGCAGTGTGCATGAATGTTGTTTTGTCTCTGTTAAGCTTTGTCTTCCCAGAAACAGAAACTGTGAAGGACTTAAGGTAGACACTGTGAGCTTCAATATGGAATGGGAACTGGACAAGGAACTGGGAGCTGCCTGCCTTTGAACCCAGGTGACAGTTGTGTAGATTTGGGCAGGAGCTGGGACCATGGAAGAGGAACCATGGAAGCTGAGAGCCAGCCTTGAGTCAAGATGAAAAGATGGTACCTGATGCTGACTGAGAAGATTATGATTTGCTGCAACCTAGGGGTGGAGAATTTTGACCTTTGTACTTTGTGTCCATTAAGGAGACAAGCCTCCTTAAAGATGATTGAATTAAGAACTTACTAAATGATTTTACTTTGTTTAAAACTATGTGGCTACTTTGGTGAAAACTATGTGGCCATTTTAGTGATAAGTTGTTATGTCATAACATTGTGAATGCTATATTTGATTTCTGTGAATGTTTTGCCTTAATTTACTGCTAAATAAATAGGGAGTTCACTATACTATGTAATCAGTACCTTGAAGCTGTTCACAGAAGCAGTCCTCTGGAAAGCTACTCATGCTGGGCTTTACATGCATATGTGTGTGTGTGCATGTATATGTATAAATATATACATATACATACATACACATATAGTATTGTATAATATCAACATATTTTATCTTTAAATACTATAGTAATTCAGACTTCTCTGAATTGAAGGAAACCCAGAATTTGTCCAGGGCATGTGGAACAACCTAAACTATATATGCTTTCCCACAAATCAATAGGAAGCAGCAGTGGGCTAAGTAGCCAAAACAGCCTCACTGCACAAAGGGAAGGTAAAAAAATTTTACACAGATTTTCCAGATCATGGGTCAATGCCCTACAATGTGGAAGGGATAACTGTACTTTAATCTTTCTCTGACTTTTTTTAAACTTGCTTAAGTCCCGTCCCAGAGATTAAGAAACTTTGGATTTGCTCTCAGGTGTGTCCAGGAAAGGGAAGTCCACCACTTGACACCCAGTGGCCAATTCAAAGAGTATAGAGGGTAAACAAGGCAGGATGTTGACAAGTGCTATGCCCATCTCTACTTTCCCTGGTTCCCAAAGCTACTAATCTTGAACAAACCAGAAGCCTCATTTTGTAGGTGAATATGCCAGAGTCCTTTGATTCATCCAGTACTCTCTCTCTACATCTTACAAAGGGCTGCTGGCATGGGTGGGGCTACTGAAGGGGTTGGCACATAATGTGAGCTTGATTAATTTGAGAGATGGAGCCAGCTCAAGAGGCAAGTCAAGGACCATGTAAGGGGAAGATCCTATGCTGTAGATGATTTTTTTTTAAATTTTTTTTTTGCTTTTTGGAGGGCAATTGGGGTTAAGTAACTTGCCCAAGGTTACACAGCTAGTATTTTTGTGTGCATGTTAAGTGTCTGAGGCCAGAACGAAACTTGGGTCCTCCTGACTCTGGGGCTGATGCTCTACTCACTGTGTCACCTAGCCGCCCCTGTAGATGATTTTTTTGATCACCTGGGTTTAAAGCCAAAAAGAATGTTAGAGATAATCTAATCCAATCCCTTCATTTTACTGAGGAGGAAAATGAGGCTCAGAGAAATCATATGACTTGCCCAGAGTTACACAGATAGTAAGCAGCAGAGCTATGATTCAAACCCAGACCCTCTGAATCCAAATCTCTTTCTAACAAACCATGCTGAAAGATCTGATTTCCAGTCCTCTCCCCTGCTCCCTTGGTCCTGTGTTATGGGCAGGTGCTACCTATGATGTTGGGAAAAGCAAGAGCTTCATCCAGCCTAGTTCCCTGAATCCCCCTTGAGCCCCAGCCCCTGCTGGCGAACAGCCACCTGAGTATTATGAAGGTGCCGTTTTACAAGCAGTTACTGTGCTTCATAAACATTTATGGACTTTGATGAGTGAGCTGACATCAGCTGTGCTCAGACCTCCCCTTCTCCACCCGCCCTGCTATCCCTATCCCTACCCCCACCCCCAGCTAAGAGGAGGGACAGAGATTCTGGACAATTGCTCAGGCACAGAGAACATAGCTGATTCTTGAAACCTCATCTTCCTCCCTATCTCACACTCCTGCTCCACCATCCCCTCTACCCCTTCTCCCACTGACCCCTAACCCCAAGCACTGAAGCATTTATGCCATTCATCTAATCATAGAATATTCTATTAAAACTAGTCTAACTCTAACCCATTTGACAGATGATGAAACTAAGTATGAAAGAGGTGAAATAACTTGAGTAAAGACTCAAATCCAGACCTTATGATTCCAAGCCTGTGTTCTTTCCATTATATGGTACAGCCTGATGGGCTAAGAGGTTCTTTCCCCTTACTCTACAAAAGGCATG
Organism: Petaurus breviceps papuanus; assembly: GCF_028583685.1. NCBI lineage: Eukaryota > Metazoa > Chordata > Mammalia > Diprotodontia > Petauridae > Petaurus > Petaurus breviceps. Next base: position 50,739,011 of record NW_027187419.1, on the reverse strand, counting down.
GCTATTGCCTTGTATTGTCTGAACAGTGAACCACTGGGACTGTGCTCTGTATACTTTAACAGTTTCTATCTCCACATTCAAGTGAAGTCTCATTATCCAACAAGGATAGCATCCTGAATGTGGAAGATGTTTCCTAATCAATCCCCTTCTCTCTAGTCACAGTTTCACTTGAGCTAGGAGATGGTGAGTCTTTTTTCCCTTGACAGAAGATAATACAGCCTTCCTGAAGGTCATTTCCTAAGTATCATAGTATCATAACCCTTAAAACCAAGAATTGTTTCCTTATGCCTCACCTTGGTGTCCCAGATGTGGCAAAGGCTTTTTTTTTAATGAACAGGACTTCCCCACCACACAATCTTGGCAAAGTCTCTGAAGCAACACACTCAATTCCTCTACTTAGTTATAGCCACATCCCAAATACCACCTCTTCTGTCTTCCCTTCCTACTCACTGCCATATTCTCCCCCCTTTCTCTTCCTCCCCCAGCTTCCTTCAATGCATCCTGAGCCCATGCTAATGACAGCACTTGCAATATTCCCACCATCTGGCATCTCCAGGGGTCCTCCCTGCGGCCCAACAAGCCAGTCAGAGCTCAGCCTAGGAGGAACAGTGTCCTTGGTAACCACAAAATGCATCTGCTCTCATCTTTGGTGCTAGGGAGAGAGTAGGGATTTCGGGGAGTGGTCTCACCCACCCATCATTGTGTCCCTAGTCAGGGCAGAACACTTCCCCATAGAAGAAGAGTTTCACACAGTCTCTGCCATCTGCCAATGCCTCCCAGCCTCTGCCTCCTAGAAATTGTTGCTTATTCCCTGACCTGATAGCTGCACTGTAAATGATGCCTTGCTCTGGGGTCTGTTCTCCCAGCCTCTTTAGGTACACTGGCAGAACACAACTGCCTTTATGAAATGGTATCAGGCTGCCTGCCCACATAACCTCCCCAGGACAGGAGGGCAAGGTCAGCAGAGAGGAGGAGGAACATAAAAAAGAATAATAATATCCACCATTTATATAACGTTCTAAAGTCTGAAAAAATATTAATATGTTATCTCATCTGATCTTCACAGCAACCATGTTAAGTAGGTGCTATTATTGTTGTAGTGTTCCTTCATTCTCAAAGAGGAACTTGACATCAGGAAGGTGATGCTGTGACTTGGAAGTGAATTGGATTTATGTGAATATGGATTTATGTGCAAAGTCACCAGCCTCACTTTCTCCTCTGGAGCCATCTGGGTCCAGTGACCAGATACAGATCAGGATGATTGGAGATGGCCCCAGATGCAGTGGGAGACCATGTCCCTTTCAAGTTAAGGTCTTTCCCACATCTCAGTTTAACTGAGGCAATACCCATTCAGTGATTAAGGCTAGGTAAGAAGTGAGGCAAAGAATGTCTATTACATAGTACAAAAAAAAAATCAGTCTGGGAGGGGTTTCTGACCAAAACAAAAACAATTGCTATTTACATTCACTTTGAGTCAATTTGGGGCCCAAACAATGACAAGTGGGGCTTGGGCTGGGACCTATTGTTGGCCAATCGGTGAGAGCCAGAATGATTTGTATTTAAGGCAAGGTCCTTAAGAAAGAAATCTAGCCTGTAAACCCCAATATCTTGTGAGGTTTCAGTAATCAAAATTTATATTCCTTTGTCCATTATTATTGTCTTTTTTATAAATGAGGAAACTGAGGGTCATAGGAGTTAAGCAACTTGTCCAGGGTCACAAATTTGTAATTGTCTGAGGCAAAATTTGGATTCATGTTTTCCTAATTCCTAATTCATGAGGAAAACAAGGGGAGGGAGAAGAAAAGGTGAAAAAGAAAGGAAAGGATGAGGGAGAAGAGGGAGAAAGAGAGGGAAACAAAAGAAGAGAAGGTGAAGGAGGACTGGGAAACAGAAGAAAAGGAGCATAAGGATAAAGAGAACAAGACATAGGCTGTCCCTCTTCTGAGACAGAGAAGGTAATAATACATGGTATGATTGGACACATCTGAAAAATCCTCCATGCCTGAAAATATTTCCACTACCAGTCTGCCAAGGTTCCTGAAATTACTACCGTTAACATAACCAGTGAAATAAAAATTGTAAATATGTTATCTGAGAAGGGTAACACCTTAGGTTTTGTGTTTATCAGTATTTAGTCCCCAAAAGTACAGTTTTAGAGGAATTAAGCAAGAGACAAATATCCTCTGATGGGGGCTAGGAATTGGAAGAGTTCTTTAGGGGAGCAGGGGTAGAGGGCAAAGAAATGGAATTAGAGATTGAAAATCTTCCTATACAATGCATGCTGAGGAAGTATAAATCAAACAAATGACAGTCACGCAAAGACATAATGCCAGATTCTAAAAGAAGATAAGAAGAGAGGCAAACGTGCCAATGGGACACGAAGCAATTGAATTGTTAGAACTCTGTGGGATTAATTAGAGAAAGTCTTTCTGAAGCTATGTAAGTTTGGAGGTGACCCTTGAAAGGAAGAATAATAAAAGCTCATATTTCTATAACAATTTAAGGAGGGGAGGAGAACCTTAACCTTTTTTTTTTTTATCGTGGATCCCTTTGGCAATCTAGTGAAATCTATGGACTCCTCTGGATATGGTTTTTAAATGCATAAGATAAAATGCATAAAATCACAAAAGAAAGAAATTATATTGAGGAAAAAAAGATGTAATTTTTATTTCAGCCAAGTTCATAGACCCCTTAAAATCTATCCATAATAGAGGGTACGTCGAAGTTAAGAATTCCTACTTTAAAGTCTGTTAAAAAAAAAAAAAACACTTCGTAACATCTTGTAAAGAAAAGCGTTTGTGGGGCAAGTTTTGAAGGGATTATTATGAACCCTATACTGCAGGTAAAGAAACAGGTTCGGAGAAGTTAAATATTTGCTCATGATCACACAGCTAGTCAGGGTCGGGATAAGATAAAAATCTAAAATGGTTTAGGCTACGATCTAGGGGTAGCTAGCTTGGACCTGGTAGCTTTGAAGCCAAGGAAAACTGAGGCCTTCGAGTATCCCCCAGTTGGGAAGATAGAGACGCTTCTCCAGAAAAGGGGGGATGGACCATGAGATGACATTCAAGGCAGCTTGAGACGTAATTTGGCCCTATTCAGTGCGGGTTCAACATCCTTTCCGACGGCCCCTCCCTGCTCCTGAGAACGGGTCTCCCCGAGTCCCAGGTGGGCTCTTGACCCTGATAATGAAGATCCCAACTTTATAAGGGCAAGGACTTGGCCAATTCATTAATTTTATTCATAATAGAGAATGATGGCACAGGAAGGGCTGAGGCAGCGGGCAATAATTGCTTTCTGCTTTCGAATACTGAACGAAATAAAGCGAAGTCACATCCTGCCATCAGAGATGGGGGGTGGAGGGGGACACTCTACATCGCCCTCCTTTCCGTTTTGCCAGAATTGATTTTTTTAACCTTTTCGGGCGTCTTCGTTTTCTCATTCCAGTCATTCTGTTTCATTAGCAGGAGATGCCAGTCAGGTGGCTCCCTTTTCTCATTATCTCTGCAACCTCCCAGGATCCCCTTTCCTTCCCACGTTCCTTACCCCCCACCCCCAACCCCAGGGCGCACTGCGGAGGAGAGGCGGGCCCTGGAGGTAATTAGAGACTGCTGGTCTCTGCTGCTGCTGGTGCTGCGGAGATGGTGGCATTTATGCAACCTAAGGAAATCCGCTCGGCCTCAGCTAGCCCTGGTGTCCGTGGTCAGCCCCGGGCCCCTGCTCGGCTCTGTGGCCTGAAGGACATAAATCACCGCTGGGCCGGCCGGGAGAACTGATGCTCCAGCCTACTTTCAGTCCCTGTGTAATTCTTACATCCCAGCCTTCCACTTTAACTCTCAGCTTTCCATTTTAGCATAGCCTGGAGGAGACCGAGCAGGAGAGGAGGAGGAGCAGGGAATGATGACTGTCTTCAAATATTTGAAGGGCTGTTTTGTGGAAGAGGGATTAAACTGGTTCTGTTTGGACCCCGAGGGCAGAAGCGGGGAAGAATAGCCTGTAGCTGTCGCGAACACCTCCAGTGGTGAAATGGGCTATCTCGTGAGTTCCCCATCATTAAATCAATCAAGAAACATTCAATAAATGTCAGTCACTATGCTAGGAGAGGGTGAGCAGACTGGATGGCCCCTTGTCACGGATGTCATAGAAAGAATTAGTGCTTTGGAGTGGGTTTGGGGCTGGAGAAAGTATGGTATTGGGGAAAGAGGACTACTTGGGAATGAGAGAACCTGGGTTCTAATTCTGCCTCCCCTCCCCTTCGGGTCACTTACCTGTGCGTTCTCAAGGAGGTCATTTAATTTCTCTGAGTCTTAGTTTCCTCATCTGTAAAATAAACAAGCCGAACTATAGTCTCAAAAGACCTTTCCAACCATAAAGCTGTGATTCTAAGACCTCTAACAACCCTTCCAGTCCAAACAAGAAAGGTGTGCTAAACTTCAAATCAGGATACCTGGATTCTCATTTTTACTAGTTGTGTGACCCCCAAGCAAGTTGCTTAACTTCTCTGGCACTTGAGTTTCTCATTTTTAAAATAGTCATCGAAATAGTTACCCCATCTACCTTACAGGAGTGTTGTAGGAAATGTGCTTTGTATATCTTAAAATACAATGTGAATGGGAGTGATTTTTAAGATTTTATTATTCCTGTCCATTATCCATTATTGATTATCTGCTCTATTAGAGGAAAGCAATAGCACTCAGGTAATCCAAAAACACCAGATAATCCAAAAGTCATTTTTATGAGGTGTTATAATTTAAATATTAATTCTCCCTCTCCCCCAACACATTCTCCTTCCTAATTATATTTTGTTTCAGCTATTTCACAATTGATTTGCTTTTCTAGAGCACACAGCAGTTGGGCAGGGAATGGGAGAGAGGGAAAGAGGTCAAGAGAAAAGGAGGGAGAGAGGGAGAAAAAAATCTGCTCAAAAGCCTGTGGTGTAAGACCAGAAGAAGTCAGAAAAGAATTTATGGTTTGTCTCAAATAATTCACACCATATAGTTGGGTCTTGGTTGTATAGTCATGTGTATGGTCATGTTGTTTTTATGTGTATGGAGTCTTATTCACATGTGTGTGTTCTGTCTCTCCATGCTTTTGATGGTAAACTCCTCAAAAGGTTCTTATCAGTGCCCAGAACAGGGTTCCACCCACCAGGGGTCCTGAAGCATATACAGGGATGCTTAGCTCTCAAAGTGTCTTTTCCCAGGTCCATAAACTTACTGGCTAGCCAGCAAGGTCAGTGAAATAGGGGAACAAGGAGGCTGGGACCTCTACAGTAAAAAGAGTTCTCTCCAAAAGACTCTGCCTCCCTCATATGAGGGAGATATCTCTACTCCAAGATCTGGAATCAGGCCTAGAAGCTGGAGAAACCACCATTAAATCATCCCACTGGGGAAGTAAATCATAAAAGAGACATTCAAAGATCATTTAGTCCAGCCTCTTGCCTCCAGACAAAGCTGTCCTTAAGTCACCCAGAGATGTGTCTATCCTACATAGACAGAGATTCAATAATCTCCCTTGGTCTTTCTAAATGCCCTAGGAGGTCAAGAACCTAAATCTCTCTGAGATTTGATACAATATCTTCCCTAAGGATGGGGGATAACCAGGCATAGCTTCCAGACGTCATCCTTCCTAGAGCTGTCAGAAGTCTTTAAGTTCACTCCAGGATCAGTTAGAATTGTCAATTTCTGAGGCCCTCAGATTCTAAGGGTTCCATGATTTTAGTGGAATCTCCCCATCTGTCCAAGGTAACTGATTCAGTTCAGTTCATGCTACCATCTCTGATCTATCTACTATAAAGTAGGCAGGCCCGTAGTATTGTGTATGGAGAAAAGGATTAGCAAAAGGAAGATCTGAGTTTAAATCTGGCCTAAGACATTTACCAGCTGTATCACCCTGGGCAAAGCTTTTTGCCTTAGTTGCTTCATCAGTAAAATGGGTATAATAAAAACACCTACCTCCCAGGGTCATGAGAATAAAATCAGATCATATTTGTAGAGAGCTCCATGAACTTTAGACTGCTACTATATAAATGCTTGTTGTTGTTAAGATGTCCTTCCTCCCCTCCATGTCTTACCCATACACTTACCATATTATGCTTACAGAGTTATAGGTGTTCATCTCTGTTTTAGTGCTATGTTTTTTCAGAGGTCTTCAGTCCTCGAGTTGCCTAATTCTTTGATCTCATAACATTTTGTTCCAATACAGCTTATGACACTTAAAACTCTATACATTTTTTAGTAGGTATCTGTGTACTTTTAGAACTGTAATTAGAAATTCTGTCACCTGGGGCAAAGTTGGGGAGGGGGTGTCTAAAGTATGACTGTTCTTTGCAAAGTAGATGAAGATTGAAGACAAGGTTCTGGGAGTTGGGAAACTAGGAAATTCTGACAAGGCAGAGATTAGACTAGAGAAGACTATGAGCCAGGTAGAGAGGAGAGTTATATGTCCAAAGATGGCAGCAGCAAGAATCTTGACAGAATAAAGTGAACTTTAAAGGAGAAGGATGACTGCTAAGTAATGATGATAGGGGGAGGGTTCAAAACCAGGGTGTGCTGATAATTGTTTAAGTCTCCCTCCCTCTCCCTCCCAAAATATGCATTTACTTTTAAATTTAGTCTTATTAACATTTTTCCCATCACTTCTGAAGTCTAGACAGTCAATAGAACAATAAATCAACCTCTGGTTTGTAGCATTTGCCAATTTCTGAGGTATAAATTCTCACACTGAAAATTTAACAATCATATTCAGAGTCAGAAAATCCTGAGTTCAAATCTAATTCTGATTCTTACAAGCTTTGACTATGGGCAAATTACTTTATTTCTCTCAACTTCCATTTCCTCACATAAAATAAGAATTGTACTAGACAACCTCTAAGGTCCTTTCCAGCTGTCAATTCCATGAACCTCTGAAGCTTACCTGTGGCATGAATTTCCCTTTATAGCAGAATTGGAGAATTGGAAGGGAACTAAATGTCCATATAATCCACCCTGAAAATGAATTCCCTCTATAAATATTCTGCAAAGTGATCATTATTTCTTTCACCTGCTGGTGTCAGAAATGGGATTTGAACTCCCATCACATGAACTGTCAAGGTTCCCAGGCCTACCCTTCATGTACTATGCCATGAAGACCAACCCTCACCCTCCCTGAAAGTGACCTTCTGGCCTTTGCTTGAAAACCTTTAATGAGGGAAAACTCAATACATCCCAAGGCAGTTCAGTCCACTTTTAGATGGATCCAACTGTCAGAATAGGGCAAGGCCAAAACCTTGTGTGGCACTTCCAGAATATTTTCAGGGAAAAATGGTCATCCCCTAAGGCCCCTTCTAACTTCAACAATCTAATAAATATTTGATGAATGAGTGAATAAATAACTCACATTTATCTAGCACTTTATAATTTACAAAGAGTAAAAAACAAGTGAATTGTTCCCCTAGTTCCCCAGCCCCTTGAGCTGCCCCAGTTTCCAGGCCTGCCAGCCTCTATAAGTTCTTTCTCCTCACAAAAAATGGCTCAGCCTCTGAGGCTTTGAATTCCACAGTTCCCCTGCCCCCACCCACGTTAACTACAGTTATTGGACGTGTAAATTGCCATCAATGAAGTGACAAAGACTCAATTAAGAAAGGAGATCTGAAGTCAAACCTGTCACCTTCGGAGGAGTCATACCTGACAAAGAAAGGATAATAGCAGGCTTCCCGTCAGGAAATGTGCTTTACAGCTGGGAACCTGAGGGAAGCTCTCCCCATCCCCCACCCCTCCACTCTTATCTACTGGGAGAGGAACTCAGTCTGCCAAAGTTTGCTGGGCCCTGCTCCAATTTGAGGGTCTCACCCTGTCAAACCATAGGTGTCTGAGCTGCCCAGTCAGCCTGGGCTCAGAAAGAGGTATAGTGTGAGGGGAAAGGGAAACAGGGACAGACTGAAGAGTGCTGAACCTGGAGGAGGCCTGACCACATAACATCTCTGGACCCCTTCTTCCCCATCAGTAAGATAGGATGATAATACTTACCCCACCTGCCTCACAAAAATTGTTTTGAGGAAAGGACTTTGTAAACCTTAAGGCCCTATATAAATCTGAGCTGCTAGAATTATTTGGAGGTAGGGTATAAGAATGGTGAACAGGATGTTCAAAGGCAAAAAGGAAACCCTTCTCTCCTAAGATGGTTCATTTACCTCAGTAGGAAGTGAATTCTCCCTCAGACCCCAAGACAAGGATATAGCTGAGTACAGAGAGGTTCAAGATGGAAATCTGGACTCCATGCAGGAAGAACCAACCTGTCCCTGGGGTAGAGTATAGGACCATACATACAAGGCTGGAGTGAGGGAGGGAAGAGAGGATATTTCATTGACTCATAGGTGGCCTAAGAGAAACATTAACCTCTGCCCCCAATAAGATGGATGATAATTGGGTGTGAACTTGAATCAGAAGACTCATTTGGCCCTCACTGAACTTGATTAAACACCAAGGACTAGCTGAGCACCCTAGATGAGAAAGTCTTAAGATAATAAGGACTTTGTCTTACACAGCCCCCCTCTGATTTTGACTTTGCTACTGAACTATCATGTGGTATGTGTACCTCAGTTTCCCCTATTGTAAGGGTGATTTAATTCCTGCCTACTTCATGCACAAGGATGGTTTAAAATGACAAGGGGGGGAGCTATAAATGGAGAGAATAACCACCACAAAATAATCAAAAGTGAATGATGAAAAGTTATAAACAAGAAACATAGCCCCAAAGAAGAGGTATAAGAAGACATGTGCCTCCCTCCCCCTTTTCAAAGGCTGTAGGTCTACAGAGTGGAACATTGCACATATTTTCAGATTTTAAAAAATATATATATTGACCAGTTCTATTCATTGTTTTTTTTCCTCTTTTTTTTCTTTTTCCTCCAAAATTATTCATTGTTATATGAAATGGTTTTGGGGTGGGGGTGAAATTTAGGTTACACAAAACCAAACAATAACAATAAAATATTTTTTAACGAATTTCCAAAAAAAAAGAATTTACAAATGGGTAAGGGCTCTATGGATGTAAAAGAGTCACTGAAATCCCAGGTTTTTTCATCATACCCCAGTAACTCTTCATATCTCTTGCTGTCTCATAATATTTTCTCCCTATATAGCTTTCTCTGCTACAAACACCTCATTGTGGCCCCCCTGTATCTCCTCTAGGTATTAGAAGAGCAGGTAAAATAGTAACCAGAGATTTTATGGGCAGCAGCAGGACTAAAAGGGGCAGTAACTCTAGACCAGGGTGCCCATTACATAAAAGCATTCCAAAGGAACATTTCACACCCAGAAGGACACACACACACACACCATTCCCTCAAGTCACCCCAGCAGAGAGTTCAGAATTCCCAACACGTCTCCTCTCTCCCTATCAGTGTCTGTCTAGATGGAGATTGCAAAATAAGGCGACAGGTAGATAAATAGAGGGAGAGTAGGTAGAGATGGGACTACAGCTCCCTAGAGAGTTCCCAGAAAAGAAAGTAGTTGAGTGGCTGAGGTCGGGGGATGGGCCTTTCTGAATTCCAGCAGTCAAAGGATGAATTGACCTGGGGAAAAAAACAAACAAGGGAATCTTATTACATTCTCATGGGGATTAAGAATAATAACTTACTTAGATGGTTATCTAAGAGCTATAAAGTGTATTCCTTACAGCAACTCAGTGAGGCAGGTATATACAGATGAGAAGGGAGGGTAAAGGATTTGGCTGTGGTCAAAAGGCAGGTAAGTATGAGGAAGTTGGACTCATTGGCCTATCAAGTCCTAGTTTTGCTGTCAATTGTATAATCCTAATGGACTTGAGCCCATTTCTGCTGTCTCCAAGTTTGGGGCTCCTTTAATTATACCAGGGTCTTATAGTAGGCTTTATAGTACCCTAAGACTTTTGGGACATGCTGTATAAATGAAGGGAGTAACAAAAAGGATATGTAGGGTAAATAATATAGCTTAGGATCATATGGTCATAGATTTATAAGGGAATCTCTGGGGACATTAGTCCAACCCCTTCATTTTATAGATAAAAAAATAAGGCCCAAAGAAAGTGACTTGTATAGGGTCTCACAGGTAGTAGGAGAGATAGGATTTGAACCTAGATCCTCTGACTTCATATCCAAGGCTCTTTCCACTATATTAATAGGTACAGGAGAGCTACAGAAAGGAAGGAAACAGGTCTTATGGGGAGCTCCCAATTTAAAGTGGGGAGGAAAGTGGAATATATACCTAAGCTTCGCAGCAAAAGATACAAGTAAATATAATGTTAACTGAGTCTGTGAGTGCTGAGGAAATAGGGAGTAGCAGAGAATGGTTCAGTGGAGCAGAGATTAATAATCAATATCCATTGGCAATGACAGCCCTCATCACAGTAGGGGGCAGAATAAAGGTCTGTCCTTCCTTAGCACAGAACTCTGTAACCCAAGAGATGGAGGAAATTTCACTTGACATTTATTCCAGTCCCCTCCCTCCACTTCCTTAAAGGAAGTCTGGAAAGGAAGAAGAAGAAGAAGAAGAAGAAGAAGAAGAAGAAGAAGAAGAAGA
>NW_027187419.1:50692234-50727234 GCF_028583685.1 Petaurus breviceps papuanus | reverse complement strand
GATGGTCAGAGTTTATTTCTTATTCAGCCCTTACCCATTCCCACTAAGCCCTTATCACGAACCCAGAAAATTCTACTCCACCTTCCTTATGGATTTTATTCATCTCACAGATGAACCTTGAAGTAGAAAGGAACCTTAGAAATCTTCCTCCACTAAATTCCTGATTTTACAGATGAGAAAACTAAAGCCTGATCAATCAATCAACAAGTATTTATTAACTTCCTCTGAGATCCACTCAATCCATATTTACTGTCTGATCAAGATTCTGGTAAGTATTTTCTACTCAAGTCCAGCACACTCTCCTATCCACAAATGTGTTCAGTGCCTGGCTGACAGTATTTCTCTCCTACTAACTCCTGCCTTTATATTATGGAACTTCAGTGTGCATATTGATACTCCCTCAAACACCCTAACTTCCCATCCTCCTTAATGCTATTGCCTTCCCTCTATGAATTATCTCCAGTTTATCCTGTATATCTTGCTATTATATAGATGTTGTTTGTCCTTTATTCTCAAAGTGGACCAATGACTTCAGGATACTTGCAAGTGAGTCAGATTTCAGTGAGGCAGAACTGTGAAGAGTCATTAGCCTCTCTCTCTCTCTCTCTCTCTCTCTCTCTCTCTCTCTCTCTCTCTCTCTCTCTCTTTCTCTCTCTCTCTATCTATCTATCTATCTCTCCCTCTCTCTCTTTCTCTTTCTCTCTCTTTCTCTCTGAGTCATCAGACTCCAGTGGAAAGACATAAGTCAAGATGACTGGTCATGGCCCCTCTTATATAGATGTTTACATGTTGTTTCCCCCATTAAACCATGAGCTCCTTGAGACCAGTGACTGTTTTTTACCTTGCCTTGTATCCCTAGTACTAGACATTGTGCTAAACACTAAAAATGCAAAGAAAAAGAAAACCGATGATCCCTGACTCCAAGGTGCTCACATTCTAATAGGGGAGATATATGACCATAAATTGGTACAAAACAGTAGAGTGTAGAGTAAATGCAGGGCAGCCTTAACCATTGAGGAGAATAAGAAAGACCTCCCGAAGGAAGGAGGTAACATCAGCTGAATCTTGAAGGAGGCCAAGGATTCCATAAGGCAGAAGTGAGAAGGAAGAACATGCCAGGCATGGGGCCAGACAGTTCAAAGGCATGGAAATGGGAGGTGGAACATCCTATCTGAGGAAGAGCCAGAACACTGGGCTGGTAGGACCCTAGAGTGTGTGGAAGGGAGGCACGTGGGAGAAGATTGGCAAGACTATTGAGTGGAAGATGTAGGACTCAATGTCAGTGCCCTCTCCCCTCCACTACACTGTCTTCCTTCTCCTTGGTTCTCATGATGGTGGAAGTAAAAGGGTCCTGAACTGATCATGACCATCTTCTTAATGGTCTTAATTGAAAGCTTCTGAGACTCCATTCCTAGCCTAGGCATAGAGTATGGGCAAACTCTTCTCTGGCTCCTCACTGCTGATTCCATCCCAAAGCTTGGCTCTCCAGCCCTGGGAGGATTTGCTGCAGAGAAATCAGATTAATCATGCCACTTGGCTGCCACAGGATTTGTAGCAGGACTAACCGAGGCCAGCCCAGCCAATTTGGCTGGAATACATCACTTGTTCACCCTCATCACCCTCCTCCTCTAACGGGTTCCCACTTTCTTTCTCCCTTTCTCTTTCCCAGTTTCAGCCTGGAAGCACCTCCTGTAATGGAGAGATGATATTTCCAGCATTTTCTCTTCTGTCACAGTCAAGTGGGTTGGCACCCGAGAGTGCCCCTGCAGGCTCTGTGACAGTCCCACATATACACAAGCTAGCAAAATATGTGTACCTCATCCCCAAGATAAAGACTGACAGGGCAGGACCACTAGTGTGTTTTTATAGCTCAGACAGAAGATGTGGGATCCTGTGTAGGTTACTTAACCTCCCTCTAAAATCCAGTTTCTAAGTTCTATTCAATAGAAGGGATAGGTTTGGGACAGTGGGCTTATGGAAACATTGACAGAAGGAGGGATACAAATGGTTCCTATGGAAAGAGCTAGTGATGAGATGGCTGGGCATTTCCATGAAGCAATGGGTAGAGTGACGGAGTATTTGAAGCCAAGAAAAATTGGCTTCAGATCCTGCCTCTGACACTCACTAGCTTTTTGGCCATCAGCAAGTCAATTAACCTCTCTTAGACTCAGTTCCTGAAGCCCATCTGTAAAATGGAGCTATTACTGTCTGTAGAAGTACCACCCTCAAAGGGTTGATCTAAGGTTCGAATGGGATAATATGTGAGTCTTTGCAAACACTACACAAATGTCAGTTACTATTATTATAATTTACCCATAAATAGTACCAAACATAAACACTACCCAGTTAGATCAGGGACCATAGCACAGAAGAGAACAGCTTCCAAATCCAGAACTCCAGAGCAGGAGAGCTATTTCTGCATCAAAGACATCTTTTGCAAATGGCCTGGAATGAAATTAAGCGGCAGTTTGGTTACACTTTAATCACCACAGGCAGATCAAGATGCTGCTGTGATTGCAACACAGGGATCTATATTTATTGTCTTCCGGGGATTTGCATTGGAGATGCAATGATCTTTCCACAAGGCACCCAATTTATTCATACAAAGGCAGCATATCATTGCAACTGTAAGTAATGCCAGCAGCCTCACTCCCTGTGCCAGGAGCCAAGAACCAGGAGCCAGGAACCTAAGCCTGACAGGTTAGCTCCCCACCCCAGACTCAAATTCCTCTGGGCCCACATTTTGATCTTGTCTCCAACACCTTAGAATAGTGTGCCATACTCTCATTCCTCCTCTACTGAGGCATCAAAACTACAGAAGACTGAGTTGTGATTAATGATGGAAATGTATCAATGTTGTCAATTACTGAATAGGAGAAACCTGAGTAGGCCATTGAGAACACAGATGCTTCGGTTAGACATATTCTCCACATGATCAGAGTTGGGAGGGACTTCAGAGGCATGCCAACACATTACAAAAATCAAGATAAAGATCCTGAATCAAGATCAAGAATCTCTTCTACAACATTTCCAACAGGTGTCTATCTGGTCTTCGCTTGAAATCCGTCAATAAGGAAAAACCCAGTATCCACCCCCCGAAGGCCACCTGTTTTACTTGTAAACCACTCCACTTGTCAAGAAATGTTCTTAATTCATCAATAAGCATTATTGAGTGCCTCCTATGCTGCTGTAGAAATGCATAATGTGTAGAGAGCTGGCCTGGAAGTCAAGAATACTGGGGTGACCCATCCCTTCCATGTATTAGCAATTTGACCTGGACAGTGTCAAATAGTCAATTATCTGGTGTTCCAGGTAATTCTCTAAGGCTATGTATGAGTTGCAGAAGAGATGGTGCTCTGCATTGGAAGATTAATAATGTTGATAATGATAATGATGGTGGTGGTGGTGATGACGATGATATGATATGATATTAGCTAGTATTTACATGGCATTTTAAGATTTTCAAAGCACTTCACAAATACTACTTCATTTCATCCTCACAACTCCAGTGGGGTAGGTGCTATTATTATCCTCATTTTACAGATGAGAAAACAGAGGCAGATGGAGTTTAAGTGACTTGCCCAGGCTCACACAGCCAGTAAGTGTCTGAGGCTGGACTTTAATTCAGGTCTCCCTAACTCCAGGTCCAGGATTCTACCCACTATGCAAGCTAGCTACCTCTAATGAAATCGCAGGTCCAGTCCCTATCTCTGTTTCTACTAAGTGCCAGGCACTGGCACATATACAAAAAGTGAAACATCAAACCTCTCTGAAACTTCCACCCACTGCTCCTAATTCACCCCCATTGGGGCCAGGCTTCTTGTTGTTGTTCAGTTGTTTTTGTGTCCAACTCTTCATGACCCCATTGTGGCAAAGATACTGAAGTGGTTTGCCATTTTCTTCTCTAGCTCAATTTACAGGTGAGGAGATCGAGACAGTTGAGTGACTTATCCAGGGTCACACAGCTCTTAAGTGTCTAAGGAAGATTTGAACTCAGAAAAATGAGTCTTCTTGATTCCGGGCCTGGCACTCTATACACTGTGCCACCTAAGTGCCCCGTTAGGGCCCTGGTAGAATGAGTCTAATCATTCTTCCACATGAGAGTCTTTCAAATACTTGAAGATAGATATCATTTCCCCTAGCCCCCTTGCCCGAGTCTTCTCTTCTCCAGGCACATCCCTAGCTCCTTCATGATTACGCATCTCTGGATGCTTTCTAGATTGTCTTTGATCCTCCTTAAATGTGACTAATGCTCCAGATCTGTTCTGACCTGGGAAGTATACAGCAGAACTATCAACCTTATGCCTTCCTTATTGCAGCTTAAGATCACATTAACTTTTTGACTTGCATATAACATCCTCATGTTGAGCTTATAGTCCACTGAAACCCATAGATCTTTTTCACATGAATTTCTGTCTAACCTCACTTCTGCTATACTGTACTTGTGCAATTGACTATTTAAACCCAAGTATAAGACTTTGCATTTATTCCTATCAAATTTCATCTTACTAGATTTAGACCAACATTTTAGCTATCAAGATCTCTCTCTCTCTCTCTCTCTCTCTCTCTCTCTCTCTCTCTCTCTCTCTCTCTCTCTCTCTGTATGTGTATTTGGCTCTTAAACCAAACTTAGACATGGGTAAAAGAAAGTACAAAGTCTTTGATACTTAGAATCTGGATATGAAAGAGACCGTAGAAATTATATAGTCTAGAGTTTTCAAACTCAAACAGAAACAGAGGCCACTAATGTGTACATGAGGATCCTTGTAGGCCATATACTGACTTAGTTTTAATACATATAGTCATTTTAGTCTTTGGACTCTTTGGACCTTATTTGGGGTTTTCTTGGCAAAGATTCTGGGATGGTTTGCAATTTCCTTCTCCAGCTCATTTAACAGATGAGGAAACTGAGGCTAACAAGGTTAAGGGATTTTTTCTGAAGCTAGGTGTCACAGAGGATAGAGTATCAAAATTAGAGTCAGGAAGACCTGAGTTCAAATCCAGCCTTAGACACTTACCACGGTAGCTGTGTGACCCTGGGCAACTCACTTAACCCTGTTTGCCTCTGTTCCTCATCTATAAAATGAACTAGAGAAGGAAATTGGAAACCACTCCAGTATTTTTGCCAAGAAAACTCCAAATGGGGTCATGAAGAGTTGGACATAAGTAATCAACTCAACAACAACAAATTTAATATGTAACATCATATTTTTCTTGTATTTTATTTATTTATTTTGTTCAATATTTCCCATTACATTTTAATCTAGTTTGACCCTGAGCCTCATATAACCTAAAGCCCGAGTATTTGAGAACTTGTGCTCTAGCCCAATCTCAGCATTTTACAGAAAGGGAAAATGAGGCCCTGAGAGGTAAGTGATTTGTTCAAGGTCACACAAGTGGTAAGTAGGAGATCCAGGATTTGTTCTCTGACATCAAACTCTAAATCCAATGTCCTTTTCATTATTCTAGCTATGAAGAAGCTTGTCAGCTCCCCCAGGACCTGAACCCCAGGTTTTTATTTCTTTTCTATTCTCTTCGTCTCATCCGCCCCCTACCCTTCAGTATAGAACAAGGCTAATATCTGAGCTCCAACTCTAAATCATAGGATCTTATGAATTTATAATCTATGCTTATTGATTTTTCATGCACTCATTTAGCATTTATTAAATTCCTACTATGTGCAATCACTGTTCTAGTAGGGGGAAAGGGAGAGCATATGATGGTGAGGATAGGAACTCTTACCATCATGGCACCAAAAAGAAAATAACCCAATGCAATAAGAAAAGCTGTAATGACATATCAAAGGAAGCAACATCCTACTCGAAGGGAAAGTGCCCTGAGAAAGCTGAACAGTCAGAAACCCCAGGGATGCTTTTGCTTAACCACTGATTTTCAGACATTCTCTCCTAAGGACAACCAAGAACTCAGTAAAGCTTCCAACAACAGACCTAGTGACAGAGTTGTTCATTTGTGATTGAATGAATTTGCCCAAAGATTTAAGTTAATAGAAATAGCTTCCTGAAGGTCTTTCAGTAACATCTTTCCTTTAAAGTAAGAATTGTTAAACTGTATGTGGATCAATTTCAGGGCTCCAGGAACTTGGGCAGGAAAAAAATTCTATCTGTACTTTCACTAGCTTCCTGTTTCCTTTGTAATTTTATTTATTTTATTTTATGCATTTGAAAATATTCTGAGGAGTCCATAGATTTCACCAGACTGTCAAAGAGGTCCATGACATTAAAAATAAGGCTAAAAAACCCTCCTTTAGAGAGATGAAGGGATAAAGTCCTAGTGGAAAGGGCAATGAACTTAGATCCAGAAACCCAGGGTTCAAATCTTGATCCCAGTCCTAATTAATGATGAGAACATGAGTAAATCACTGTGCTGAGCATCAGTATCTTCTCCTAAAAGGTACTCCCTCTAGAGGGAAAACATAAATAAGATCGTAGGATCATTGGACTAAACTAGAAGGAACCTTATAGGCCCAAGCATAATCACAGATCCATGGGACCTCAGAACCCATCTAATTCAACCCCTTATTTTAGAGATGAGGAAACTGAGATTAAAGAAAGTTAAGTGATTTGCCCAAGGTTACACAAGTAGTAAGCATTATCATCTAGTCCAGTCTATAATTTTACATTTGAGGAAACTGAGGCCCAGAGAAATTGCTATTTCCTCAAAGTATCAATGATGAGATTCAATCCCAGGGTCACTGTCTACAAAACCAGGTATCTTTCCGATACCCTCAGATTGGAAGAGACGTCACATTAGGTCAGACCTATGGTCTATGCAGCCAGTTTTTTGGCCCTGGAAATCCACCAGGGAGATATTTTGTTGGAAAGCATGGTAACTGAACCTGATGATGGCATCTCCAAAGATTAGAGATGGGTTTTCAACCTCCCAGCTTCAGTAGGTTTTTTGTTTGTTTTGGTTTGTTAGGTAAGAATATTCAATGCTGAGGTCCCTTGTGACACTGGCTTGGTATCAGGGGCACTTTGCCTGGCCAGCTTTAGAGTGCCTGTCCCACATTATTTTCCCTCAGGTCACCTCATGATAGCTGAGATTCTCTTCTCTCCAACACCCGGAAGTGAGGCAGATATTAGAAATGCTATCTCAGAAGAGAGATTGTCGGAGGCTTTGCAGACTCAGTCAGAGCAGCTCCAATCTTTTCCCCATTTCTACCCCTGCAAAAGGACAAATGGCAGCAGCCACACTACCCCCTCAGTGTAATGAAGCCATTTGAAACTGTTTGGCAGGATTATTGACTAAAAAGCGTTAAACAGGCTTTTGGAATCAGCAGTACTTAAGACATCCAGGGCGACTTGGTTTTGAGATGACTGTCTGATCTGTTGTTTAGCAATAGATTGTAATTCCAAACACGATGTTAGTTATTCCACTGTGTGGATTCTAATTAACTGTCAGAAATGCATTGTTGAGGGGATGATGGATTATGCTTGGGAACCTATTAATACAGCTCATTCAGTCCTGCCCATGTGTAGCCCAGAACCCTGAGAAACTGGCTCAGGGGCTTCCACATAGCAAGTGAGAAGACCCTCAATGGCCTATTCATTGCACGCAATTAAGATACTATTAGTGCTGTCTCTGACGCACCTTCCATGGTAGGAGGCATTGCTCCTTAAAGGCTCAGTGTATACTCCAGATAGGAAAGTAGTGGCAGGTAGACACTACCTCCTTCCTGGAGTGAGCAGTGTGGCCCTCCATCTGGCCCAGTTTCTGTGCTCCCCCTGTTCCTGCCTGTAAACACACTCATTTTCATCCACTGCCCATTGTCTCTCCCTACCTCCAAAATGCCCTTAACCTTGGCCTGGACTTCATTCCTTAAGGGTCCATGATTTCATTAGAGTAGGTAATACCTCCACAAATCATAATCTCCCTACAGCACAGGGTCATAGAACCTCAGAACCTCATATACCTTTGTGGTACAACCCATACCTGGAGTCACCTCATCCATTCATTCATTCAACAAATATACACTTAGAAAAACCTTATTAACCCTCCCATATTAATAAAAGGTATAATAATAGTGAACATTTCCATAACTCCTTAAAGTTTGCAAAGCGCTCTATAAATTTGATCCTTGCAACAACCCTGGGAGGTAGGTATTTTTACCCCTATTTTTCAGATGGGAAAATTAATGCTGACAGAGATAAAGTGACTGAAGTCACATTTGAACTCAGGTCTTTCTGGCTCCAGGTTTGGAGCTCTATCCACTGTGCCGTCTAGTTGTCTTTGACTCAGACATATATGCTTTATCTCTCTTATTAGATTACAAGCTGCTTTGAGGGAAGGGGTTGTGTCTTTTTCATCTTTTTATCTTTCGCAACAGTATGCCAGACATGCCCCGTACTCAGTGAATATTTGTTAAGTGAAAAGTCAGTCATGATCTTTCCCTCCCTCAGGCCACATATCATGTTTGCTTATACTACTATACAGTTAAGTATTTTTATACTACAGTTGTTTAGCAGCATAGAACTGGAAGCAATCGTAAAGGCAGTCGGTCAATAAGCATTTATTGCACACTGACTAGGTATCAAGCACTGTGCCAAATGCTAGGAATACAAGGAAGGGCAAAAACCAAAGTCTTTGCCCTCAAAAAGCTCACATTCTAATGGGGGCTGCTGTGTCACCATCTGCTCTCCCTTCTCAGCTCAGCCTCATTTTTTCCTTGGCTTTCTTTAATACTAAGCTCAAATCTCACTCTGAAGGGGGTCTTTCCTGGTCTTCCTCTCACACTGTTCCCCAAGGAAAAAGTGCCTTCCTTCTGGGACTACCTTCCACTTTCACTCTATATATATGGAATGTATAATTTTTATAGGCAAGTGATTAGAATGTTCAAGGTCTTCCCTTGGGATCCAACTTCTGGATGGTAATAATGCCCAGGAGGCCTGCCATACAGCTGGCAGGAGTGGGCAAAGGTAAGGTCTGGGGGAGTCTGGACAGGAGGCAGAAGCTAACAGTTCTGGGTGGATCTGATCCAGGAAAGGCTTTGGGGCAAAGACAGAGACCAGAAGCTGTGGTCTGAAAGAGACCAGGGGCAAGATGCCTGGATTGAGAACAAGTCTTGTTTTGGGTGTAGAACTGAAGCAGGATTCACTCTCTGGGAAGGTCCTGTAGTGAAAAGGACAAAGGAAGGTGGTCTGGAACTCTGCTTCCCTTCACAGTTTTCCCATTTAATAGATTAAAACAAAAACAATAGGGACAGCTACCGTGTTTCCCCGAAAATAAGACCTATCCTGAAAATAAGCCCTCCCCTTACTGTGTAAGATTCCTCTAAAATAAGCCCTCCCCCGAAAATAAGCCCTATTGAGATTGCTACTGTAGTGAAGGTGATCGATCCCCTGCGCTACACATTACGGTACCCTCTGTATGCACTGTTCTCAAGTGCTTATTATCTCCCACCCCCGGTAAAACGCACGCTGTGCTCCGAGCTGCATCCAATCAGAGCTGCAGCAGTGAGAGCGTCATCCTGTTCTTCCCCAGTGATTTGCTTGCTGGCGCCATTGAGAGCAGTGCCTCGGAGGAGAGCTGAGGCAGGACAACATAATCCCTCCCCTGAAAATAAGCCCTCTGGTGTTTTTCTTTCCAAAAAAAATAATAAGACAGTGTCTTATTATAGGGGAAACACGGTAGGTGGCACAGGGAATAGATCACCAGCCCTGGAATCAGGAGTTCAAATCTGGCCTCAGACACTTAACACTTACTAGCCATGTGACCTTGGGCAAGTCACTTCAACCCAATTGCCCTGCCTTCCCCTCTCCAAAAAAGGAAAAAAACAAACAAAAAACCCAAAAACAAAACCTGAGGCCAAAAGAATTTAAGTACCTTGCCCTGGATCCAAATGCAGAAAGCAACAGTCAAGATTCCAGGCCAGATTCCAATGAATGGGGTGTGTGTGTGTGTGTGTGTCCCTTACCAGACTTCAAGCTCCATGGGGGTAAGGAACTATCTTTTCTAAATTTTATATCTCAGTGCCTAACAGAAGGTTTTACATACAGGAAACATTTAGATGTTTACTGAATTCACTTCTATTCAGTTCAGAACTGAATTCATAAATGAGGAAAAAGCACAGGTTGAATGATTAATCTTGGCATTCTGTTGAAGAATACTTTTTCCTCTCAGGCAAGAGTGAAGGAAGAGAGGACAGTGAAGAGATAGAAATATTCTTTTTTTTTTTTTAAAGCAATTGGGGTTAAGTAACTTGCTCAAGGTTACACGGCCAGTTATTTCTGGGTGTGGTGCTAAGTATTTGAGCCCAGATTTGATCCCCCAGGTCATCCCCACACTGGGGCCGGTGCTCTTACTCGATGTGCTACCTGGCCGCCCCGAGATAGAAATATTCTTAAGTGGAGAGGAGGGAAGATGAGGGAGTCTGTGCTTAGTGATTTTTCAGAAAACTAGGAAGTAGGGTCCAGAGTCTGTAAGAAGTGAGAGAAGAATTAGAGAGGAGGCTTAAATAGAGCAGATTCAAGAGTAAATTAAGGCATCAAAAAGAGACAAGTTAAAAGATGGCAGAGAAGGAGTGAAAACCCAGTTCAAGCTGAAGACCATGAGTTTGTAATGGGCTAAGCAGCCCAGGGAAGCAGGGGTTTGGTGACTTTGTTTCAGCAAAGTTCTTTGGCCTGGGATCAGTAAATTAATTATGTGTAGGGACTTTCCCAGCAATGTTAGTGATATTGGCCATGAAGTGACTGGGCCTAAAATCCAGGCTGCTCATTAAGTTAAATGTAGCCATGTAATTGGGAAAAAATAATAAAACAAATAATAATAATAATAATAAAAGGAATGGGAGGGAATAAATCTCCCAAGGCCCTAAGAGTCTTTAAATGATAAGTATAGCCAGAGTGGATAAAGGCCTGCATGAATTAGGAGACTCAGATTGGATCTGCCTGACTTTTTTGGGTGGAAGTCAGCTGATTCTGCTTGGGAATTAAAGGTTGTGAGTTCAAAGCAAGCTAAGGCTAGTAAAAGACCAAGGGGTCTCCCTGTTCTCATCTGTCTCCTCTGTTTCCCGCTCAGGGAATCCTTCTGGGATTATTGCAAGGGCATCGCTCACTAAAACCATTACCATGCATCTCACAGAAGTGAAGTGTTTCCATTTTAGAAGCTCTCCCACTTATCCCAGATTTCAATCATCTGAAATGTCACAGTGTTCCCTGATCCAACCCAGCCGCCAGTAATGGGTATACATCAGTCTTGTAAATTGATGGGGGAGGGGGAAAAATGGGGAGGGGACAGACAGGAATCCTTTCTACCCACAGAATCTTCCTCATCCCTCCCATAGCTGCAGGGACCTGAGGGCCTGGATAAGTGAGCCCTAGGAAAGGCCTGAGCATTGCACCTGGGGAGGTGGGAGGACACCAGCACTTTCATTTTCACACAAATCCTTACTTTCTCCACTGCTCACTTTCTGTCCAGGCATAGAGAGGCAAGTGAAGCCTTTCATTTCCATCTGCATGGTCCCAATGGGAATCGAGATAGGAGAACAGCTGATCACCAGCCTCCATAATCACTATCATCCAAAACCTCTTATTAAGTACCTATTCATACAGCGCCATTATTCTGGGTGCTCTACAAAAGGAACACAGGCCAAGTCCCAGCCCTCCAGGAACCTATAATAACAACTTAATTCCTCCTGGGCCCTATAGCTACAGAGTTCTTCCATATTCCTTATCTCATTTGATCCCAGTGAGGCAGACTTGACAAATATGATTATCCCCATTTTACAGATGTATAAATGGAGCCTCCAAGAGGTTAAACAATTTATTGAAAGTAAGACCTAACAGTCATTGCTGCAACATAGGTCTTCAAAAACAAACACTAAAGCTCCCCCATGCTTCTCCTTGAATTTGGAGGCAGCTAGGTGGTATAGTGGATAGAACAATGAACCTGGAATCAGGAAGACCTGAGTTCAAATCTAGCCTCAGATACTTCCTACCAGTATGACCCTGAGAAGTCAATCAATGTCTGTCTTGAGTCGGTTTCCCAAAATGTAAAATGGGGATAATAATAGCATCTACTTCCCAAGGTTGTTTGGAAGACCAAGTGAGATAATATTTATAAAGTACTTGGCATAATTCCTGGCCCATATTAGGAGCTTAATAAACTGCTTATTAAAAAAAAACAACCTATATTCTCCTCTTTGCTGCAATTGTTGGGGAGTGAGAAGCTGGCCAAGAGTTGAAGCCTCCCATCTAGCACATCGTGCTGCCAGCAGACTGTCTGTCTTTACTGAGCCCTACCTGTAATCATGACTTTCCGTGTGTATCAGACCGGGTTTTATTTGTCAGCCTTGCTCCTTACCATCCATGACTCTTTTCCTGCTTTAACATCTTCACACTTTCCAGTAGCTGACCTAGCACCTTGAGGGCTCCCACAAACCAAGCTGGGACCTAAACTCTCACATTATTCCCTAGGATGCTTAGTTTGCAGAGAACAAACCCCAAGGAAAGCTCTGGCCAGAACAGCACACCAGGGAGGAACGATCCGCATTATTACAACCTTTCGGGTTTCTATCTGTAAATTGGTCCTCCATTGTGTGGTTGATCTGAGTTGCTTCTATGTGCTCATCTGTGTGCTCAGGAAAGACAAAATACATTCAAAATAAACATAAGTTAATTTGGAGGGAAGGTCACTAGTAATTGGAGGAATCCAGAAAAGTTTCAGGCAGAAGGTGATGCTTGAGCAGAGTATTAGAAGAAACCAGGGATTCTAAGAAGTTGAGGAGAGGACAGAGGGCATGAGAGAAAAGCACAGAAATGGGAGAAGGGGGGATTTTCTTAGCAAAGAAACTGGAGAGATTTCTTTTTACAGCTCATTTTACAGATGAGGAAACTGAGGCAAAAGGGCTAAGTGACTTGCCCAGGGTCACACAGCTATTAAGTATATCTGAGGATGAATTTGAACTCAGGTCTGTTTTATTCCAGGCCTGGGGTTCTATTCACTGCTGCCACCTTGCCTCCCATAGAGTATGCAAAAGGGTGTAAAATACCACAAGGTTGGAGCCAGATTGCAAAGGGTTTTAAATGCTCTTGCTGCAAATAGCATGATGGGGCCAGTCAACTGCCAAGGCCACCCTTCCATCCACCCATCCCCACCCCCTCCTCAGAAGCCTTCCAAAGCTCCCCCATTAGCTATTGAATATAATCCACACTTCTAAATGGGGTATTCAGCCTCTTGTGCAATCTGGCTCCAAACCTGCCTTTCCATATTTGTTCCACATTACTCCCCTTCACACTCTTAAGCCCAGCCAAACTGGAATTAATGAATGTTGGTTGAATTTCATTGAAGCTGTGCTTGCCTCTGTGACTGGATTAGACATATCTGGGATAAAATCCTCATGTTCAGTAGCTCATCAATGCTAAAATTTTTCTGCATAGATTTTTTTTGATTTCTTCATATTTGCTAGTCAAGTCCTTGTTGAAAAATATTACCTTTGCTCAGGAGAACTGAAAAGGGAAAGGGATAGTGTTTACGCTAAGACCAGGAAAATTGGGGCAAGGGAGGGGAGAATGGAGAAGCCTATGACACAGAAATTTCTGAGGCCTGGTAAGGATTGACAGCAAATGAGAAACAGGATTGCCTGCTACCTCAGAAGCTCTGGTGTGCCACCCATTAGATAATAGGTAAAGAAAAATCCCAGGTGTTCCAGAGACTGAAGGTGGCTCAGGGGAAAGCCACTTCCATTCTTAAGTGGGGAAAAATCCCATTCCCTGGATTAGACTTGCTTTATTTACTTCGGTGCTTTGATGCTGACTCATGCTCAGAGACCTTTCTCCAATAAGGCTAGAGCTCTTCACAGATTAAGTATATGTGGAAGGACAGAGAAAGGAGGTGGGAGCAAATCTTATTGAAATCATTCTTTCATGCTCATTCTTGCACAGGCCCAAGCCAGGGGAGGAAAACCAAGCATCCCCATACCTGACATTGAAGGCTCTAAGGCACCATGTTCCTGCTGCTGCTGACAATATTAACAATAATAGCAGCTAACATTTATAGATTTCTTTAGAGCTGAACATATCTTTTATTTATTTTGTTGTTCTTCATCTGGAGCATAGTAGGTATTTGATAAATGTTTATTGAATGATTCTAAAAATCATCTACAAATATAGTAGAAAACCACTATAGTGTCTTTTTTTGTTTAACTTAATAGTATTTTTTCCTATTACAATAAAGAGAGTTTCTGCCAATAACCTTTATAAGATTTTAAGTTCCAAATTTTTCCCCCCCTCCCCAAGACAGCATGAAATCTGATGTAAGCTATACATGTACAATCATATTAAACACATTTCCACATTAGGCATGTTGTGAAAGAAGAATCAGAATAAAAAGTAAAAACCACAAGAAAGAAAAAACAACCAAAAAAGACAAAATAGTATGCTTCAATCTGAATTCAGAATTCATAATTCTTTCTTTGAATGTGGATAGCATTTACCATCATAAGTCTTTTGGAATTGTCATGGTATGTCTTGAAACTTGGCAGAGTGTACAGGGCACTGGACTTGTAACCAGAAAGACCTGGGTTCACTGACTAGCTATGTGTCACTACTTTTCTCATCTGTAAAATGGGGGTGGGGGGAGGGGTCTCAATTGCCTTCTAAGGGCCCTTCTAGCTCTAAATTATGTAGATGCCAGACATAGCCCTGCCACAGATTATCTGGGTGGCCTTGGGTAAGTCTCTTCAGCCTCTCTGGGCCTCAATGTCACCATCTGCAAAAAGATCTTGGTGTATACCCTTCCAGCTCTAGAATTGTGTGTTCTGTGCATTTACCTGCATTCTGGGTCAAGAAATATCCTCTGAGATGCTACAATCACATTCAGTAAACAGGAAGCCAGATATATAATAAATGATATTATAATAAATATAATAAATATTTATAATAAATAAATAAATTTCCCTGTATCATAAAAGAGCCCCATGCTTTCTCCACCCCCATGGTATTAGACTCCCTCATGGGGGACCAGTCCCTTAACTCCTACCACCAAAAAGTCAAAGGGGTTCTTTGCCAACCACACCTCCTCCAACCTGCCATTTCTCCTGGAATAAGCAAAAAGAGGAGCAGTGGCCTATCCATTAATTCCTGGGATCTGATGGTGACAATCCCTGGTTGAGCAAAGTTCTTATAATCCTACAGACCAAAGCCTGATCAGAAGAGAGTCATTTTTCACCTTTTATGAAGGTGTCTCTTGGCCTAGCTGTGAGACCCACTTCCTCTCTCTTTTATCTCATCATGGAGAAACTGCACAGGCCTGAAATGAAAAGCAATTAATTGAGGTCTTTCACCAAGACCGACATTAGTTTTTCTATGCTGCGGCACTGAGTTAATTATTTGATGACATATAAATCTGAGGTATTCATCAGGACTGAGGCTAGAAGGGCATAGCAAAACCAGGTTTCCCCTCTCCTCTTGGATGCCCATTGGGCAACAAGTTGTTTGCAAGGCCCAAAGGCTCAGGGAAGGGACAACCACTGCCTGTTCCCCAGGCCAAACCCAAAGAACCAATGCAGGGGAGTGGGTAGGGGTTTGGGGAGAGTGACTTGCTTGCTGAAAGTCTCCTGTGGAGTCCAGAAGCTATTTCCTTCCCTTCTGGATGAGTTGTTAATTAATTTCCTAATTCATGTGCCAAGGGATAGAACATCTTTGTCCCACTGAAGGCAAAACAACAGCCTATTGATGAAGGAAGATGATGATCGCATTACAAGCCACGTTTGAGCCCCGCTCAGATGCTATTAGGAATGATTTGCTCTCTGCCCAATAGGCCTGGAATACATGAGGAGGCCAAGGATGATTCAGTGGTGAGGTCCTAGGGTCAAGCCTCATGTAGTCTTGTTTGCTTCGCTCAGTTACATGATCAGAGAAGACCTACCCTAGTCAACCATCTTGCATGTGCCATTGGCCACAGAGAAGAATGAATATGAATGTGCTTCAGATCCCCGAAGGTCCCATGGTGTAGTGGAGAGAGTGATGGACTTGGAGTCAAGAGGGACTGGGTTCCTATCCAGGAGCATGCTAAAAAAATATTTAACAAAGGACTCTCTGAAAATAACAGGTACCAACAGCGCGAGTTTAATCTGAATTATTTATATTTTTCCATTATTTAAAGTCTAGACACCAATAAGCAATAAATCAAGCCCTGACTTGAGCATTTCCAAATTTCTGTAGTGTAAATGCTACCACTGAAAATTTAACAATCAGGTTTTATGAGTCAATTAGAACTGGCTTTTCCAATCCCACCTCTGGCACTTCCTAGCTATGCAGCCCTAATAGATAAGTCACTTAAACTCTTTGAGCCTCAGTTTCTCATCTATAAAATAGGCATCACAGATTTAGGATCAAAGATTTAGAGCTATAAGGTCATCAGAGAGCTTAGTGGTAATCAGGTCCAAGCTCCTTATTTTACAGATGGAGAGACTGAGGCTCAGAGAGGTTAGGTAACTTGCTCAAGGTTGCACAGCTAGCAAACATCTGAGGTAGGATTCATAAAATGTATCTTTTTTTTTTCTTTTTGGAGAGCAATTAGGGTTAAGTGACTTGCCCAAAGTCACACAGCTAGTAAGTGTGTCAGGTGTCTGAGGTTGGATTTGAACTCAGATCCTCCTGACTCCAGGGCTGGTGCTGTATTTACTGCACCACCTAGTCGCCCCAAGAGGCAGTTATTTTTTTATTTTTTTGGAGGGCAGTTGGGGTTAAGTGACTTGCCCAAGGTTGCACCGACTAGTTTTTGTGTTAAGTGTCTGAGGCCCGATTTAAATTCAGGTCCTCCTGACTCCAGGGCCAGTACTGTATTCACTGCACCACCTAGCCGCCCCCTGTGAGGTAGGATTCATAACCCAGGCCTCACTGACTCCAAGCCAACCATTCTTTCCCCTCACACCTTTGGTGTCTAATTCACAGAGTCATTGTGGGAATTGAACAGAGAGAACATATTCAAAGCACTAGATAAATGTCAATTGTCATCAGTGCCAATTAATCAATTAACAAGCATTATTAAACATATGCTCTGTGGGGTAAACAATTAAGAACAAGATGAAATCCCTGACTTCAAGGGGTTTACTGATAGAATGCCAAGATATATAAATTAATGATAGCCAGTAGATGTGGAATGAGGAAAGGCAGTTTGATACAGTAGAGAAAGCCATGATTTAGAATCCTGAGAATCTGGCTTCAAATCCCAGTTCCATGGCTAACCAGGAGCTATTCAATTAACCTCCTTAAGCCTCAGTGCCCTTCCCTCTAAAATGGGGTGATTGACCTGGGTGATTTCAGAGGTCTCTTCCAGGTTAGATATCCATCCTGTGATTCTCTGGATGGCAGAATCAGCAAATTCTGAGATTATTATAGATTTAGGTAGTTAGGTAAATGTGTATAGTAAAGGAAGTACCACTTAAGCCAACGTTTGAAGTAGAAACAGGACCCAGATAGATTAGTGGAAGGAGGAGGCTTTGTTCACTTAAGGAACAAAGGTGAGGGGGAGTCAAGGGATTTGTGACATATCTGAAGAGAAAAAGCAGACCAATAAGCCAGGAGAAAAGGTTCTAGTAGAAGGCTAGAGTGGCCACTTTAGCTCCCTTTGGGTGTCAAGTTAACAGCGTCATGTTGGGAACATATTAATTCAACAAATATTTATCTGGCATTTATCATGCATAAGGCACTATGGAGATATAAAAATGTATAGGGCACTTTCCTGGTCTCAGGGAGATTACCATCTAGTAGAAGGGATGATGTATACAAATAACTACAATGCAAGGTATTTAGTGACAATCATCCAGAGAAATTCAGAGGAGGAATCCATTTCTGGCAGTGTTGATCAGAAAAGTTTCATAGAAAATAAAGCATTTGAGTTGGGCCTTGAAGTTGGGTAGAATTTCAATAGACAGAGATGTGGAATAGGACAGTCTGCATTAAAGGAATAGTAAGTCCAAGGAAACAAAAGTAGAGAAAGGCCAAAATTTATTTGGGAAATAACCAATAATTTTTTTGCCTAGGACCATGGGTTTGTATAGGGAAGTAGTGGAAGAAAAAGGCTGACAAGTTAGGTTGGGGCCAGACAAAGGTAGCTCTCGAATGCTTAGACAAGGATTTTGAATTATATCTTCATTAGGTATAGAATCACCACCATGAAGCTTTTTGACTGAGGGAGGAGGGAAAATGTGGGCAAAGAGAAACTGCAGGAAGATTAATCTGGCAGTTTATAAAATAAAATTAAATAAATATTTTTTAAAAAGTAAAATAGATTAGAGGAATAGATTCAGGAACACCATAAAATATGAAACTAGAAGGGACCCCAGAAAGCTAACCCCTAGCCAATCAATGAATCCTATATAAAACTTCCCTATCAAACCATCATCCAGCCTCTCCTTGAAGAATGAGGGGAATTCTGCCTCCCAAGGCAGCCCATTCTATTTTCAGACAGTTCTAATTGTTAGGTAGTACTGTCTTAGATTAAGTCAAGTCTGCCTCTTTATAATTCCTACTAACTGGTCCTAGTTCTGCTCTCTGGGACTAACCAGAACAAATCGAAACTCTATACAACATGATAACCCTTCAAATAAGACAACTTTCCTATCTCCTCCTTAAATCATCTCTTCTTTGACCTAGTTACCCCCTAGGTCTTTCAACTGTTCTTTATACAGAAGAACATGTTTCTAGGCCCTTATCTATCCTCACCTACCACCAGTTAGGGGGCCATTTTAATAGTCTAGGCCTGAAGCAATAAGAACTTGAATTGGGGTGGGAATAGTAAAGATATTTTGAATAAATAATCAACAGAACTAGGCTACTGAATCAAATTACTCTCCACCTCCTCACCAGCTGCTCTGCTCATCTCAAGACAACTGTCCTCTTGTTTGGTGAGTCCCCGACCAGGACTGCCTTTTCCTGAGGGACCCTAGCCATGCTATTCACTTCACTCCCAGCTCAACTCACTTTCTGAACTTCCTTACCTCCCAACCTGCTGCTGTAAAAACTGCCCTTTCTCAGAGCTTTCCAGTTCTTTATGATTTGTCTCCTATTAAAATATAACGCCCTGGAGAGTAGAGACCATCTTGTTTTCTAATATTCATATCTCTAGCACTTAGCACAGTGACTGGAACATAATAAGTCCTTAATAAATATGCTGTCTGTCTATGTATCTATCTTAATAAATATGCTGTCTGTCTATCTATCTATCTAAATGGATGTGGGGGGAAAAATAAACAAGAATGATCTTCACACTTTTTGCATTTGTGACTGAGATAATGATGGTATCATTAACAGAAATAAGGAAGTTAAGAAAAGGGGCTGGTTTCAGGGAAAAGACAAGTTTTTAAAAATACATTCTTATTGATTTATTTGGTTTTTATATTATCTAAATTTTCCACTGAGTTTTCCTCTTCCTTCCTCCCTCCCAGAGAGCCATCCCTTAAAACAATTTTTAATAAAAGAAAAAGAGGAAGAAGAGAAAAAAATCAGCAAACCAATCAGCACAAAAAATTCTGTCATTACATGTAATGTTCCACATCCATGGAACCCCACATCAGCTAAGGAACAAAGGGAGGGCTCTTTTTCTCTCTTCTCTGGGGCCAAACTTATTCTTTATAATTTTGCAAAAAAATAATCAGTTTCAATTATTTTGTGATTGTTCTATTTACTGTCCCTCGTGCCAAGGATAGATACTCTCTCTCCTCATTTTCCCCTCCTGGCTTCCTTCAAGTTTTAGCTCAAATCCTATCTTTTGGCATGAGGTAATGCTAGTGGGGATAGGATTTCTTCCCATGTATCCTGCATATGTATGTCATAACTGTTTTCATGTTGTCCTCCCCATTCGAATATAAGCTCCTTGAGGGCAGGGGCCAGGTTTCTGCCTTTCTTTGTGTCCTCAGAACTTAACACAGTGCCTTTAGAAAGCCCTTTACAAGGACTTGTTGACTTGTTGGTTTGTTGACATGACATTTTCATAGTCTTTGGGTGTATTGTTTTCCTGGCTCTATTTACTTCACTTTGTATCAGTTCATGTAAGTTCTTCTGTGTTTCTCTTTTTTGATCATATTCCTGGAGGATGAAGTATCACAAAATCTTAGTGATGGAAGGGCCCTCAGAGGACTTCCTACTTGTTCCCCCTTCCCCTAGCCACAAGCAAAGCAAGATTCTTTCCTTGCAAAAATTCAAGTCATAGAAAATAAGGAAGAAGAGGAGTGGGAACAGTAGAGAAAGAGAGATACGAACATCCTGTGGGTGGCTTCTCAATCCCATTTCCATAAGTTCCTGGTCTGAGGTTCAAAGAGTAGTAGAAACCAGATGGAAAGAAATGAATTAGAGGTCCCATCTTCCTCCTCCCCTCACCCCACTCCCCTCCCCACTGATACACTCACTTCCAGAAATAATATTTGTAAAATGCTTAGCTCAGTGCTTGATACATAAAAGGTGCTTAATAAATGTCTATTCTTTTTCTCTTTCCCTCAGCCTGGTGCCATCCAAAACTGACAGATAGAGAGTCAGAAGGATTGGGTTTGAAAATTCCAGCTCTGTCTACCTAAGTTATCTTAAGCAAGTTATTTAACCTCATTGGGGTTCAGTTTCCTAATTTATCAAATGAGAGGTTTAGATTAAATGACCATTAAGACCCCTTTCCGCTCTATGATCCATTTACCATATACAGGTTTTTGTTGATGGGGCATTTGGATAACGCCTCATCAAAACTCCTTATGGGAGTCTAGCAGAAGTTAAAATAGCATCATATTATTATATAATGCAATATATTGCATATTGCATAAGAAGGGCATTAGAGGGAAAAAACAAAGTGATATGTGAGGTCTGAGGGGGAGGTCTAAGTGACCTTGCCTCCTTCAGCCTATTGGCCCCACCTGGAGAAATATATCTCTATTGGCTCTTTCCTTCCTTTCTTTTTGCCAATCATCCATGAGGCTGTATAATCTGGGGGTTTGTTTTATGCAGATTTGGGGAGAGGATGCATGTGGGAGTCTATCACAAGTGCAACATCGGGTCAGGATATTTCTTGCCATTTCAACCCCAGCTACCAGAGCTCTCTTTCCCTTTAAATGATCCTCCAAATACGGATAACTCCTCCAGAGCCCAAGCCACTGATAAGAGAGGGAAAGTTCAGGCTTTTGAAGGCACTGCATCTTCAGAAGGCTGTTTTCAGGCTCACAGATGCAGCTGTAGTGCTTTAGTGAGGAGAAGTGAAAGCCTCTGGGAAAATCAGAGATCTTATACTATGTGATAGTTTTGTCTCAGTGCTCCTCTCCAGACCCCAGTTCCCCTTTTCTTTATTTTTGCCAATAATGAATCCTCATAGTCAAAAACCTTTGTTGCCTGGCACTTCTTCACCCACTGCTTTTGATTAAGCTAAGGGTAAATGGAGGAAACATCACTACTGTTTAACTAAGTGAATTATAGAATCATGGTCTGAAGAGACCTCAGAGACTGGCAAATTCAACTCTTACCCAAATTGCAAATCCCCTTTGCAGCATTTCCCAAGATGAGGTCATCCATCCTCCATTTGAACATCTCCATTAACTGGGAACTCACTACCTCAAATAAAAATGTATTCCTTTTTGAGCACTGTTGAGATTATTGGCTTTAGAACTCAAAAGGGCTTTCGAGATCATCCAATTAACTCCTTCATTTTACAAAATAGGAAACGAAATTCTATAAAGGTGAAATAATTTGACTGAAGTCTCACAGCACAGGTAGTAATTAATGGATTTAGGATTCGAACCTAGGTTCCTCTGATTATAAATCCAGTCTTTTTTCCCGTACTACTTAGTGACTTGGAAGTTTTTATTCATACATTAAATGAAAATC
Organism: Petaurus breviceps papuanus; assembly: GCF_028583685.1. NCBI lineage: Eukaryota > Metazoa > Chordata > Mammalia > Diprotodontia > Petauridae > Petaurus > Petaurus breviceps. Next base: position 50,705,413 of record NW_027187419.1, on the reverse strand, counting down.
TACCTTGCTATGTAACTTCTACTTATTCATCCAGATTCTGCCCTCTGAAATGACAAGGGATAAATCTAATCCTCTTCTTCCTTCTCAAAAACTCAAAAACTTCTCAAACATCTGAAAATTTGGATTATATCCACGTGAAATTTTAAATTTCCTTTTCTACAGGTCAAATGTGTACTACCCTTAATGTCTTCAAATATAAATAAGTTGACTTAAAATATGGTTGCCAAACATGAATGCAACATTCCAGATGTGATTGGATAGATAGATAGATAGATAGATAGATAGATAGATAGATAGATAGATAGATAGATAGGCTACATTCTGTGGCTGCAGAATTTTTTCACTTTCTCCACGTAAGTATTTTTGTGTTCCAAATATGTTCATCTCTAACTTCTTTAGAGAAATTCTCCATTATGGATTGATTTTTCCTAATCTGATAATTGTTTTTTAATTCTGTACTTAGACCTTTAATTTTTAAGCTATATGCATTCCTAATTTCTTCTTTCATGGATTTATCTTTCATTTTCGAAACATTCTGGAGTTTTTTATTGTTCTCTATGCTCAAAAGGGATTTGCAGGATAGTATATTTCATTAGACCCTTTGGTTTATTTTCCTTCATATTATAATTATTTTCCTTTTTTTTATTTTGTTTTTAATTTATAGAGTAAAACAAGCATTTCCATAACATAGTATAATAAAAAGATGATTACACATGAAACTGCAAATCTACTATGCCCGATTTGCTATTCTTTTCAAATATAGTGTCTTTCTTTATATGTCCTTTACAGCTAATTTCAGTATTTATAATAGACAAAATAACTTATTCATTCAGTCATTCTTAGAACAATATTGCTATTTCTATATACAATGTTCTCTTGGCTGTGTTCATTTTGCTTTGTATTATTTCATTCAAGTTTTTCCATGTTTTTCTAAAGTCATTGAGCTCATCATTTCTTATAGCACAGTAGTATTCCACCATAATCATATACCACAACTTAAACTAGATAAATTAGAGGCCTTCCCAGTAAGGTCAGGTGTGAAACAAGGATGCCCATTATCCCCCATATTTTAATGAAAATTCAAGCAATAGCAAAAAGAAAAGAAAAAGAAATCGAAGGAATCAGAATAGGGAATGAACTGATAAAACTATCTCTTTTTGCAAATAATACAATGATATTCTTGGAAAATCCTTAAGACTCAACTAAAAAGCTAGTTGAAGCAATTAATAATTTTAGCAAAGTAGCAGGACATAAAGTAAATCCACACAAATCATCAGCATTCCTATATATCACAAACAAAACTCTGCAAAAAAGAGATAGTAAAAAATACCCCATTAAAATAATTCCTAGGGGTGGCTAGGTGGCACAGTGAGTAAAGTGCCGGCTCCAGAGTCAGGAGGACCCAATTTCGGTTCTGGCCTCAGACATTTAACACCCACATAAAAAAAACTAGCCGTGTAACCTTGGGCAAATTACTTAACCCCAATTGCCTTCCAAAAGGCAGTAATAATAATAATTCCAAGACAGTATAAAATACCTGATAGCACACCTGCCAAAACAAACCTAGGGACTACATTTTAAAAGTTATTTTTAAAAACTTTTACACAAATGGAACAAGATTTACATAACTGGAGAGATAATAATTGTTCATTGGTAGCAAGGCCAATATAATAAAAATGACAATTTTTGCCCAAACTAATTTATATAATTAATTCCATCCCAATTAAATTTAATTTTTTTTACTGAATTAGAGAAAAATAACAAATTTGTTTGGAAAAGCAAAAAGTCAAGAATATTAAAGGAAATGATGAGGGAAAAAAAGGCTAAAGGAAGGAAGTTTAGCAGTATCAGATCTTACCAGATCAGTGCCAGAGCTATTTTATAAGGCAGTGATTATCAAAACTATATGGTACTGGCAAAAAAAACAGAAAGATAGATTGATGGAATAGAGTAGACATACAATTTACAGTAGCAAATAAACATAATAATTTAACAAGTGTAAATACTTAAGATTTAGAGATAAGAATGTATTATTTGGTAAAAATTGTTGAGAAAACTGAAAAGTAGTGTGGCAGAAACTGGACATGGACTAATATCTCACGCTATTTACCACGATAAGGTAAAAATGGATACATCACAGATATATATAGATATTTTTTAAAAGAAATACCATAATATTTCCTAAGAGAGCTTTGCATTCTCCTTTCAGTCTTATTTATTCTTCCCTATGCTTTTAGGATCCTTTCTGTTTATCTGTTTGTTAGCTAGGCTTTTATTGGGATGTTTTCTCTTGAAATTTTTGGTGTTTCCACCTGTTTCTGATATTCTTTATCATTCATTTTCTGTCTGCTTCCCCTTTGCTGAGTAGACCCTCTGACTGTGGGCTTCAAAGCTACTGAGGCTTTTTGCGGTAGGGACTATAGAGACCAGTGACATGAGTCCCAGTCTTAAGTAACCTCTGTAGGTACAGAACTAATCCTAAATTTAATCTCTTTTCCTTCAAGTATTATGCAGATATCCCCTCCAGTACCCAATTCAAATTATACCCTCTAACTGCTACCTTTCCTTTATATGGTTTGGCAGAATCAGTGTCTTCTACTTCTTGCATGGTGGGAAGGATTTGGGGAAGGAATATTTGGACACCCATCACAGCAGAGGTGAATCCCAAAACAGAACACAGGCACAAGGCTTTGAGTTTGCTTATGTTTGCTCCTAAGGGCATGTGGAGGCTGGTGGACATGTGAAAATTGGTGGAGGTCATGTGCAAAGGACATGCAAAGGTTTGTGGGAGAGTGAGTGAGCCTCTAAGTATTAAAGTTCTACAGTGTTTGTTCATAAAGGATTTTTACCTTATCAATTATTCTATCTTCTATGGGTTTAGGGATAATTATTCTACATCTGACATAATTCCTCTTTTGAAGGTTGTAGGTAGAAGTATTCTGGTAAATGTTTAAGAATCATCTCTCAAAAATAAAATACAAATGCGTGACACCTTTTTAAGATCAATCTGCATTATTAACATTTTCTTCACTGTTTTCTTAGGTATAAACAATCAACAGAACAAATCAAGCCCTGATTTGTAGTGTTTGCTATTTTCCAAGTTGTAACTGCTTACACTGAAAATTTTGTAATTGATTCTCAAACTGGTATAAGCTGGTTCCAGCACACTCCTGGTTAGTGGACGAAGAGGTTTGAAGAAAGAGAAAAGAGTTACATCTTGATCATCACATGGTCTAATTGGTTTGAGGACTTACATTCCAGAGAAGGTCAAAGAAGGCCCTGCTTGTTTTTTCATTCACTCTTCATGACATTTTCTCATTCCTTCATAATACCAATTGCCGTGGGGTGGCCAGGTAGCTCAGTGAGTAAGAGCACTAGCCCCAGAGTCAGGATAACCTCGGATTGAATCCAGGCTCAGATACTTAGCACCACAACCAGAAAAAAAAAGCTGGCTGTGTAACCTTGAGCAAGTTACTTAACCCCAATTGCTTAAAAAAAAAACCATAATACCAATTGCCCTTGTCTAGATAGGGCCGGTTTGCCAGCATCCTTTTTAGAAAGTGGTGCCCTGTAGCACTTGCATGTTACTTTGAGAATAATCCCAATTACCAGACATGGTTGCTCATGCCTTTAACCCCTGATGTTGGGGAGACTTTGGCTGGTGGATTGCTTGAGGTCAGGAGTTCCGAGCTGCAGTGTGCTAAACCCACCAGGTGTTTACACTAAATCTAGTATCAATATAGTAAGCTCCTGAAGCAGAGGTGGGGAGCCACTGAGCTGCCTGAGGAGGGAAGAACTGGCCTGATTGGAGCAGATCAAAGCTGTCATGCCAATCAGCAGTGGGATTTGGTCTGTGTGTGACCACTGGAGGTAAAGCTGAGGGGAGGAATAGAGACAGAGAGAACAAGAGACCCAGAGAGAATAATCATACAGAGAAATACCCTAAGAGTAGAGAGATGTGTCCTTTTTCAGAGAGAAGGGGATCTGAGACAGAAGAGGATTGCCCACAAGGTTCCCTCAGCTGGAGAAACAGTAAGGGACTAAAGCCACAGCGCGAGTAGCAGAAGACCTGTACTTTTTAAATGCCTGTGAGTTATTTAGGTAGTGTAGGTCTGATGGGAAGCACCAGAGAGCATTCACATTCCAAGGGAGGACTAAACCACAGGGTGGCAGTGAGAGTCATGGAAGGACTATGGACGACCCCATGCAAGAGCTAAGGTTTCCCCAGATTGTCAGAGTATTTCCTCAGTGAAAGCCCCAAGTTTGGTTCCTTTCTGGGTGAAGTCTAAACCATGCAGTGGACCTGAGTCAGAAGGACTCTAGGACCTTGGCAGAAGAGGGAGATCCCTAGGCAGGGAAGGGAATTGTGCTGACTGCTTATCGGCTACAGTGGATGCTTTGTATGTTTTCTCTATCTGTTTGTGGGTTCCTGTGAGTCCTCCGTGACTTCTGTATTTTCTGCGGAGTGAAATAAAGGTAATAAGAAAAAAAAATGTGTTGCCCAGAAATAAACACGACACCCCAGATGTGGTATGACAGATGGGATCCAAACATGACTATGGAATTGGGTTTGAAGTTACTTCCCCGAGGCTTTCTGTTCCATGATGTCAAGGAGGGGCCTGTGTCTTCTACTTTCTCAGGTCACAGATGGACCTAGTCCCCTGAGGAAATGGAACAATAACCTTCCAGGATTCTACTGAGTGGAAACCTGCCCAGATGAGGGCAAGCTGGATAGTTGGAGGCCTTCACATAAAGGAACTGGGGGGATGGATTTCAAATCAGGGCACCTGACTCTAAAACCTGGGCTCGCCCCCTAAGCTTGGCCAATCCAATTAACATTAGTTGGCTTCAATTTCCTTATCTCTAAAAAGATGACAAGATGATTCCTAAGGTCCCTACCAGCTCAAAATCTGTGACCGTAACTAGATTTGGTCTAGAGGAGAGACATGAGATCCTTATTCAAGTATTTGAAAGGTTGACATATAGAAGAGGGATTAGAGTTGTTCTCTTTGGCCCCAGAGAGAACTAGGAGCAATGGGTAGACGTTTCAAAGAGGCAGATTTAGGCTTGATGAAAGGAAAAGTATTTTAATATTTCTTATTTAGTCATTTGTCAGTTGTGTCCAACTCTTCATGACCCCTTTTGGAGGTTTTCTTGGCAAAGTGGTTTTCCATTTCCTTCCCCAGTTCATCTTACGGATGAAAAAACTGAGGCAAACAGGGGTAAGTGACTTGCCCAGGGTCACACAGCTAATAAGTGTCTGCAGCTGGATTTGAAGTCGAGAAGAAGAGTCTTCCTGACTCCAGGCCCAGTACTCTATCCACTGTGCCACCAGCTGCCCTTATTCTAATAAATAGGGCTATCTAAAAGTGGAATGAGCTGCCTTAGGAGGTTGTAACTTGGTTCTTCTTTATTAGACATCTTCACCTGAAAGATGGACAGCCACTTGTCAGTAACATCATATCAAGGATACTTAGTCAAGCACAAACTGAACCAGATAGTCTATGACAGTAGAGGGGAAACTGTGACTTCAAGGGCAAATGTAACCCTCTAGGTCCTCAAGCGTGACCCATAGACCACATCCAAACTTCACAGAACAATCCCATTAATAAATAGATTTGTTCTGTAAAATTCAGTCAAAAGGCCACACCCAAGAACTAGAAGGCCACATGTGGCCTTGAGGCTGCAGGTTCCCCACTCCTGGCCCAGGAGGTCCCATCCAGCTCTGAGGTTCTATTTTTGTGTAACAAACTGCTTCTTTAAGGTCAGGAGAATGGAACCTTATTTTAAAATTCCAAACTAAACCCATTGCTTTTCACACTGGCTATAGGAAAAAGTCATTTGAGCAATATAGACTAGTGACTTTCAAACTGTTTGGTCTATGAAACATGTTGTCAAAGATTCTGTAGGTCTACTGACTACTAAAACCCCTTAAAAACAAATAAAAAATAAAACTACTCACCTTTGGATGTTGCTCTCTGACCTCAAGCCACTCTCAAGCTTCTGATCCACTCAGGTGGCACTGACCTCAGTGGGAATAGATTCAAAGCTCTGGCTAGAGGATGGGGTGAAGGAACAAAAGGAAAAAAGAGGTGAATCCTAGCTGAACAATGTGGTCATTCCCTTGCCAAGGCTTCCTGAACTTTCCCTCTTCCCACTTTGTCTCCTCCCAGAGCCAAAATTACAGATTTTTTCATTATACTTTTTTAGATCCAAATAATAACAATAACTAGAGTAACTAGTAAGGTCTAAGGTTTGCAAAGTACTTTTCAAACATTATCTCAATTGGTCTTCACAACAATGCTGGGAGGTAATTGCTGTTATTATCCTCGTTTTACAGATGAGGAAACTGAGGCAGATAGTGGTTAAGTGACTTGCCCAGGGTCATATAGTGAGTGTCTGATGTTACATTTGAACTTGGGTCTTCCTGACTCCAGGTCTAGCACTTAATCTTCTGTTCTAGGTGACAGTGATGATGAGATGAGATGAGATAGCAGCTCAAATTTAAAACATGCTTCACTGTTTATAAAATATTTTATATGCATATTCTCATTTGCTCTTCAGAAAAACCCTGTGAAACAAGCATCTGTTACAATGCCTATTATATAGGTGAGGTAACTGAGGCCCAAAGAAATCAGATGATGCCCAGAGTTATAGAGCTGATACACAGCAGAGTCAAGATTCAAACTCTCTTTACTACACAACCACAACTCCACACTGTGGAGTGATGTCAAGTCAGATCACTTCAGCAAGTATACAGTAAGGGCCTACTGTGCACCAGGCACTATGTCAATGGCAGGGTGTCCAGGTGATTTTTCTAACTTCAGGCAATGGAGTTCTAGCAGGAAAATTGAAGATCCCTGGAAATAGCTCCTCTAAGCAAGGATTTCACAGAAATACCACCTTTAGATCTGATTTTGGCAAACCCTAAAAATCCCTGGTAGGCCAAAAGCTCTAACCAATGGACTCAGAACTCCAGAGGGGATCCAATGGCCTAGAATAGTTGACTCCAACCAGCTACCAAATTGGGATTTCTGAAAGGTAAACAGAGGGAGCTTGGGGCAGGTTTTGAATACAGAGAAGGTCCAAGAGGCAAAGGCAAGAGAGTGTCCCAAGAGTAGTGTCACAGGGTTGACATCTGCCTACTTTAAAGAAAACAAGATTCAACCCACTTTGGGACAGCTCCATAGTAATCATATCTCTGTTAGTGACTGGGGTGGATCAACTCCTCCAACGTGTTGGGACTAAAGTTCTGGACAACTACGTTGCACAGTGGACAGAATGCCTGTCCTGGGCCTGGAGTCGGGAAGATCAAATCCAGTCTCAGATACTTACTAGCTGTGTGACCTTGGACAAGTCACTTAACCCTGTTTGCCTTGGTTTCCTCGTTTGTAAAATGAGACAGAAAAAAAAATAACAAACCACTCAGCATCTTTGCAAAGAAAACTCCAAATAGTGTCACAAAGAGTCAGACACTGAAATGACTGAACAACAACAAAAGTTCTGGAGTTAGTTTAGAGGGCCACCTGAACATACTTTTCTCTCATTGAAAGGAAAGGCCCTACCCTTCCCCACTTTACTGCTAGAGAAATTCTATCCTCATTAGAACCACAGTTCCACCTCTACTCCCCCAGAGTAGGGCACTGCACCTGAAATGAACTTTTTTAGGGAGAAAATCTTAATCTTAATTCCTTCCACTTCTATCCTTCCCCAGGAGCCCCAGCTTCAAGTGATACTAAAATCACACTGTGTCCATTTAGGATTATGAGATCATAAATTTACAGCTGGGAAGAACTTCTAAAATCATCTGATACCCCCCTAATTTTATATATGAGGAAACTGAAGCACACAGTGATTTAAGTGACTGATCAAAGATCAGAAAGGAAGAAAATGGCAGAATTAAGATTTGAACCTTGGCCTCTCTTACTCCAAATCCAGCACTTTCCACTATACCCCAATTACCCAAATATACTTTTTCCTAATCCCAAAAACATATTGACTAGGAAGGGTGGGGGAGAGAAACACAGAAACAGGGAGCCACAGAGAAAGAGAAACAGAGACAGAGAATTAGGATTAGGATCAGCTGGGAAGCTGGGTATTAGAGTGGATACCAGAGGTGCTCTCCATGGGGCTAATGTAGCTCCAACCCTAGGTAGGCTTGGGTAGAATCTACACTAAGACAACATTTGGGGCCCCATCTGCTCACCAAGTTCCCAACAGTCCAATTCTACCATTCCCCTTGATGGGGAGGTAAAGCTGGCAATTACTAAGGAGGAAGGAGAAAGGTCTAGAAATATGATGCCTCAGCAGATTCCATTCAGGGTGGGGGAGTAATAGGGGTCTTACTGACTATGATGCCTCAGCAAGTTTAAAAAATAATTATCTCTGAGCCATACTTCCTTTCAAAGTTATTGGAATAAAAAAAACAGCTTTATTCAAGGGAGGAAAATAAGGGACAGAAATTATCAGACCATTATAAAGCAAATAGAAGAGTTTGGTTTCCCTCTCTCCTTTCTTTTCTTCCTTTCATTTTTTCCTACCTTCTTTCCTTCTTCCCTTTTTTCTACCTTTCTTCTTTCTTTCCTTCCTTCCCTTCTTTCTTCTTTCCCTCTTTCCTCCCTCTCTCCCTCTCTTTCTCTATTTCTCCTACCACACACTCTCTCATTCTCCTTCTCCCTCTACTCTATGATTTTAATAGAATTGAGGCAAAGGTGCATAGGTTTCCTCTTTACAGGATGGGGCTGCTGGCAAAGCTCACCTCTTCCCATTGGCCCCTGGTGGTCATATTGTTAGCAGACAGTAAAAAAAATAAAATAAATGAGATAGATCACAAAATAACATTAGAGAACTATACTCCTGGGTGTTGTGAGGGCAAGGTCTCAGTTCCCCTAAGCCATTCACCCCACACAGGAATTAACCTCTTTCTCAGACAGCTCAGTCTCTACTCAACTAAAGGTCAGTCTTGCTAGAAACCTGATGCAGTAGGTTTCTCTGCAGTCAACTTTCAATTATCCCTGGGTAGCTCATCTTCTTTTAATCCCTGGCAGGTGCTCCCTTGTTTTGCAGAAAATAGACAAACATAAAGCCAACCCCAAAATAATTTGCAAAGGAGTACTCTCCTCTGGATGAAACCAGAGTAATCAAAATGTAATTGGGTTTGGATATGCTATTATTTTATGCTAATATTTATCAGAGAAAACAAAACTTATAAATTTATAGTGGAACCATGTCACTCAGGTAGGCTGGAGATTCTGAAGAATAAGTGAAGTTCTAATGAAAATCAAGGCTTCAAAGGAATTATAGTTGCAATGGTATAAAGTAGAAAGAGTCATGAATTTCGAATCAGTGCACCAAAGTTTGAGTTTCAATCATGCCACAAGTTAACAATGTGAACTTGTGCAAATCACTTAACATCTTGGAGCTTCAGTTTACTAATCTGTTACAGAGGGATAAATTAATAATAATCAGATTACCTGCTTTAAATGGTTGTCATGATTAAAGCACTTAATGTAAGTAGGCAGTGTGGGACTGGGGGATAGAAGGAGTGGGGAGCCAGAATCACACAAGATTTAACAGCTACCACATTAAAAGAGTGGAGGGCTTGGAAGGCAAAAGAGCTGTGATTATAACCTAACTAGCAAAACTGAGTACAATCCTTCAAAGGAGAAATGGATATTTAATGAAATAGAGGACTTTCAAACATTCCCGAGGAAAAGAACAAAGCTGAATAGAAAATCTGACTTTCAAATACAAGATTTAAGAGGAGAATAAAAAAGGTAAACATGAAAGAAAAAACATAAGGAACTCAATAAAGTTAAACTGTTTACCTTTCTAAGAACTTTATCCTTATTGGGATAGTTAGAAGATAGAAAGAAGATGTGGGAATGGATTAATTATGTTAAGATAATGGGAAAAAAATGTATAAGTGAGAAAGAGAGATGCCCTAGGGAAAGGGGAAAGGGAGCAAAAAAAAATGGAAGAAATTATCTTAAATAAAAGAGGCATGCAAGGAAGAGCTTTTATAGCAGAGGAGAAATTGGAGGGAAAAGGGAGACCAAGCAATGCTAAAACCTCACTCACATCTAAATTAGTTCAAAGAGGGAGTGTGTGTGTGTGTGTGTGTGTGTGTGTGTGTGTGTGTACTCAATTTTGGTAATAGACATCTATCTTACCCAACAGAGAAATAGGAGGTGAAGGAAGAAAGAGAAGGAAGGGATAATAAAAAGGAGAGTAGATAAAAGAAGGCAGTGGTCAGACACAAAACAGACTTTAAGGGTGGGACAAGATAAAAAAAAGAAAGAGGAGGATAAATGAAGAAAATTGAATGACAGGGAAAGGCACAGTTAGTAATCATAGCTATAAATGTAATTGGGATGAACTTGTCCACAAAACAGAAGCAGATAGCAGAATTGATTAGAAAGCTGAATTCAACAATGTGTGATGGCCCCTGAAAGCCAGTGAACTAATAAATAGGAGGGAGGAAACAATAAAATAGAAAAATCATTGGTTAATTTGATTTTTTTAATAAAGAAAAAAACAGATTACTAATATCAAAAATGAAAAGTGTGAATGTATCACTAATGAAGAAGTAATTAAACCAGTTATTAAGAGTTATTCTGCCCAATATGCCAATAAAACTGACAATCTAAGTGAAATGTATTAATATTTGCAAAAATATAAACTGCCTAGATTAATAGAAGATGAAATAGAATATTTAACCCTATCTTAGAAAAAGAAAATGAACAAGCCATCAATGAGCTTCCTAAGAAAAAATCTCCAGGACCAGTTGGATTTCCAAGTAAATTTTACCAGAAGGGATTTAGGCTAGAAATGCAGGGCTGGCTTAATATTAGAAAAACTATAAGAATAATTGACCATATAAATAACTAAAACAACAAAAATCATATGATTATATTAATATACATAAAAACACTAGAAAGCACAGAAATAAATGGAAATTTTCTTAAAATGATAAGTAGTATCTATCTAAAACCAAGAGCAAGCATTATTTGTAACTGGGATAAACTTGAAACTTTACCAATAAGATCAGGGTTGAAACAAAGAAGTCTATTATCACCTCTATTATTCAGTATTGTACTATTAATGCTAGCTACAGCAATAAGACAAGAAAAATAAATTGAAGGAATAAAAATAGGCAATAAGGAAACAGAACTATCACTCTTTGCATATGATATGATGATATACTTAGAGAGGCCTAGAGAATCAACTTAAAAAAACAATTAACAATTGCAGCAAAGTTTCAGGGTATAAAATAAACTCTCATAAATCATCAGCATTTCTATATACTACCAACAAAAGCCAGAAGGAAGAGATAGAAAAGAGAAATGCATTTAAAATAATTGTAGACAATATACTTGGGAGTCTACCTGCCAAGACAAACCCAAAGATTATATGAACACAATTACAAAACACTTTTCACACAAAGACAGATCTGAACAATTGGAAAAATAGTAATTGCTCACAGATAGGCTGAGCCAATATAATAATAAAAGTGACAATTCTACCGAATTTAATTCCCTTATTCAGTGCCATACCAACCTGTTTGGGCCCTGATTGGCTCAGATTAAATATAAATAACAATAGTTTCTGTTTTGGCCAGAAACCCTGAGGGTCTTCCCCTCCCAGATCTATTCTTTTCTTTAAGAGGCCATTTTTAAGAGGCCTGACTTATTTTTTTTTTATAATTAGTAAGCCTTAATTACTGAATGGGCACTGCCTCAGTCAAACTGAGACTGTTAAAGACCTTATATTGAGAAGGTCAAAGTCCCCCACTGCATCCTGGGCCATCTCCAGCCATCCTGATCCATATCTGGCCACTGGACCCAGATGGCTCCAGAGGAGAAAGAGAGGCTGGTGACTTTGCACAGCCTTCTCTCAATTAAATCCAATTCACTTGTATGTCATGGCATCATCTCCCTCATGTAATGGTCCTCTTCAAGAATGTAGGACAGGGGCAGCTAGGTGGTAAAGCACCGGCCCCAGAGTCAGGAGGACCCGAGTTCATTTCCAGCCTCAGACACTTAACACCCACACAAAAATACTAGCCATGTAACCTTGGGCAAGTTACTTAACCAAAAAAAAAAAAAAGAATGTAGGATAAACAACAGCATCAACAGCAACTCAACTACTAAAGAATTGTTTTATAAAGCTAGAAAAAATAATCACAAAATTCATCTGGAGAAACAAAAGGACAAAAATATCAAGGGAATCAACCAAAAAAATGTAAAGAAAGGAAGTTTAGCTGTATTAATTTCAAACAATATTACAAAGCTTCAATCATCAAAACAATCTGATACTAGCTAAGAAATAAAGTGATACATCAGTGGAATAAATTAGGTACACAACACACAGTAGTAAATGACCATAGTAATGTAGTGTTTGATAAACCCAACAATCCAAGCTGTGAAAATAAGTCTCACTATTTGACAAAAATTGCTAGGAATGCTGAAAAGGAGTTTAGCAGAAACTAGGCATAAACCATCATTGTACATCATATGCCAGGATAAGTTCAAAATGAATAAATTATTTAGACATAAAGATATAGCAAATAAATTAAGAGAGTATGGGAAAATGTACCTGTCAGGTTTATGGATAAGGGAAGAGTTTATGACTAAGCAAGAGACTAAGGGGATTATGGGAAGTAAAATAGATATTTTTATTTACATGAAATTTAAGTTTTTGCACAAATAAAACTAATGCAACTAATATTAACAAGGAAAACATGAAACTAAAGGGAAATTTAAAAGTAAGTTTCTCTGGTAAAGCCTTTATTTCTCAAATATGTAAGAAACTGAGCCAAATTTATAAAAAATAAGAACCATCCCCCAAATGATAAATGGTCAAAAGATATAAATAGGCAGTTTTCAGAAGAGAAATCAAAGCTATCAATACATCAAAAAATATACTAAATCACTACAGATTAGAGAAATGCAAATTAAAACAACTCTGGTTATTTATCAGATTAGCTAATATGACAGAAAAGGAAAATGAAAAATCCTGGAGAAAATGTGGAAAAACTGGGACACTAATGTATTGTTGATAGAGTTGTGAACTAGTCTAACCACTCTGGATAACAATTTGAAGCTATGCCCAAAGGGCTATAAAACTACTGTATATATATATATATATATATATATATATATATATATATATATATAT
>NW_027187419.1:50672176-50692134 GCF_028583685.1 Petaurus breviceps papuanus | reverse complement strand
ATATATATATATAAAACTATAAAGCTATGCTCTTTGACCAAGAAATATCACTACTAGATCTGTATTCTAAAGAGATCAAAGATAGGGGGAAAAGACCTATTTTCACAAAAATATTTATAGCAACTTTTTTTTGTGGTGACAAAGAATTGGAAATCAAGAGGATGCCCATCAACTGAGAAATGGCTGAACAAGTTGTAGTATATGATTGTGATGGAATACTATTGTGTTATAACAAATGATAATAAGGATGGTTTCAGAAAAACCTGCGAAGACTTATATGAACTCATATGTGAAGTGAGCAGATCCAGGAGAATATTTTATCCTATATTGCAAAGATGGTCAACTGTGAGCAACTTAACTATTCTAATCAAGACAATGATCCAAGACAATTCCAAAGGACCCAAGATGAAAATGCTATCACACCTCCAGGGAGAGAAGTGAACTCTGAATGCATACTTTTTTTCCTTTATTTTTTTTGTTTCATCTTTTTATCTTTTGCAATGACTAATATGAAAATATGTTTTGCAAAATATCAAATGCATTTGTTATTGTTCACTCTTTGTGACCCCATTTGGAGTTTTCTTGGCAAAGATACTGTAGTAGTTTGCCATTTCTTTCCCAATTCCTTTTACAGATGAGAAAACTGAGGCAAACAGGATTAAGTGACTTGCCCATGGTCACACAGCTAGTAAGTTTCTGAGGCCAGATTTTAATTCAGGAAGATGAGTCTTCCTAACTCCAGGATCGGCACTCTATCCACCACACCACCTAGCCGGCCCTGACATCACATGCACAATAGATATAAAATTGTTTGCCTTCTCAAAAAGAGGAGAGGGGTGGAAGAGAAATTGGAACTCAAAATATTTTTTAAATGAGCATTAAAAAATGTTATATATGATGGGGAAATATTTAATGAAATAAATAAACATTTATTTAAATGAAAAGAAAAGAAAAGAATTAGGGAAAGGAACTAAGAACCAGTCTGGGTAAGTGAATTTGATTACATCAATTGCCCAATTGACATTAGATAACATAAATTTGTGGTGGACTGTAGCAGCAAGCACCCCGAGCATCCTCAGGGTTTGCCACCACCACAGGTTCTTGGATCTGCTTTGATAAAGGAAAGCAACTCAAAATGGGTTAACAGGCTTACTTTAATCAGTCAGACATATATCATTTACCTTGTTCAGGGGAAAAGGTCAGCACCCCGAACTTCAAAGTTTACAGGCAGAATTCTCAAGACAGAAACAGATCAAGTAGACAGATTTCCAAACTGTCCAACCATTACATCCATACCCAGTCAACATCTGGGTTTCCACATCTGGGTTTTCAAAGCCGGGGGGGGCCTGGACAACAGCTTCCCAGAATACAGATCAAATCACAGAACACTTCTCAAAGTGAGCCCCCAAAACAAAGCTACACATCAGGGCTTATATAGCCTTCTCCTGGCTCAGAGAATGTAACAACCTTATTGACTCACTGGCCAATCAAGAAGTATCTACTGAAAAACAAGCCTCCCACCCCAGGCTTCAGGTGCACTTTAGCTTAGGGGCAGGGAAGATCTTCCAAATCTGCATTCCCATTACATGGACCCAGTTAGCATGAGGGAAAGAGAAGGGAAGAATAATTTGTTAAATACCTACTATGTGCCAGGCTGTGCTGAGTGCTATACAAATATTATCTCCTTTGACCCTCACAACAACCCTGTGAGGTAGATGCTATACTTTGGGAGGATCTGAGGTAGATAGAGGTTCAGTGCCCATAATCACACAGCCAGGAAGTGTTTGAGGCCATATTTGAACTCAGATCTTCCTGATTCCAGGCTCAGTGCTCCATTCACTGTGCCTTCTAACATGGTTGTGTAATGCCATTCTCCAGTGAAATTTAGCAACATTCAAGCAAGAGCAGAGAACAAGGTGAGAGAAATTCAGGGTTAGAGTATGGAAAGGAATAAACAGTGTTAAGACTAAGGAGTAAAGGGTTTATGAGTTCAGGACAGTGCTAATTAGAAATGGTTAACTAAAGGACCAAGATTTTGAGGAAGAAGGTAAAATCGGAGCTTGAGAAAGCAGGGTGGGGTAGAGAGATTAGACACTTCGTAGAGGACAGAACATGAGTTTAAGAGAGGTAAAGTACAGGAAGAGCTAGAAGGATGGGAGATTATGGTAAGATAAAGGAATTTCAGAGTAATAGACTGGGGAGGTGGACCACTTGTGATCTGACCATTCCTGTATTGTGACTGAGGTAGAATGAATATACAGATCATGGGAGTTGAGGAGGTTGATAAATTGGGAAGTCAGAAACAATAACTAAAGGAACAATAGTCTCCAATTCTAAGAGCAGGGGATGGAATAGAAGGGAAGACTGACTGATGGCATCTAAGTTTTCTTCTGGCTCAAAATCCATAATCCTATGAATTTATGACTATGAATCTGTTATTGAACTCCATGAGAATAAAGAGAGAATGACCTGGGGGTTGATAAATAACAGTCACTAGGATATCAATCAGGTGATATACCTGGAAACAAACTCAAAGGAAAAAATGTTGATGAGTGAAGAAAGAAGGGAAAGTTTTGATAGGGGCTCTGAGGAGAAAGAAACATGTTGACTTCGCCCTCTTGTCCCTAATACATGTTGTAGTTTAGACAAGATGTCTTCTTCATACATTTGTTTTTTCCTTTTTGTTTTGTAACTTGGGCTTTTTTTTAATTGTAAAGCTAATTTCTTGAAATGTTATGGGTTTCACTGAGGAGGCCCCAGTGTCTGATGCAATCAACACAATGTTATCCTCAAACAAAAGCATCTGGAAGAACTCACCAGTTTGCAAAAAATCCTTTTTCAACTCCAATTCCATTGGCTTTTCTCCATGACAGTGATGAACTCTGCTGGAAAATATATGTCTCCCGGTTTTATGTCTCACCTGATATTAATGATCAGCAACTCATCTTGTCTCTGTTATTATTTCTTTCATAGAATCTTGAATAATTTTGATGGATGCAGGAGCGATACCTAGATGGAAAAAGAACCTTTATTGCAGCATTTTGATTTACTGGACCAGAGGCTTTTTTTATAATCAACAAATAATAAGAATATTGAGATTTTGTATTCTCAGTATCTTTCAGTCAAGTATGTGATGATGAGAATGTGATCTACTGTAGAATGTTCCTGCAAAAGCCTCCGTGTAATAAATTAGTAGGTAAGAGCCTACTAATCACATCATCAAGGATATCTTCAATATACATGTAGATTATTCTTATAAAAATTATATACATATATATGGGAAAGTAAGCATATAGGTCATTAAGTGCTACTCTCATGGTCACTTTTTTAAATTAATAAAGTGTTAATTAATAAAATTAATAAATTTCCATGCCTTTGGTGTCTTTCCCTTATCCAGGTATGTTGTGAGTCAGTCTCTCAAGACCTTGACAATTGTGTAAACTTTAGCACAGATCCCCTCTGTATATCCTTGATCTGTTCTAGCCACTTTTCTCTGTTTTATTCTCATTATTGCCATTTCTACCTCCCCAATAAATAAATGACCAGGGCTGGAATGTTAGAGTCTGAATACAATCAATGGCTCCACTGATCTTGATGGTGAAAAAAGTTTATTATAAAAATTCTTGAAAATATTTTCCATGTTTCTTCTCCTTGTAGTCTTCCATTTTCATTCTTAAATGCCCTGAGGATGACTTTGTTTCATTGGGTCTCTTTCTTAAAGTATCTTTTCACCCCACACTGCTTCTCTCTGTTTTATGAAGTAATGACACTCATGATCTTCCATTAGTCTTTTCTGAAAGATTTTACAAGAGACCACATTCTAAACCACTGCTGATGAAACTTAACAGGAATAAATTGTGTAATCACAGAACCATACATTCCGAGCTGGAAGGGATCTTAGAGATCTAATTTCATCATTTTACAGATGAGGTAACAGAAGATGGGAAGAAGTTACGTGACTTGCCCAAGATTACTCAGGTATTAAGTACTCAGATACCAAATCCAGTATTCTCCCCATTGCATACAATTTGGCTCAAAATAATCACATTCACAAATACTAAAAGGAAAAGGCACAATTGGGCAGTAGTCTGAAAAAGATCTGGGAATTCAATATTTAATTAAATATGTTCTATGACAGTCCCAAAAGCTAGTGTGATCTTGGACTGCTACTTGGCCCTAAAAGACAGAGCTAGGTACAATGGAGAGGAGTTGGAAAAAGGCGAATGCATGTTTGATCTAAGGAAAAGCCTCCTAATAATCAGAGCTATTTGCAGGAGAGGTAGTAGATTCCTCTTCACTGGGGGTCTTCAAGTCAAACCCAGAGGACCACTTGTGTAAGTTATAAGGGCTCCTTTGTCAGGTATACGTCAGGTCAATGAGTAAAGTAAATAAGCATCTACCATATCCAAGGCACTGTACCAAGTGCTAGGGATACAAAGAAATGGCAAAAGCCAAACCAAACTAAGAAGCAATCCCTACTGTCAAGGAGCTCACTTTCTAATGAGCTAATATAGGAGTGTATATGCTGTCATTGCTTGTAAAGTCTTACTCTTCATAAACCCATTTGGGGTTTTCTTGGCAAAGATACTGGAGTGGTTTGCTATTTCCTTCTCCAGCTCATTTCACAGATGAGGAAACTGAGGCAAATAGGGGTAAAATTTCATGTCTGAGCTAGAAAGTGTCTGAGACCAGATTTGAACTCATGAAGATGAGTCTTCCTATTCCCAAGCCCAGTGCTCTATCCATTAGGCCACCCAGTTGCCCCAGGATATGCCTTCTCTCTGTTAATTATCACTAAATTATCCTATATATCTCACATATAGGTGTGCATATGCCTACACACATGTATATGTATATAAACATATATGATAGAGAGCATGTGTGTATATTCATCATGTGTGTTGTGTGCGTGTATGTGTATACATACATGTATGATAATTTAGGGATAATCAATAGAGAGAAGGCATTAGCATTAATGAGAATTAGGAAAGGCTTCTAGAAGATGTAAGATTTTACCTGGGACTTGAAGGAAGCCAGGAGGCAGAGATAAAAAGGAGAATTCTAGGCATAGGAGACAGCCAGTGAAACCACTTGGAGTGTCTTATGTAACAAAAAGTAAGAAGGCCAGTGTCACTTGATGGAAAAGGGGGTGAGTAATGTATAAGAAGGCTAGAAAGGTGGGGGGGGTGCCGGTTATGAAGGGCTTTGAATGACAAACAGAGGGTTTTATATTTGATCCTGAAGGTGATAGGGAGCCAGTGGAATTGATTGAATAAGGGGTTGATGTGGTCAGACCAATGCTTTAGGAAGATTAATTTGACAGCTTAGTGGAAGATGGATAGAATTGGGGAGATACTTGAGCCAGGAAAACCAACCAGCAGCCTATTGCAATAGTCTAGTCATGAGATGACAAGAGCCTGCACCAGAGTAGCTGTAATATCAGAAGAGAGGAAGGGGTACCCACCCAATGGCTTCCGAGGACGCCTGCAACAATAAGGGATCCTGTGACTCCATCTAGAAAGGGGGTCAAGGCTCACACACTTGAAGTGATATCTAATTATAAGGCACATTACATAATCAGCAATCCTGTGGTACAGTAGAAAGAGCCCTTGTTTTGCAGCTGGAACACCTGTGTTTGCAGCATGCCACTTACTTGAGCTGTGGGACCTTGTGCAAATTACTTGACCTCCCTGTACCTCAGTTTCCTCATCTGTAAAATGAGGAAATTGGAGCAATGACCTCTGAGGTCCTTCCAGTTCTAAATTTCTGTTCCTATGATTCTGTGATCCTTGCCTTACCTCAATGACATTGAGCAAGACACTACCCCTCTCTGGGCCTCAGTTTCCTCATCTCAAAATAAGGTGGCCTTGCTAATTGATCTCTGAGGTCTTATCCAGTTCTAAATCCTGGTACAGAGAGCACAAGCTATAGGATTTAAAGCAACAGGAGAGAATTCAGGGCTAAGCAGTTCAGGGAAGGCTTCACAGAGAAGTTGGGATTCAACCTGAGCCTTGAAGGGTTAGTAAGATTTAATATTCCAGGCAATTAGAATTGCCTGGGCAAAAGTATTCAACAAGCAATAAATATTTATTAAGTGACTACTTTGTGGAAGGTATTATATTGAGTCCTGGGAATAAAAAGACAACAGATAAAACGCCTCAACCCTCAAGGTGCTTACATTATGCTGAAGATATGGGGGCAGGAAAGCACAAAATGCATTCAAAGCACAGAGGAGAGCAGCAATATGCCAAAATGGGAGATGGGTGAAAGGGAGGTTAGGACCAGATTATGGCAGGCCTTGAATGCCAGGCTAGGGAGCTTGGACTTTATGGAAATACATCAAAGAATTGAGGTGGGGGTTTTGTTTATTAATTTATTTTAAACTTAAATATAAAAACTCAAACAATAATAAAAGAAAAAAACATTATAAACTTACATATTAAAACTTAAATACAAAATAAGAAAAGGAAAAAAAGCATTGCCATATCCACGGCAGCACATAAGTGAAGATTCAAAATGTGCAGCAATACATTTCCATTTCAAGAAAGCCTACATAATAAATACTACGCACTGTGTTCATAGCTGTCCATCTTTTCTTTGCTTCCTTGTAAGTTTTCTTTTGTTCTCTGCTGTGCACTTTTTACTTTGTTCTTTTTTTTCCCCATCCTCCATCCCAAAGAAGTTACAATTAAACACGTATATATATGTGTGTGTGTGTGTGTGTACCCACACATACAAAAATATATACATGCACATGTACATACATACATTTACACATACATATATTGAGATATCTATCATCATACTCATATATAGACATATACATTCATATACATCTATGCAAGATCATACTAATTTGTCCTCTGTTTCTCTGAGGGTGGATAACATCTTCCTTCATAAGTCTGAGTCTTTCCATATTTTTCTAAGTCTACCAACTCATCATTTCCTACACCACAGCAGTATTCCATCCTTATATCATCTAGTTATTTTAAATAGCCCAAAACAATATTGATTAATATGGCTGACATATAGTATTTTCCCTATTTCTCTCTTATGATTAAATCTATTTTAGCTTTAACTTTATATGAGATCATGATTACTACCTGCTTTTTCCCTAATAAATTCTACTCCTGATCTTTATTTTATGTTTGTGTGTATCTCTTATTTACATTTTTTTGTTTAAATTAGTAATTTGACATGATGAAATCGATATTTCAGAAAGATTATCCCAATGGCAGGGAACAAAAAAGACACACCCTCATTTTATCTTTGTAACAATTCTGATTTAAGCAGAATTGATTTCATAGTCTTACATATGGTAAAACAGAGACCTCAAGAGTGAAATTCCTGGTGCCAGGTCACATTGAATTGGGGGCAATCTACAGCCCAGTCCAGCTCAGGGCTTCTGCCCAGGAGGGAAATGCCATTTTCTATTCAGCTATTCACAAAACTGCCTTCCCTCATTCTATCTTCCCATCCTTAAGTGTACCAGATGGAGAGATTTTTTCTGCTGTTTGCTCAGGGAGGTATTTTCTCCCATCAAATGGTGAGAAAAACAAAATGGAATCATCAAGGTCTTTCTAACACAGTTTATCTTTAAAATGCCATTTGTCCCTTTCTTTCCATAGGAGGCAAGGTCTCCCCTTTTCTTCCTTATTGCTCTGGACACTTTCATAACAAGATCTGCATTCCTTCACCAGTCCTTCTGCTCTACAATTTTTGCCTTACATCCCTCACGCTCGGGACAGCCACCGGCATGGAAGCTGAGCACCAGGGCCCTTTGTTGTTGACCATGCAGGAGAGAACCAGGACCCAGGAGGGAGGAGGCAAGGGCTGCCACCCGCCTTCTCAAATGTGTGATGTTCACATAAAGGAGGTCCCTCTATCCTTAGGACAATGCTGTGGAGTAGGTAGTTTAAATATTATTATTCCAGTTTTACAGCAGAAGAAATGAAGGTTCGGTAAAGCAAATTTGATTATGTCACCCACCTATCTGATAAACTGCAGTGGCTCTCCATTTATTGACTCCAGGAGCAAATTTGCCATTAAAAGCTTTTCCCACCTGCCCCTTCCTAGCTTTCCACTCTTCTTATATTTTATTCTCCTCCAATCCAGCAACACCTGCCTTCTGGCTGTCTCTCATCAGAGACACTCCCTCTCCTGGCCCCTTGTCTTTTCACTAACTGTCTCCCAGGCCTGCAATGCTGCCCTCCTCACCTCTGCCTCTACCTTTCTGGTTTTCTTCAAGACTCATCTTAAATCCCACCTATGCAGAAGGATTTGCCTAGCTTCCCCACGCCATCACCTCCTGCTGTGCTCCTGGTCCAGTGATTCTTCTCTGAGACTACCCTCCATCTACTCTGCATAGATTTTTGTAGGTATACAGTTGTTTGACTGCTGTCTCCCCATTAGAATGTGAGCTCCTTAAGGACAGGGTCCATGGTTTTTGCTTTTATTTGTATCCCTAGTGCTTATCCCAGGGCCTGGAACATAGTAAGCCCTTTGTTGTTGTTGAGTAGTTTCAGGCCCATCTGACTCTGTATGACCCCATTTCAGGTTTCCTTGGCAAAGCTATTGGAGTAGTTTGTCATTTCCTTCTCCAGCTGGAACTGAGGCAAATAGGATTAAGTGACTTGTCCAGGGTCACAAAGTTAGTAAGTGTCTGAGGTCCCATTTGGTCCTCCTGACTCCAGAGCTGGCATTCTATCCACTGTACCACCTAGCTGCCCTCTAGTAAGCCCTTAATAAATGCTTATTAACTGACTGCTAGTTAGTGTCAGAACCTAGACGTTCTTTCCATTATGTCAGAATAGAGAATTTAGGGAAGGACCTGGGTCTGTCCTGGTTTTAGTGATAGAAAAAACTATGGTTCCCTCTGGAACAATATGGTGGCTTTATACAGCAACCATCCACATTATTCAGACCTTTCTCAAAAAATCATCACATTTGGGGCTGAACTGTTCAGGTTACTTGGACCAAGGAAGGAGTTGCTTGAAGCTAACATATTACCAGTAAGTCTAGGGGAGTGGAGTTATGCATATTACTTTCCATGACTTCATATTCCAATTTGCATACATTGGCAACTTACTATTCAAAAAAACCCTAACTGTAATAGGAATGTCAAATATATTCAGCACATTCATGTTACCTCTACCATTTGTGCTTACAGAGACATCTAGGAGGCAGGAAATCTGATTTTTTTTTTTTTAAGCAATCGGGGTTAAGTAACTTGCTCAAGGTTACACGGCCAGTTATTTCTGGGTGTGGTGCTGAGTGTCTGAGCCCGGGATTCGATTTCCAGGTCGTCCCAACACTGGAGCCGGTGCTCTTACTCGCTGAGCCACCTGGCCGCCCCTAAGCAATTGGGGTTAGGTAACTTGCTCAAGGTTACACGGCCAGGCGTTTCTGGGTGGGTGCTAAGTGTCTGAGCCCGGGATTCGATCTCCAGGTCAATCCTGACACTGGAGCCGGTGGTCTTACTCGCTGTGCTACCTGGCCGCCCCAGGAAACCTGATTCTTGAGGCTGCTCACCCGAATTAGAAGTTTGGTGTGGAGATGGAAGAATGTCAAGGACATCTTTCCTGAATCTGATATTCCTTGGACTTTTGGTTGAATGACCTTGGTCACTGTCTGTGACCCTCCCTACAGCATAGGTGTGTAAGGTATTTTACAAATTCTAAAGCAATACATAAATACTAACTGTAATTATTTCTTTGTTTTTATTGTTACCCCCATCATAATCATCAATCATCAACATCTTCATCATCATTATCACAGAGACAGCATGGTATCATAGAAAGAGTGTTGGACCTGGACTCAAGAAAATTGGATTTGAATCCTCCTATGACATTTACAAGCTGCGTGACCTCAGGTAGGTCACTTAATCTCTCCAAGAACTCTTCAGAGCAGGGTTGATGATGCTTATATGCCATTCTTCACAGAGATGTTGTAAGAAAAGTCCTCTGTAAACTTTTTTTTTAACTGAACCTATACCTTAAGTGTGCAGGAAATTCCAAGAGAGCGATTTCCTCTACTGAAAAGGCTCAGTGCCTTTTCTGCACCTTAGAGAGCTGCCCAGGGGACTTAGAGGTTAAGTGACTAGTGGGACAAAAAAATAAAAGTGAAGCATAGGCTTGGAGCTACTGGGGCATGACCACTTATAAACAGAAGATACAGATTACCCATTGATTCCTTTTCATTACTTTGTCCTTTCAGGAAGAAGGAAGGAGCGAAAAGAAAACATTTCTGATAGCCTCACAGACCTCCATTGATTGTGGAGCCATGTGTGGGGGTCACTTCATTTTAATTATTAGCCTCATTCTTATCATTATATGAGGCTGAATGCATGTTGCTTGGGTCTCTCAGATGCTGATGGAACATCAATAGGTTGCTTCTCTTCTGCCCAATAATACTAATGATGATATTAGCATCTTAACATTCCCAGGAGGAATTCTCCATCCCTACATGCTAAGATGAGCCATGTCCAGGCCTTATGATGCCCATCACTTTGAGCAGCTTGCTCTGGACAATCTTTTCATAATCATACCTTACATTTGTATGGAACCTTATGGTTTCCAAAGAGCTATCATGCTTATTATATTTTATTCTTGCAATAGAGCCATGAAGGAAGGGGGGTAGATATTATCTCCAATTTCTATAAAGACAAAAATGATTGGAGAATTAGCATAGGGAGCTCTTGTTGTAAGAAGCCCCACCTCTGATGGCAAATTGTGACTCACCTATGACCTAGTACAGGGGTTCTTAAAGTTCCTGTGTCATGAATCCTTTGGGCAGTCCAACAAAGCTTTATGAACCCCTTCTCAGGATGATGTTTTTAAATACATTAGATAAATGTATAAAATTACAAAGGAAATCAATCAAATTTTTTTAAGTTTACAGATTACAGGTTAAGAACCCCTAATCGTATATAAATCCAAAGGAGTTGTCTGAGACACAAAGATTAGGTGACCAGCCAAGGGTCACCTAAATAGACATTATTAGAGGTGGGATTTTAACCCAGATTTTCCTAACTTTAAAACCAGTACTCACCTTAGCCTCACTGCCTCTTTATATCTACTTTTTTTTCATTGTTCAGTTGTTTCAAGCATGTCCAACTCTTCCTGACTCCATTTGGGGTTTTCTTGGCAAAGATACTAGAGTGGTTTGCCATTTCCTTCTCCAGCTCATTTTATAGTAGAGGAGACTGAAGCAAACAGGGTTAAGTGACTTGCACAGAGTCACATAGCTAATAAGGGTCTGAGGCCAGATTTAAACTCAGGAAGATGAATCTCCCTGACTCCAGGCCCAGTGCTCTCTCCACTATGGCCCCTTATACCCACTTTACAGATGAGGAAAAATAAGGCTTAGAAAGGTCAAGTCACACAGTTAGTAAGAAGCAGAACTGGGATTCAAACTCAGATCTCCTGACTCCAAGTCCAGGGCTTTTCCATTTTGACATATAGTCTCTTATACTAAGTAGCAGCTAGGTAGCACAGTAGATAGGGTGCCTGGACTGGAATCAAAGGAACTCATCTTCTTGAGTTCAAATATGGTCTCTGATATTTACTATCCGTGTGACGCTAGCCAAGTCACTTAACCCTATTTACCTCAGTTTCCTCATCTGCAAAATTAACTGAAAAAGGAAATGGCAAACCACTCCAATATCTCTGCCAAGAAAACCCCAAATAGGGGTACAAAGAGTTGGACAGGACTGTAATGTCTCAGTCACTGCATCAAGTTGCCAGCTCAAGGCTCTTATGCTAAAATGCTGATTTCTTGCATATGTGGCTATAGTTTTCAAATATTCCATATGGTTCTCAGAATACTTTAGACAATAAATATTTTAGTTCACTAGTGTTTGGAATCAAGAATCATTTCATGTGATATTAAATGCAAGGTGTATAGAGGTAAGCTGATTTGAGTTGGGGCAGGAGGAAGGGGGAGAGGACATTTTGAAGAGGAGGCAAATGCCAGGAAACAGAAAGAATTTCTGGAAAGTTAAGAATTTCCAAGTAGAACTGAACTGAACTAGACCATGGTGTTATATATATATATATATATATATATATATATATATATATATATTTTTCTTTTTTTAAAGCAATTGGGGTTAAGTAACTTGCTCAAGGTTACACGGCCAGGTGTTTCTGGGTGGGTGCTAAGTGTCTGAGCCTGGGATTCGATCTCCAGGTCATCCCGACACTGGAGCCGGTGCTCTTACTTACTGTGCTACCTGGCCACCCCCATGGTGTATTATATTTAAGATGACCAGATATTCTCATTTTTATTAGGATATTCCCAGGTACTTTTTTCCCACCAATACTGTGTGGGCAGAAATCTCTGGAAGAGATACCCACAAAAGACTTGGCTATGCCATGGAGGAGGTAGTTAAATTGTAAAGAACTTAGTGCTTTGTGAATAATTACCAGCTAAACTGATTCGTTATCAGTTCGATATGCTTTGTAAACTGACTTATCATAAAAGAATCTAGGGTCCCTGGCAGTTTGTATATGGATTAGAGCACCAGGAATCCTGCCCATGGTAACAAGGTATTGGCTGGCCCCCCAAAGTTACATCAGGGATACATTAAAAGCAAGGGGAACCTCTTGAGTTATGAATGCTAGGGACCCCTGCCCCAGCGATCCTAGAGCTATGAAAGAAGGAAAGAAATGAATTCTTTTTTTTCTACCTCTGCCCCTCAACCTACCCCATCTCCTAATCCCACAATGACTAGTCAGGAAATGGTCACTATAGCTGTACCCAGAGAACAACAAAAAGTAGGACCAGAGCCTGGTTCAGTGTAGGAGGGAGCCCAGAGTGGTGAAATGGAAGTGGTGAAAAGGAAAAGGAGGGCTTCAGAGACTTAGAGGAAAATATTCAAGAAAATATGCAAGCCCCACCCCCTCCCAACGTTCCTTCAGTGACAAGGAAAGAATATTGTCCTGCTGATTTTAAGGAAGCACATCCCCTTACTTAGAATTGTGTTCATATTTTTTCCCCCTTAGAGGCTTAATCAGGAAGGAAAAATAATCTTCTTACATTATTATTAAAAGCATCAGCTAATCCTGCTGTGAAGAACTGTAATTTACTTCTGGGGGAGGGAGTGCAGTGTGAGGGCCAGAGGGAGAATTTTGCTTTAGGAAAACACAGCATAGGCTCACAAACACTCTAGGTTTGGCCAAGCTCCTTACCTCTAGTCCTACATTTTCCTATTCTGTTGCTATTGCTATAGAAATGTTATCATTGTGATGGAAACGCAGAACTGCCCAATGGCCACCCACTCCCACCCTTCTGGTGTCCAGCCATGCCACCTTCCTTTATGATGCCAAGAAAGGCAACTCCAAACCTGCCAACCCACCTAGTCATCAACAATTATTTTAGGTGGACTTCATCAAGGGCCACAGAACTCAGGAAGAACGGCAAAGATTAGCCGCAGTTCTTGTCTGCATGGAGCTCCTAGTCTATATTATTAATCATAATAGCTTTTAATTTTTATTCCTAATAATACATGGCATTAATAACACTGTTAGCAATTTTGTCTAATAGAGGAGGTTGATGAAATGGCCATTCCCTTATGGTCTATGTTATCACCATAAATATGTGTAAATCACTGGATTACTATAAAATTATGAAATGATATTCTAAGATGAGATGAAATTCTAGAATCCCTCAGGAAGAGTGAGAAGACACCTTGCAAATGTGGAAAATTAAAGGAGCCAGGAAGTACCAAGACCCTAAAATCTGATGGGTGAGAGCTGTGGAGAAAGAAGAAAAATGAATTCTCAATTTTCTCTGGCTCTGGCTCCATTCCCACTCTATGGAGTAGAAGGGAACAGAGGCATGGAACTCATGCTCTGTCTAGGGAAGTTACATTACGATGGTCCCACCACCATGATGCAAGTAGTCACAGCAGCATGATGTAGTGAAAATGGAAATGGACTTGGAGACAAGGAAATCTGGCCAGAGATTTATCAGCTGTGTGACCCAGAGCAAGACATTTAACCTAAGTTTCAGTTGCTTGTGGGTAAAATGGGTATAATAAGAGTCTCCACCTCACATGGTTGTTGTGAAGATCTAGTAAGAAAGTATGTCAAGGACTTTGAAATTTTAATAGCACTATTCAAAAATGAGCTATTATTATTGATTAATTGTTCCCTTGATTGAATTGGCGTTCCCACCAGGTTGTTTAAAAGTGCCTCAGTGGGAAGGGAGCTAGTGTATTTTGGATTATATAGGTGGTAGCATGTTTTGAGTCTATGCCAAGAAAATCCTATGGACAGTATTGGCATGCAATGGACCATGGGATCACAGAGTTGGACAAAACTAAATGACTAAACAACAATGTGGGGAATGCCAAAAAAAAGAAACCCACAAAGTCTGGGAGGGACAGTATAGTTCCCATGAGTGCAGTGGCTTGAATCTTTCTCCGCCCCCCCCCCCCATGTTATCATTTTGATGGGTGGGTATACTGATAAGTGTTTGCATCAGTCTAGAATGCTGCTTCAGAGATACATGACTTTAGACAAAATTAGAGGAGGGACGATGAGAGTTATGATCAGATTCAGACCAGAACTGCCTTTCTGAATCATACCAGCTGAGCTCACTCCATTTCCTAATCCCAGGGAAGAGGCACAAGGTAATGTTTGCCAGGCTACATGGAAGTGGGAAGGACCAAGAAAGACCTGAGATTTAAAACAAAAAGCAACCCAGAGGGTGATTGGAGGTATTGGCAGGGATGGTCATAAGATGGTTCCCCATCCAAGGAGGAACCATTTAGACCTACCATGTCACTTAGACCATAGATTTAGAGATGCAAGAGAACCTTGGTTATTTTATTTAACCCTTTCATTTTGTTGTTTCAGTCATTTTTTAATCATGTCTGACTCTCTATGACCTCACTGAGATTTTTGTGACAAAGATACTGAAGTGGTTTGCCATTTTCTTCTCCAGCTCATTTTATGGA
The DNA here is from genome assembly GCF_028583685.1 of Petaurus breviceps papuanus. NCBI lineage: Eukaryota > Metazoa > Chordata > Mammalia > Diprotodontia > Petauridae > Petaurus > Petaurus breviceps. The sequence goes on along the minus strand of NW_027187419.1, from coordinate 50,677,172 downwards.
CAAGGAAACAGAAGCAAACAAGAGTAAGCTACTTGCCCAGGATAACTCAGCTAGTAAATGTCTGAGGTCACATTTGAACTCAGGTCTTCCTAACTCCAGACCCTGTGTTCTATCCACTGCACCAGCTAGCTTCTCTCCCTTTCATTTTATAGATGAGGAAAATGAGGCCCAGAGCTGTTGTGACTTGCCCAGAGATAGCTGGTAGCAGAGTCAACTTCCAAATTCAGTTCACTAGACTCTCAATTCAATGTTCTTTCCATGATGATGTGCTGGCTGGCCAAATCAGGAGGGAAGATAGTTGGGAAAGGAGTTAAATAGTCCATGAAGCTGCCTAGGTCACCTATAGCTAAATGAGAGATATCTTACAGCAAAGTTTTCAGGTTCCATACCTCACTAATTCTATATTTTTTTAGGTTGGTTTTATGTTATTTCCTTTCCCTTCATCACCAGCAAAGTCTTTTTTGAAAAAACACAACCTCTATCTCAAGACTAAAGGGGGAAAAGAGGATATCCATAAAAATACCAGGGGAATCTGGAGGGGTCATAGGATGCCTAGGGGCCAGCCACAAACTCACGACAAGAGTAGAGAGATAGGAGGAGCTGCCACCCCCAACGCCTCCAGGATGTGGCCTTGATGAGAGCTATAGCACAAGACAAGAAACTAAAAAGATCCAGATCTGGGATCTGGAAGTGAGAATCAGACCCCATTACCACATGGAATCACTTCTTTAGACAGCTTGGTGGATAGAACACTGTGCCTGGCATCAGGAAGATCTGACTTCAAATCGAGATACTTCCTAGCTGTGTGACCCTAAGTAAGTCATGTAATATCTGTTTGCCTCAGTTTCCTCAACTGTAGAACTAGGATAATAGTAGCAACAATCTCCCAGCGGTGTTTCAAGGATCAAATAAGAGTAAACATTTAATAAGTTCTTGTTTCCTTTCTCTGCAAGCATCCTTCTGAGTTACAAAGTAAGAGGAAATGGATCTAAGATACTGTAAGTCATATAGAAGAAAGAGGGCTGTACTTAGAATCAGAATACCTGAATTCAAGTCAATCTCTCTGGGCCTCAGTTTCCTTTATCTGTCAAATGAGGAGGTAAAATGAGATAGCCTCCAAAGTCCGTTCCAGGTCTGATACTCCATGAACTTTTCCTTGACCTGCATTTGTACTTCGTGCTTTACTTTCCATTCATGTTATTATTCAGCTGCCAGTCTTGTCCTCTCCCAGTGCTTTTGTGTCCTTGCCTCTGGTCTCAGAGAAGAACTGAGCTCCTCAAGGGTGGGGGCTGCCCCTGTCTGGTCCTCTTTGAATTATGCTAAGAATTGAGAAGTTTCTAATGAGATTCTTAAGGGTTTTTTGCTCCTGGGGATGCCAAACTAATTACAAAAGAAGGGACTGTGGTCAGATATCAAGAACAATTTGGGAATGCATTAGAATCTCAGGATCATTGAAATTTAGAACTGGAAGAGGCCTTGGAGACCAGTCATTCTAATGCTTTCATTTTATAGATGTGGACGCCCAGGCCCCAGAAGGTTAAGTGATTCACCCAAGGTCACATAGGTACTCAGCTACCAAGAAAGGTTATGACTTCTCTAAATGTCTGAGATGCTCTAAGTGCTTGGAAGTGGTAACCTTCAGTATTCAAAGAACCAATAATGATCTAACACTTGATCTTAAGGGCTGAAAGGAACCTCCATAGCAAGGCTACAGGGTTTCATGGAATGAGTAAGGTACCTGGAGTTAGTAGGTCCTAAGTTCCAGTCTTATCTCTGATACCTACTAACAATGTGACCATGGGCATGTCATGTTATGTCTCTGAAACTCAGTTTCCTCATCTGCAAAACAGAGATAATAATATTCAGACTACCTATCTCACAGAAGTTTTGTGAAGAATTTGTTGTCAAATCATTTCAGATTCTGTGACTCCATGTGGGGTTTTGTGAAGAATCTGTTGTCAAATCATTTCAGACTCTGTGACCCCATGTGGGGTTTTCTTGGTAAAGAAGCAGGAGTAGTTTGCCATTTCCTTCTTCAGTTCATTTTACAGATGAGGAAACTGAGACAAACAGGATTAAGTGTCTTGCCCAGGGTCACATAGCTAGTAAGTGTCTGAGTTCAAACTTGAACTCAGGTCTTTCTGACTCCAGGCCTGGGGCTCTATCCATTGTGCCACCTATAGGCCTCTTTGTGAGGCAAGTACCTTGTGAAAACCTTAGAGCCATGAATGAGAGTTATTTTTTATTTTTACATATTATATAAATTAAATTCATAATAAATTTATATAATGTATACATAAATAGATATAAATAATAGGCATAAATTATATATGACATATAAATATATTTTATTTATTTATATTATTTACCATCCTCCTGTCTCCTTCTGTCCAGCATATTCTTCAAGGCAAAGTTTCCCTCAGGAATAATAGTCCTCAGCTCTGCTCCAAAGACATCAGATAAAAAAAAAAGTCAGTGATAAAAACCAAGTTACTCTCCAGGGCATTTGGGAACAGGGTTTGGGTTTAAAAAAATGATGCTCCCCTTTGAATCTTGTTTGTCTATCCCTGATCTAAGTGCTAAACTCCTCCAAGAGGCCAGGTGATCATTTGTCTAGTGGCCTATGGAATAACCTGAATCTTTGGTACTTTCAAGAAATGGGGAGATGGAGAAGGGAAAGTGGTGTGTTGAGTCCTTAGAAACACTGCTTAGTGCTACACCTATTTGGGGATAGTTCTGTCAGCTTTATGATGGCAGCTGACATTTCTATAGCATTATAAAGTTTATAAAGCACTTTATACATTATTTCATTTTGTTGTCTAAGTAAACTCCTCTGAGTTCTTCGCCATCTGGCCCCTTCCTACTTTTCCTGCCTTATACATTACTCCTTTCCACATATTCTGTGGTCCATCCATACTGACCTACTTGATGATCCCCCATCTCCTGTCCCTACATCTTTGCACTGACTGTTTCCCAATGCCTGGAAAGATCTCCTTCCTCACTTCTGCTTCATGGGATCCTTGGCTTCCTTCAAGACCCCGATCAAACAGTATATTCTACAGGAAGTCTTTCCTGATCTCTCATTTGCAGGGTGGTGGTGGTGGTGGTTTAGTCATTTCAGCCATGTCCAACTCTTTGCAAGCCCATTTGGGGATTTCTTGGCAAAGATATTAGAGTAGTTTTGCCATTTCCTTATCCAGCTCATTTTACAGATGAGGAAACTGAGACAAACAGGGTTAAGTGACCCACCCAGGGTCACACAGCTAGTAAGTGTCTGAGGTGATATTTAAACTCAGGCCCAGCACTCTATCCACTGTGCCACCTATCTGTCATATCTTAGATCCTTCCTTTGTAAGGTTATCTTCTATCTACTTTGTGTGTAACTTGTATATACCCATATGTGTACATTACCCCCTCCATATGAGTGTAAGCTCCCTGAGGGCAAAAATTATTTCCACTTTTCTTTGTAACCCCAATGTATAGCACATAGTAAGTGTGTATATAAATGCTTATTTATTGATTCACTGATTAATCCTCATTACTGTTATCTCCATTTTGCAGATGAGGAACTTGCCTGTAGTCACACAATGAGTGGGTGCCAGAAGCAGAATTTGAATGCAGTTCTCATTCATAGGATCACAGAGTTCTATAGCTGAAAGGGACCTCAAAGATAATCTATTACTCATTTTATACATGAGGAAATTGAGACCCCTGTAGGTTAAATGTATAAGAAGGCAGGAAAAGTAGAAAGGGGACAGATTGCAAAGAACATAGAGGAGTTTACTTAGGCAACCAAATGAAATAATGTATTACCCATAGGTAATAAGAGTCAGAGACATGATTTGAACCCACATCTTCTGACTCTGGAGCCAAAGCTCTTTCCATTGTACCACACTACCTCCCTCTCCTTTTCCCTTTGGAGCCTAAGAAAGAAGTCCCACTTCTTCCTTTCTCTCTCCCCTTTTCCTCCCTCCAAGTCCCCCCAGTATAGCACCATGACAGGCAGACTCCAGCTTTCCTCAAGCACATGGGGAAGATCTAAATGCCACGTAATTCAGTTAAAAGAAAAGGAAGCAAACCTCATCACAACAGTCGAAAACATGAAAACAACAAATAAACAGCTGCTTTGAGCGTGAGCCCAAGTGGCCAATTTGATCCTTCCTAAAAGAAAAATGCAATCTTGTGTATGCAAGCTTGGTTGGCAGCAGGGAAGGGGGAGCAGGGAAGGGGGGTGTCTCTTGAAGGAGCTGCAGCTGTACGGAGCTCAGAGAGCAGCATTAAGCAGGATTCTGTAACAATGTGATGGATTAGAGAAGCAAAATCCACAGAATACCAACTCATAACCCAAGTCTAGTGACTCACATTAGGAAGGCAGGGTATATACATATGCATATGTGCTTACACACACACACACACACACCTGTTGAATTTCTCTACAAAATGGATGTACCCTGGATGAACCAATCAATCAATCAGCCAAATTCAGGTACAAGAAGAATCCCTTTATCCATTCACAGAATCCCAGAATTGGAAGGGACCTCAGAAGCCATCTATTCCACTCCATTCTTGAACAGAAATCCCCTTTCTCACATTGCTGACAAGTGATCATCCAACCTCCATGTGAAGACGTCCAATGATGGGATCTACACACACACACACACACACACACACACACACACACACACACACACACACACACCCCTTCCAAACCAGCCCATTCCACTTTTGGATAGTTCTGATTATAGGGAAATTTTTCCTTTCCTTGGGTGGAAATCTCCCTCTCTGCAACTCTCACCTGTTACTCCTATTTTTACTCTCTGTGGCCAAACTGCACTGTTAACTCTATCCTACCTAATGTTATTAACTATCAATAATTTCATTCAATAAGCGTTTATTATAAATATGCACACACTTGGAAACATATGAAGCTTTATAGTGTACCCTGATAGGGAAGGAAGGAAGGAAGGAAGGAAGGAAGGAAGGAAGGAAGGAAGGA
>NW_027187419.1:50659697-50672166 GCF_028583685.1 Petaurus breviceps papuanus | reverse complement strand
GGAAGGAAGGAAGGAAGGAAGGAAGGAAGGAAGGAAGGAAGGAAGGAAGGAAGGAAGGAAGGAAGGAAGGAAGGAAGGACTTACTATGTACCTTTTTGTGCTAGGTGTAGAGCAGCTAGGTGGTGCAGGGAATAGAGCACTAGGCATGAAATCAAGAAGATTCAACTTCATCAGTTCAAATCCAGCCTCAGACACTTACTAATTGTAAGTGTGACCTGGGCAAATCATTTAATCCTGTTTGCCTCAGTTCCTCATCTATAAAATGAGCTGGAGAAGGAAATGGAAAACCACTCCAGTATCTTCACCAAGAAAACCCCAAAATAGGGTCATGGAGAGCCAGACACAGCTGAACAACAACAATGTATGTGGCCCTGTGCTTAGCTCCTTTACAAATATTATCTCATCTGATCCTCATGAAAGCCCTGGGAGATAGGTGCTATTATGATCCCTTTTTTTATTATTGAGGAAACTGAGGCAGAGAGAGTTCAACTATCTCAAAGTTCAACTCAGGTCTTCCCAACTTGAGGTCCAGCACTGTATTCACTGTACCACCTACCTACCTATAAGCTTACTATGTGTCAGGCACTGTGTTAAATGTAGTGATGCAAATACAAACAAACAAATAAAAAAGATAATTCCTGTCCTTAAGAAGCTTATATTCTAGTAGAGGAAGGCAACACAGAAAAAGTGTGACTGAAAAGCAGGGAGGTGATGGCTAGCCTGGGCCCTTCAACAAAATGGTGGTTCTGAGAACTTACCAAGAGCAGAAAGGGTCAATAGGCAGCCAGGAAAAGACAGTTGAGTCATGACATTGAAGTCTGAATAAGAATCTTATGGTAGCTATCTGCATTATACCTACTTCTCTCTGCCTCAAAAGCTAAGGTCCTTGTCCAGACCTTGGTGATTTAGACCTTGATGACTTTCTTCTTTGTTTCTCAATCTTTCCTCACTCCAAACTGCCCTCTTCAAAATCCCATCCTTCATTACTTCCAACCCTGGAATGGTCCTATCATTCTGTAGATTAAATATCATCATTTAAGATAATGCTCCCTCCTTACTAGCCATGTGACCTTGGGCAAGTCACTTAACCCCAATTGCCCTGCCTTCCCTCCTCCAAAAAATAAAAAAAAAAATTTTAAAGATAATGCTCCCTCCATTTGCCCACTCATATTTGCTTCTACATCTCAACCTAATCCCTCCATTATAGCAAGTCTCCCTAAATGGAATCTCCATTCATGGAGTCATTGGTACATGAATTCTTCCAGTACGTGCCTGGGGTCTATGGGCATGACTGGCAGAGGGAAAGGGCTGGACAAAGCCCTAGAAGTCTGATATTGTTCTGAAGCTCTGAATGTTCAGAAACTAGGAAAGCTAAATGACTTGCCCAGGGTCACACAGCTAAGTGTCTGAGGCAGGATTTGAAGTTAGATCTTCCTGACTCCACTCTTACCACTGAATAACCTGGCTACCTATGTGAGGCACAGGTTAAAAGTTTGGGGGCGGGAGGCAGAACTAGGAGCTGGACTCTGGTTGAAAGATGCAGAAAGGCAACTTTCAGCTAAAAATTGGGAAGAATTTCCTTATAATTATGTTTCTCCAAAAGTGAATGGGCTGCCTTGGGAAGGACTGCGTTCCCAATGACTAGATAGATGTCTTTTAAAAAGAGGTTCTATGAACTTTGTCAGGGGTATTATGGGGGAGATGTTCTTTTAGCTGAGGATGAGACTAGCTGATCTTTTAAGTCCCTTCCACTTCTATGAAGGTTAGGAGACTCCAGGGAGACATTAGTAAGAGAGTAACACCCTAGCACCCTATCTAGTGTTGTTCAGTGCTTTTCAGTCATGTCTGACTATTCATGACCCCATTTGGGGTTTTCTTGGGAAAAAAAAAAAAGCAAAACACTAGAGTGATTTGCCATTTCCTTCTCCAGTACAAGCAGGGTTAAGTGACTTGCCCAGGGCCACATAGCTAGCAAATATCTGAGGACAGATTTGAACTCAAGTATTCTTAACTCCAGGTCTGGCACTCCATTCACTGAGCTACCTAGCCCTCCTAGGATTTACATTTACTTATATTTATTATTTATATTATTATTATTTATAGAATTTATCATTACCTCATTTTATTCTCACAGCAATCCTAGAAGGTAGGTGCTATTATCACCAATTTACACATGAGGAAACTGAGGCAAATAAAAGTTAAGTAACTTGCCCAGGATCACACAGCTAGAAAATGTCTGAGGTCAAATTTGAACTCAGATCTTCCAAACTTCAGGTCCAATCCTCTATTGACTGTGCCATTTAGCTACAAAGATACTGAACAAGGCTAGCAAGTTATTCCCCACATATGGAATAGGATTAGAATAGAGAATGAAGGAGAAATGTGGGAACAAATGGAAAGGAAGAGGGCTGGGACCCGGGAAGTAAGCAGAGGCCAATATATGGAGAATAAATAGCATGCAAAATAAGTGTTGAGCCTAGGTGGAGAGGGTTGGGCAGGAGGCGAGTTTAAGGACAAAAAGGTTGTCTCACTCCACATATCTAATCAATTATTATCAGTTTACTTCTACAGCCTCTCTTGTGTCTATCCCCTTCTCTCCAGGCACACAACCCTTTCTGTTCTCCCTGGCACTTAGCACAGTGGCCAATACATAGCAGGTATTTAATAAATACTCACTAACTTGACTCTAGTACCACCCACATTAGAGCCCAGTCACTTTTGGCCTGTTCAATTACAAGAGCCTCCTAAATGGCTTCCCAGACTGTCTGTCCCCTTCCTGATCAACCTCCACACGGCTGCCAGAGTGATATCCCTAAAGCACAGACTTGGCCATGTCACTCTCCTACTTAAAAGATTCCAGCAGTTCCCCATTGCTTTAGGATAAAATACAAAATCCTTTCTCTGGTATTGACCAATGGGGCTCCAGCCCACCTTCCCAGGCTCATTCACACACTGTACATGCCATCCAAATAAGACTATTTGCTGCTCCTTGCACACCACAAACCATCTCCTATCTCCATAGAGGCTGGTCCTTATGGCCAGAATGTGTTCCTTCCACCTTTTAGAATGCTTAGCTTTTTCTAAAGCTCAGCTCAACTCAGCCTCCTACATAAGACTCTTTTTGATCTGCTCAGCTGCTAGCATGCCCCCAAATTACTTTATATATGTTTTGTATTTTTGTATATATGCAAATACACATGCATCTATATGTAAGTATGCATACATACACATACACACATATGTTGTTTCTCCCAACAGAATGAAAGCACCCTCAGGGCAGAAATTGTTTTGCTTTGATATCCTCAGCACCTCACACAGTGCAGTCTACTCAACTGTAAAATGAGGTTGGGCTCTATGGTCCCTGAGGAGCCTCCTGATTCTGGATCCATGATTCTGTAACCCATCAGGGTTTGAGAGCAGTTGAAAGAGCATTGGAATGGCAAGCAGGAGACCTGGATTCCAGTCTCAACTCCGTTTACTAAGTTCTCTGACCTTGGATAAATCACTTCATCACTGTAGATCTCCTACCCTATAAAATAAGGAGGTTAAACCAGATGATGTCTGAGGTTGGCATTTTAAGGCTCACTCTGAGTCAAATCTACCCTTGTCGATGTTGGATTGAAACCTATTGCATGTAGTTCCCTGTGCAAGGTCAATAAGGACATGGTGATCTTCCTCCAGTATATTCACCCCTCTGCTGGTGTAATTACATTATCACCCATGCAGTTCTATTACCAAATATAGTTTTGGCGATAGGGATGGGCAAATAACCCCCAAGAGAACTGACTGTCAACATTTGCAAACAATTCATATCTTCATCTCCTTCCTCAAGGTCTTCTCTAGAGGAATATCTCAGTGCCCAGCTTTTCTAGAAATATATCCCTGGACACTGGGCTGCACATGGGCCTGCCTTTCTCTTCTCCATCAAGTGCCCGGATTCTTAATTTAGGAGCTAATTCTGGTTCAAATTACTCGTCTCAGAGATAGAATTAGAGGCTGGGTGATGATTTGGAAAATACAATCAATTTACTCTAGTTGTTCTTACATGTCAGATCCCTACAGTAATGAAGAATTTACTCCAACCCTGATACTGACAAGGAGCCATTAGCCATGGGAGTCAGGAATGGCCTGTCGGAAACCAATAGCACAATTGCTAAGAGTCACCTCTGAAACTGGGGGGAGGCAGCAGGGGGTGGAGGCAGAAGCTCTCAGGTGGTCAGAAAGTGAGAGGTCTAGGTCTAGGTGTGTGGTTGCTCACTCCTTGGCAAAGTAGAGCAACTCCCTGAGAGCAGAGAAGGTATACTCCCATGGCTCCAGATATCACAAATTAGTATGCCTTCTCCTGCCCTCCCTAAGGAAGTCAAAAAAAAAAAAAAAAAAGAGAGAGAGAGAAAGAGAGAGAGAGATCTTATGGGCTATGGGATAGGACCCCATTGTCCTCTAGGGAACTTCTCCCATTCCCCCAAGCCCTGGCAGATGTCCAACCTGAGGCCCCACAGTGGTCATCAATGTCCAGAGCCCAATCTAGTGTGTTGTAAGAGATGGCTCATCCCATCATTCATCTTCACTGTTGGCTCAAGGAGGTTTAAATGGCTTTGTACGAAAAAAACTCTATGCATATTTCATGAAATACATTTCCCTGCCTGTTTAATTGTGGGATCCTTCAGGGAGGTAGGGAGACTCACCACTCCTAGTAAAGCCATTTGAGCTGATGGATGGGGCTCTAGCCTTCATCTAGACAGGGAGGGGGAAAAAATAAGCTTCTCCATCAAGGGTTACTGACCTCTTCTAAACTCTGCAACAAAAGCAGCATGAAAGGCTACCTGTCACAATACAGGAGGACTCAAGGACCTTCTATCTGACCTTGGGCAAGTGTCCTATCCCTTCTGAGCTTCAGTTTTCCAGACTATAAAGTAGGTGAATCCCTTTTCTCTTCACCTGCCATCTCCCCTCTTTTCACACACACCCCTTTCCCATCCATACCTACTTCACAGGGACATACTAAGGTTTCACAGACACACTCGCTATATTTAGCACAATAATATTACATTACATTAATATACCACCCTTTGGTCAGTCATTCCCCAAAAGATGGGCTCCCCCTTCATTTTCACTTCTTTGCAACTATAAAAAGAACTACTATACATATCTTCATATATATGAGTCCTTTTCCTCCTTTGATCTCTTTGGGTTATATAGGCTTAATAAGAGTCTTGTTGGGTCAGAGGGTATGCACAGTTTAGTGACTTTGGGGGAACATTTTCAAATTCCAAATTTCAGAATAGCTAGACCCATTCACAGCTCCACCTACATTGCACTAAAATGTACCTGTTTTCCTGCAACCTCTCCAACATTTCTCTTTTTTTTCTTTTCTTTTCTTTTTTTTTTTTAGTCATCTCTGCTAAACTGGTATGAGTTGAAACCTTGGTTGCTTTAATTTCCTTTTATCTAATCACTAGTGATTAAGAGCATTTTTACATATGGTTGTCAATAGCTTGGATTTCCTCCTCTGAAAACTTCCTGTTTACATCCTTTGACCATTTATCAGTTGAAGAATGTAGTCACTAAATACAAATGCTTCTCTCTTGGGGGAGCCTAAAAACTACACACACACACACACACACACACACACACACACACACACCCTGAGTCAAGGCAACATGGAAACTCTTCATACTAATTTCTAGGAAACATGAATCATCTACCTTCAGTAGATTTGGAGACACTCAAAATTTTGCCAAACACTCAACTCCAGTATTTGATTCTTTTTTTTTTATCAGAAATTATGGGAGGCAAAATAATAGTTCATATTTATATAGAGTATATCACGTAGCTCTATCTGTACAATAACCCTATGAATTAGGTAATACAAATATTATTTTACCCATTTTAAAGATGAGGAAACTAAGGCTGAGAAGTTATTTAATTTGACTTGGCCAAGGTCAGACAACGAATAAGTGACAGGCCCAGAACTTGAATCTAAGTGACCTGACTCTAAATTCTTTTGCCCTATACAACAAACTGCCTAGATAGATCCTTCTGGAGATAATATTAGAGCTGTCTCTATGGATCATCATAGCTCACTCAGCTAAGCATAGGAGAGGGCTCCTTTCCATCCAAGTAGAACTGTAGGTGATCTGAAGGCAATGATAATATATTTGGGAAAGAGGTGAGTCTGGGGGACCAAGAATCCAGAACTTCCAAAGGTCTTCCACCATCTTCTTCCCTCTACACTGATCTCAGAGAAGTAGACTATTGAATTCAGTCCCTGAGCTATAGAGAATCTAGAAGATCAAATCTTTCTTGGGTTCTCCTACCTACCCAGCCACCTACCCCCTCACCCCCATCTCTTTATTTCAAGCTGGCCGAAGGAGGCTATAGTCACTTTAAATAAAAATCCTATTTTATTCAAAGTAACATAATCACACTCACTCACACACAAACACACATATATACACATCTCACAAGCTTTCCCACACACCCTCCAAATGTCACAGAATTGGATTGTGCACAGATGGTAAGCTTAGTCTCACGGATCCCTCTCCTGCCAAGCCCAGGTATGCTGTCCGGATTCCTGAAATCACTGGGTGTCCAGATGTGGGAGCATATGCCTCTCATCAACAGAGCCAGCCTCGGTGCCATAACATAGATATGTATATATGAGACAGTAAAACCTACATTATTGGGGATTTAGGGTGTTTGCATTGCTGAATGAGGGATTAGAGACCAGAAAGCCCAAAATGACCATCCACTTTCAAAGAACAGAGCTAGACAGCTCACACCGCAGTATAGGGGCCAAGGGGTTCTGTATGGCTAACATTCATTCTCTTCATATACTCCATGGCAAGGACACTGCCTGCCTGACCTCAGAGCTCCCTATGTACATCTAGGCAACCATCAAACCATCTCCATTCTGTAGTTTGCCCACCTCCCAACAGGGTGGTATAGCTACCTCTGGGGTATTTAAAAAAAAAAAAAAGATAAGACTGAGGCTCCAAAAAGAGATGAAATTGGAGGGAGAATGTGTAGAGTGTTCACTAGAGCTAATTGAATTAGCAGGAAAAATGTATTGTGGTATCACTAAGCTACCCTACTCCCAGCAACCCCTAGATTCTCAGGGGTGGGAAACAGAGGGCCACAAGTGGCCTCGGGACCCCAGGTATCCCACCTCTGCAACAAGGCACAAGCAAACACAATAACCTTGGTTCAGAGACTCCATCCCTCTCCCCGCATCCCCAGGCTTCCTCTCCAGGGCCTCAGCTTTGGTCTCATCAGCCTATTTCCTTTACCAAGAGTCAGAAGGCAACATTCCCTCCTCCTCCTCACCCACATACTGTCTCACCTTTCCCTTTTCCCCATTGTTCCCTGCCTCCCTCTCCTCAGGCTCTGGTTTATTCCATAATGCCAAAATGGCATTTGTTCTGGGTTCTCCTCTGCTGCATTGTCACATGTCTATGTGCCTCCCTTGGGCTCCAGGGTCCCCAAGGGCAAAGAAGCAGCTGTTTGCCATGCTCTATACAGGCACCTATGGGGCCAAACCAGCCATGGCTGAGAGAGTCAGACCCCACTGTTTCTGGGCTCTGCTCTTTCTTCAGCATTGAAGAAACTGGAGAAATTCTTTGGGAACAGAGCTGAGAGTATTTCTTCAGTGTCACTGTGGGTCCGTGCTCCTCCTTCCTCTCAACCCACTCTCTTTCCACCACCATCACCCCTCCCCCCCCCAAAAAAAAAGCCTCTCAGCAGAAACAAACATTTCCAATGAGAGTTCCCATGTTTACTGCCAGGTAAATTGTATTTACTGTGCCTAGAATTTGTCTGCACAGCATTCTGCTAGTCAGAGGCCTCTTCTCCCACCTCAGGAAGCAATTAGCCCTCAGCCCCTTCAGTGGGGGTTGGGAAATAAGCCAGCCTAGACCAAGTGTTCTTAACCTTTTTAGTATCATGGATCCCTTTGGTCATCTGATGAAGCCTATGAACCCATATAATTTTTTAAAAATTCAAAATTGAAAGAAAAGCTAAATTTCAGCTAGAGATTAGTTAAATTCCCCATTCAAGTCCAAGGACCCACTGAAAACTGTCCTCAGATCTCAGGTTATGAACCCTTTCACTAGATGCTGGGACAGTCTTCCATAATAATCCCTACTTACCTTTGTCTCCCCCTAGGGCTTTCTTTGGTTCAGGGTTCCTCTGATTGTATTTTATGTTTCTAAGTAGCCCCCAGCTCTAGAACACAAAGAGGAGGCATTCTGAGCCACAGAGACCTCAGGCTGAAGAGGACCTCCATAGGTCAATGCATCTAAGTTCCTACATTTCAAAAGAGGCTGGTTCAAAGATAAGTAAGGGCAGCTCTATAGATAATCTCACCCCCAAGTTCTCATGTTTCACCTAATATGCCAGCAACCTGGACAAGGTAGGAAAGTACTTGGGTGTCCCAGATATAATAATAATAATACCTGGAATTCATATGGCACTTCATGACTTTTGAAGCGCCTTCTCATTTATTATTTCATAGCCTCCATGGCCCTATTTCCTCTTCATTAAAATAGGATGATAAGAATGTCCTCACACCTGCCCCCACAGGGATGTTGGATAGATTAAATGAGATAATGTAGGATAATTATATTCTATAAATGTAATAAGTTTTTATTAAATGGCATAGTCAAGATTGCACAACAATTCACCAGTAGGGGGATAGAGGTCTGAAACGCAATTCTTCTGGCCATCATTTCAGTCCCTGCAGCATCTATGTCAATCGTCCTGATGTTTGTTGAAAGGCTAAGCCATAGGCATGGACCATTCGGAAATCTTGAGTGGATTGGGCCTCACCCCAGAAGAATTCAAGTACGTTTGAGTGGGCCTATGAGGTTTCTTCTGCACTTTTCCATGAGAAAAGGAAAAGTAGTGGCCTTGGTTCCTAGAGGCTCGGCCCACACAGCACCAATGGATCTGGTGACCTCCCCAGACCCCCCTGGGGAAATCATTCAGCCTGGATACCATTTAGGTGTATCCCAAGTCCTCTCTATATATAAAGCACCAAAGGCTAACTGAGTCTCATTGAGAAGAGATAACTTGAGAAAGCCGGAGGGGAGTAGTGGAGGTCAAGAAAGCCCTGACTCAAGGAAAGCAAATGTCAACAAGACAGATGATATCACCCAGAATAATAATGATCTATACTCCTGACCACCACCAGGGTAAGATCCTGCTGTATGATCTTCTCTGATATGTTTCTTAATGTTGTTTCATCAGCACCAAGAAGATGTGGTTGTACTTGTTGAGCTGCCTGGCCTCCACAGTCTGCCTCCAGGCCACCTTCTCACTCTGGCCAAACCATGTAGATCCCTCTAATACACCTTATATTTTCTTCTTCCTATTCCTTATACCTAGAATGCTCTTTGAGGTTTCCCCCTTCATATTTTTCTTTCAGCATCCTTCTCACACTACAAAACCCAACTCAAATGGTGCCTTTTCCGTGAAGTCTTCCTTGACCCTTCCCTTTTCTTATGGCAAGGGACTTTCCCATTAACTTCCAGTGTGAGGGTCTCCAGGCAACGAACTACACCTTTAAAAAGTTGAGTTTAAAGAGAGATGATTCGTATTTTTCCTCTGCTGCAATTCTAGAGGCACCTACCTGATGGTACAGTATATAGAGAGCTGGCCCTGGAATCAGAAAGACCTGATTCCAGTGTGACCTCAGACCCTTCCTAGCTGAATGACCCTGGGCAAGCTACTTAACCTCTGTGAGCCTCAGTTTCTTCACCTGTAAAATGTTGATAATAAAAGCACCTACCTCCTAAAGTTGTTGTGAGTCTCAAACAAGATATTTATAAAGCACTTAGCATAGTGCTTGGCATACAGTAGGTATCCAATAACTGTTTATTCCTTTCCCTTAGCCCCTGGTTTCCTGAAGCCCCTAAAGTTTCCAATAATAGGGGCACAGTACACATACAGAAATAACCCCCTGCCATTCCCACAACAATAAAAGAAGAAGAAATTCACCACTGTTCTTAGTCCTTTCAGAGCCTCCTCCCCTTTCTTCTCCTAACACCCTGTGCTCTCAAAATGCCCCAGATCCCTCCAGGTACAGAGGAAAGTGATCTTATAAACAAATTCACAGTAAGGTGTGTGTGTGTTAGTGTGTTAATATTCCTAGGAGCATTTGATTTTTTTAAGGACTCTGAAAGTGATTATCCTCAAACTGATATCCTCTGTTGATATCCAAATATTTAAATTGATATTCTCTATTGATAGAATTTCAGGCACTGTGTGGGGAAAAAACTGGTGGCCAGGGCCTTGCAGGAATTCCTTAATGACTACTAGGCACTCCATGGGCTGACTGGCCTGATGGTAAGGTAATAAGAGGGTAGGAGTCTGGGGCTAAGGTGGGAGGGGTAGCTGCTCCTTCTTTCTTCCCCCCACCACCCCAAGTCATTTTGCCTGGGTGTTTAAGGCAGAAGGAGAGGCTGGCGAAGATGAGAAGCATAATTACAAGTCAGGAACAGACAAAAGCTGCTACTGAATCCGAGGCCTAGGCAGTTGGAATCCACAAGGGGAACAATTAACTGATAAGAGTAAACTAATTGTTATTCATATTAAATTAGGGCACAGGTGATTTGGAAAAAATCTATAGACCCTCCCATATGCTTTGCGGGTTTTGCATTGCAGATGATGGTTTTATGGGGCCCTTCTGGGATTCGGATTATAGAAGCAGAGCATGGAGAAAACTGGAAGGCCAAGATCTTGTCCCTGCTTAACTACACAATAAACACATGAATGTTCATACAAGGGGAGAGGGCTATGGGTTTGCATATTAAGCATTTCTTGTGTTGGGCTTTAGGGGCAGGTTTTGAAAGGGCAGAGTGTGGAAGGCCAGATACTCCCAGGAGGTGAGAGGGTGGGCTTCGGGGAGAAAGATTCAGTCACCTGAGAAACCCAGACCCGGAAGGCACAATATCCAGCTGTGGAGTGCACAATTCCTGGGAGCTCCTCTGGCCATGGGGTGAGCCTAAGTGTACACAGCAGTGGAGAGTGGGGGTGGGTGTGAGGGATAGGGGGCAGTCTTGACTCTGTTCAATGTGAATCTGGTGAATGGAGAGGGTGGGGTGAGGGGGAATCATGAGGGGTGGGGTGGAGTTTTGTATGAGCAGCATCAATGCAAAGCTGGGATGCAATTAATCTGCCTGGGAGGCCTTTTTTTTTTTTTTGGCCACACCAGCTTCACCAAGGAGGCCTCTTCATTCTGATTTTAATTCTACATTATTGTTTTAAGTTGGCTCTAAAAATTAATATTTAAAATAAGAAATAGGCCGTAAACAGAGCCTGGGGCTAAATTGTAGGATGTGTCCCTAGAAAGGGGATTTCATGATGATTATTGTTATTATAAGGACGAGGCTGGTATGTGCATGGGAGTTATGTATCCTTTCTTGTTCCATCATATTCAGATTTCCATTAGCTAAAGACAGAACCAAAGCCTCCTTCTCCCAATAGCCCCTACCACCAAGGAAACATCTACAGAATTACAGAAATAGGGGCAGCTAGGTGGTGCAGTGAATAGAGCACCAGCCCTGAAGTCAGAAGGACCTGAGTTCAAATGTGAGTTCAGAAACTTAACACTTGCTAGCCCTGTGACCTTGGGCAAGTCACTTAACCCCAATTGCCCTGCCCACCCCCCTGCAAAAAGAAAAGAAAATTACAGAAATATCAGAATTGGAAGGTTTAGAGGTCATCTAGTCTAATTCTAATAGGATGAATCCTTAACCCAGAGGAGTGAAATGATCTGTCCAATTCACATAATGAATTAGTGGCAGACCTGAGGCAGCTAGGTGGCAAAATGAATAGAATTTGGACTTGCAGTCCGGAAGAACTGAGTTCAGGTCTGATCTCAAATACTTGCTGTGTGACCACCTGGGTAAAACTCTTAAACTCTATATGCCTCAGTTTCCTCAATTGTAAAATAGAGATAATAATAGCACCTATTCCTCAGGGTTGTTGTGAGGGGTAAAAATAAGATAATATTTGTAAAGCATTTTGCAGATGCTAAAGCACAATATGAATATTAGTCATTGTTATGATATGAAAATGATTTGAAAAGTTTAAAGTGCTATATAAATACTAGTTATTATTACTTGAATCCATTTCCATCCTTCTTTTCCCACTATACCTTCAGGTATGTCTTTACTCAATCCCACAGTTGTAGAAAAGAAGTAAGAAGGCATGGTCCTTGCCCTTGAAGAGTTTACAGTCAAAGCATAGGTCCTCCTAGGGTTTGGGAGTTTAGAGAATCATATACACATGCAGAAATCAACCAAAGCACATAATTACCATCAAGACAATGTTGAAATGTCACCTTTGGGACCTGACCTGGCTCAGATGTGGGTGGTAGTGATGGTAGGTGAGACATAATGGGACTCTTAATTCAAATGGGGTTGAGAGACAGGATGTGAAATCTAGATAGTTTGTTGGATCCCCTCCA
>NW_027187419.1:50618619-50659687 GCF_028583685.1 Petaurus breviceps papuanus | reverse complement strand
CCCCCCGCCTCCTGGTCTTCCCGGCTCCTGCATCCTCCCCATCCGTGCCCGCAGCTCAAGGCTCTCCCCCTTGCTCTCCAGCTCGCCGCCACCGCCGCTGTACAGAGCCCCTTTATGCATCTCTATCAGTACCCATCCCATGTCCGTCCCTGTGTGAGGAGGGGGAAGGGCAGGCTCCCCACACACACCCCCACCCCGGAGGGAGTAGACTGAGGCTGTCAAACCAGGCTAGGGAGGCACCGGAGAGAGGGAGGACTGGGGGGGAGGGGGGGGTCCTCCGGTTGGGGAAGGCGCTGCCTGGGAATGGTGATGGTGCGTGGCTGTGAGGTCTCCTAAAAGAAGAAACCCCTAAACAAAACACAGCAGTTCCAGCTGAGAAAAGAAAAAGGCTTTCAGTTGCTGGGAGGTGGGGGGAAGAGACAGAGATCTGAAACCTACTCACCAGATTCCTACAAACTGTCCCAGGCTAATGGGCCATCTGCCCCTTCCTCCCCATCCCTAAACAAGTCTTTTATCATCATGTTCCCCACTAGGAATAGAGGGGAAGAGAGAAATCAGGGGGCGATTCGGGTCCCTTTACTCCATTCCTGCTTCCACCGCCATCAGCCATTGGTCTCCCCATTCATCCTTAGCCTGAGCTAACTTCTCTGATGGGGACACAGGATCTGAGGGGCTCCAGCTCTAAAGGATCCTAGGAATGATGGAGGAGAAAAGAGAATAGTTGGCAGAGATTTCTAAGAGTCTGTGATTACCTGTGGGATGGTGAGGAGAAAGCTAGTGACTCCAATTTACAGCTCACCTCCCCTTAGGTCTTTCCATATCTAAGGTCCCTGGGCCCCCTGCTCTCCAAAGTCAAAGAGTACAACTTTAAAAATAGCAGCTGGGAGATAGAGGAGGGAAGAGGAGAAGAAGTCACAGGACCCATCATTGCCAGGGAATAGAGGTGACAGCCTGGCACAGAGTAACTAAGGTCAAGAGACTCCCCCTTCCCACACGCACAAAATAGATATACATATCCTTCATACCCAGTGAGTTCAAAGGTCTTAGTCCCTAATTACTGTCTTCAGTTCTGAATGAAGTTAGGGTGACTTTTTTGATGAAAGGCATTCGAAGTTTCCTTGACACAGGCCTTTGGAATAGCCTCCTTTACTAACCTCTTGTCTGCATCCTGTAACTGGGGGAAGCATATTGTCAGGAGTTGTTTGTGACATGGGGCACCCAGAGTATAAGGAGAACTCCAGAACTGGGCAGCACGACCATGTCTTGTGGTTTGATTACATCGCACAGCGTCATGATGGTTTGTGAAGCATTGTGTTGTTGGAACACACCCTTCAGTTTGTGTGGTGGGTGTTATATAGCTCTACAAGTTAATGTGGCATGGTTGGTAAGCATCACTGGATTGTGTGGCATAATTATATAGCACCATAAGAATTGTTCTGTTTTGCCGTTGTGTTCTATAGCTTGACAATTTCACTACCCTACCCCTTGGTACCATGGAAGACAGGAATTGTGACATTTCCCTTAAATCCTGCAAGGTAGTGACTGCTAACTGAACAGACCCAGAATCCAATACATCTCTCTCTCTTCCAGCCACACTAGACAAAGACATTTACCCCTTGGGTCGCTCAAGGTGAGTGCCCACTTCTAACTTCAAGAACTCATTCTGGTTGCTAATAGCCCTTCTGCTACTGTGTTCTTCATGTCTTTTTTGGTGCTGTTAAAAAGAGGAAAGGTAGTTTGGAGGGGAGTAGAAAGGGTTAAAGCCCTTGACTGTTCTCAGAGGTGCCCTAGTGTGGCCAGGGGCACCTCTTATGCAACTGCTTTTCACCCTGCCTTAAAATAGTTGGGTAGGGGAGTGGTCGTGTGTGTGTCTACATACATATAAGCAAGTTAAAGGTATTTGAGCTGGTGTACATGTGTGCCTCAGCATATTCATTGGGGAAAAAGAGAATTGTGCATGTATGTCCCACGTTTTGGTAGGTGATCATGTAGATTTGTTCAGACTTTTCTACTGGGAGAACCAAATCACATAGAAGCTAAGTCCCCAACTACAAGACTGATGGGGAAGAGTTGAGGGGAGGCCCAAGCCCAGGGGTAGTGCCTCACTTCTCCCATTCACTGCTAGAGTTAGGTGGAGTTTTCTACAGTGGCCATATTGAAGATAAATAAAGCCCCAGAGAAGAGGAGGGTGGTGGTCAAGGTGGGCTTTCTCCTTTCCCCTGATAAATTCTGGGTGGAAAAATAGTGTTAGCCAGAACCAGGTCTTGAATTGAAGTGAGGGGAACAGAAAGGAAATTGGGCCCTGCATGGGAGTTAAGATTCAAGATAGGGCTCTGGCAACAAGGTCATCAAGGGCAGTATCTTTGATCCACCCCCACAAGCTGGTCTAGACAATAGGAACAACCAAATTGCCATCTGAAACCTGCACCAAACTAGAAAATTAGAGGAAGGTAGTAAGCAAGGAAGAGAGAGAGAGTTCTCTGAGTAAGTATATTGACCACTGGAAACCAGGACTTATATGTGGTGTACAGTTTCTTGCATTTCATGATCAGAATTATGTCTCCAATAAGACCAGGGAAAGAGAGGGACTTCTTTGCCAATCTCTGGAACAGCCTCTACTTTTGCTTGGGAAAATCTAGGATGGAAGTGAGTCCTGGAGGGGTCCCTGTTGCAGGGTAGCAGAGCACCTAACTTTGGACCTAAAGGGAAGAAATTTCATTCCAGTGAACTGAATGGAGACAGGGGAAATTTAGGTAGAACAGCTAGCTGGGCAGGGTTCCAGAAGTTGGTGCACATGGAAAGCATTTCACCGAGGCTTCCACTCAAGTTGAGCGTACCAGTGAGACCTAGGACTCCAGGCCCTCCCATCATCCTCCTACCACTGTCAATGCCTTTCTACAAATGCAACCCAGACCCCAAGAATGAGGAGTGGCCTTGGCAACCGATTGAAAGAAAAAAGGAGATTACCAAAGGGACCTAACCTTCCTGAAGCTGGTTCCAGAGAAATGCTAAACAGGGCTCAGGCTCAGGCCACTGCCTCTCCATCCTTATTCTCCACTACTTGGACAACAGAAAAAAACAAGCATGTTTCCTCAAAGACAATTGAGTAAAATGTCTGATGATTCTTTAGCAAGGGCAGAGGGATCCCATAGTTGTGATTAGTTAAAGATGGCAAGGACCCTACCTCTCAACCTCCACTACATCCCACTGGGATGTAGTCAGGTACCCTAGAATCATTTTTCATGGGAGTTCCTATACTAACCAGTGCCAGAACAAGTCAAAGTATTGTTGATGCAGCCTCCCCCTTCCCTCCTGTGGTCCATGTCTTTCCCACACAGTGGTTTCTTCTCTCCCCAAAGCCATGCTTTCTCCAGCACCCCAGAACTGTGCACAGCTTAATCCTTACTTAACCCATGCCAAAAAGAAACCAAACTTTGCACCACTAGGTGATTGCATTCTTTTGCAAAGTTACAAAGGGATTTTAAAAATAAGGATGAGCTATTCATTGGGATCATCATTAAACAGTATTTTATAGATTTACCATCAAGTGGCCATTTTAAAAAGAATTTATGGGGATGAACTCTACCAAGAAATGAAGAAATAAAGCACAATATAGTGAACTCTTGATTATTAATACCAATGACAGAGGACATTGGTCATATGAATTCATAACCCTGGATAATCCAAAATAATCTATATGTATTTCTTTGGATTGCATTATATGATCTTTTTTGTGCGGGATTTTTTTTTTTTGCAGCAACAGCAAATTTACCCTCTTAATGAGATTTGGCTAAAGCCAATATTAAAATGAGTTTGCATTCCCTGAGCACACACCAACTGATGGCAGGGCAGACAGCCCAGAAGAAAACTGGATGGCAGGGGTAAGCCAAACAGGATTAAAACTGTGCCACTGATAAGCTATGCAGTGGTTTATCCACAGGTGGAAAATCAAGAGTTGACTGCATACCCCTCCAAAAAAAAGAATCTTGAGACTTCACATCATTTGTCCCTTTTGTTTTGAAGTTAGAACTATAGAAATGATTTCTCAGTGCCTGTGAATAATTCGGACACATGATAGGGAGGCAGCAAAGCAAAGAGGAAAGAGCTCTGTATTTGTAGTCAGAGGACAGGGATTCTGGGACTGGGGACAAGTCACAAATCTCTCTGTGACTCAGTTTCCTCTTCTGTAAAACAAAGGGGTTGGACTCAATGCTCTGAAAGGTCTTTTCAGCTCTAAATCTATGATCCTATGATATAAAGACATATATACATATACATCAAGAATCTGAAATTTCATGAGTAACTTACCAAGTGTTAGAAGGCTGAGTTATAGAGAAGTAAAGTGACTTGTCCATGGCCCTACAGTTAGGAAGTATAAGAAATAGGATTTGAACCCAAATCTTCCAAACTTGGAATCTGAAACATTATCCACTATGCCACACTGTTTCTCATAGGTAGTCATCATATATATATATATATGACATATTTAATATGTATGCATGTATATGTGTATATACATATTATAAGGTTGGGTTTCCTTTCCTTTCTTCTAGGACAAAAGTTTCCTCTTCAAGTATTAGACACTTTTAGTTGAACTAAGGTTAATATCCACACTTTTCCAGTGTAGCTCCAACTGCAAATATGCCCATACTGGTTGCCAAGGCATAATGTCAATTGACCTGATGTTGTTTCTCTCATGAGATTCTAGCACCTCAAGCTCAGAGTCAGAAAATCTCAGCATTAGTTTCAACAATTCCATCAGCAGCATCAGTATATGTGATTTCCATGAAAAGTGTATGATGGCTATCTTAGCATTGCCTTGATTACTGGAATATTTCCTGACTAATGAATCTCAAACATTCTTTTCATACTATACTATACCACACTACACTATCCCATCCCATCCCATACTATACTATTCCATCCCATACTATACCATCCCATACTAGTATTTTTAAGTCTACCAAAAAAGATGACAGAATTATATATTTGTATAATAATTTTACGTTTTCAAAGTACCTCTGCATTGATTAACTCATCTCATCTTCACAAACAGCATCCTGAGGCAGGGAAGAGAAGAATATTTATTTTACAAGTGAAGATTCAAAGGCACCAAAAGTTTGAGTAATTAGCCATCTATTAAGTAACTGCCAAAACTTGAATCCAAACTAAGAAATTAATCTGGTACATAGAACCTGAAGCCCTAAACTTGAATTTTTTGGGCTGGAATATATACTATGTTAGATGTGAAGTGTGATGTTACAGTCTGGTTCTATTAGACTTCACAAATACCCAGCAAAAGGAAAGGGGTGTGAACTAAGTCTTAGGAGCTGTGAAAATGAAGCCAGGGATTTCCAGCTTAGGAAAATTACTCATAAAAGAGTTCAGAGGAAGGGGGTGATGACAATGAAGAGAAGATCCTAGAGTTATGAAAGTGCCTAAAAAATTCTGAAAGCATCCTAGATTGTCAACTCCTTGAGGCCAGAGATGGTGTGTCTTTTTTCTCTCCTAAGTTGCCAGCACAGTGCCTTGCACATAGTAAATGCTTAAAACAAATGTTTACTGAGTGAATGAATGCTGCTGACAAACAGTTACCCCCAAAGAGATAGGGACTGAACCTGTAATTTCATTTATATAAGGGAACTCCCAGATGATGAAATTCCCCCTCCATAATGCAGGTTGGCATCTTCTCTGCAATTTAGAGTCCTAGAAACTGCCTGTGGTAGAGTACTGATAAATTAAGTGACTTGCCCAATATCACCCAGCATTGAGTATCATTGGTTGGATTTAAACAGAGGTCTTCTTGGCTCTGAGGCCAACTCTCTATCTACTGCCATGACGCCTCTCTTTCCTCACCTTATCTAGGTCTATTCAGGGACTTCTTTTTCCAAAGGAACATTTCTCTAATTTTGTAATGGAAATCAATGAGAAAATACAATTTGTTTCACAGGAAATTTTTCTGGAACACATTGCGTCTATGAAGCAAGCCATATTTGTAGTATGACATTCTATCAGAGCTAAATATCTGGTTGAATTATGTTATTTTCACTTCCACTGAAATGTGCTGGCCAAGTGTAGCAGATCCTTTTTTTGGGAAGATATATGCAGCTGAAGTCATGTGTTTTCAAAAATCAAAATGTTATTATCAACAACATGAACCTGTCCACAGAAAGCAGGTGAGACAAAATCAGTTCATGTCAAAGGAAAAGAGAGAAGAAAGAAGGGAAAGAAGAGAGGAGACTAATTAGTCTAATCCCCTCATTTTACAGATGAGAAACTGAGGCCCAGGGGAGAGTAAATTACTTTCCCACAGTCACACAAAAATTTTGAAAGATGATCTAGAACTTGGGTAGCCACTTATGGTCCCAACTCCACCATTACTTGTTAATGTGACATCAGGCAAGTCATATGCAAATGGTGGTCCAGCAGATAGATCCCTAGAAGATCTGAGTTCAAATCCAGCTTTGGATCTAGCTGGATGTGACCCTGGGCAAATCACTTAATCTCTGCCTGCCTCAGTTTTCTTATCTATAAAATGGCGATTAATAATAGCACCTACCTCATAGAGTTCTTGTGAGAATAACATGAGATAATATTTGTAAAGCACTCTGCAAACTCTAAAGCACTATATATATATGTTTATATATATATATGTTCCAGTCATCATTATTTTGTTTCTGAGCCTCAGTTTCCCCATTTGCAATATGAAGAGAAGGGACTAGAACAGTATTTCTTGAACTGTGCTACAAGTAAGCATGAAATACCCCATTTGTTGTTTTGTTTTGGTGAACCTTATAGTGTTTGTTAGTAGGCATTAAAAATAATGATTTTAGAGGATTTTACTGAACAGTTTTACTACTGCCAGAATGTTAGACAACCATTGAACTAGAGTAATAGAATTTTGTCATAAGAAAGGGCTCAAACATCTTTTATCGACCTGCCTAAGATCACACAGCGTGGCTGGTAGCAGGCAGAACTGAGACTATATAGTAGAACCCAGGACTTCTGATTGGCAATTCAGTTCTCTTTCTACTAAACTACCTTGCCTCATTGCCTGTCTCCAAAATCACAACAGAACAAGGATGACAAATAACACAGAGTAGTACACCTAGGCTTAGGGAGTGAGAGGCTCTCCCTGGGGGCCACCTCTCCTAGGGATGGAGAAGGAAAAACGACTGACCTTCTTTGTTAGTAAACCATGCCCTCCTAGCAGGTCTGCATCAAGCAACTCCAGGGCTCAAGAAGGTCAGGACCTCCTATGCCATCATCAACAGATTATTTATTTATTGTTTTAATAACCATCAACAAAAACTAACATTCAAGTACAGAACCAAAATAAAACATTATTAGATACAAAATAATAAATTATCTATAATTTGTTTTCAATTCTTTCCACTTACCAGATTAACAAAAATGTCCTGTTAGTCTCCTCAGCAACTTTAAAAAATAACAATAATTCATATTTATGTAGTTCTTTAAGGTTTAAATCCTTATATTACAACAATTCTGGGAGGCATGCAATATGAATATCATTATCCCTATTTTGCAGGTGGAGAAACTCAGACTGAAAGAGATAAAGTGAATTATTTGTCATCGTACAACTAGTATTAGAACCCAACAAACTCAAGTCTTCTAGCTCCAAATGCAATGTTTCTCCTATCTCACCATGCTGAAATAGGAAGAAAACAAGTAAAACAATGACTCAATAGAACTGAAAAACTAGGGTAGACAACTAGAGTTTTGACCCAGGTGGGAAATTTGCATCAGGGTCAGAAATTTAGAGGGTAATAACAGCATTAATACTTCCCTTAAAGAAAGCAAGAAGAAGATAGAACCAGTGATGACAGGATGTTGAGAAAAGCAGTGTAGACCATTTTCTCTGGAGATGGGAAGATATGTAACTAGAGACCTGCTTTGTTTTAATTTGAGAGTAGAAAGTGAAGGAAGACCAAGGAAAGGGGGAATACCCAAGAACTCTGGCCAGGCTGAAGGACAAGGAGGGAGGCCCAGACCAACCCAGTCCCCAAGACTCAGTCTTCTCAATATTGGAAGCAATGGCCTAGAGTTTCAGAGGAGGCCAGGTGAGGCAAGAGGTATGCAATGTACAATCCTCTACATCTCACCACAGGCTGGAGTAGGTGCAGATCTCTGCTACCACTGTGGGAAGCTTCTAGCCTGCCTTTCCAAGGGTGGATAGATTGGGACCTTTATTATTGGGATTTGGAACTGGGAAAGACCAAAGGGCTCCATTCCCCTGTCATCTTTCATCCTGAGTCACAAGATCAGGAGGTAGTACTCTGAAAAGAAGGGCTCAGTCCCAAATGAGCTTTGCTTATATCTCACGTGGCTAAATGTAAGCAATATGGCTGAATGAGTACTGGAATGGAAGTCAGACTAGGGTACTAGTCCCTGCTCTGACACTAACTCTAGGTCTTTTTCCTCCTTTGTAAATGAAGTAATGGATAAATATAGTCTCTAAGATTCCTTCTATTGTTAACAGTGTGTGAGTACATGAAATGAGGGATTAATTTGACTTCACCCCTTCTCAGCCTCAATTTCAATAAGAATTGAATGAGTCTTTGTGACCTTGTGCAAATCTTATTAAAATCTCTGAGGCTCTAGTTTCCACTTATGTAAAATGAAGGAGATGGACTCAGTGGTCCCTAAGGTGTCATCTAGCACTGGTGTTCTTCTGTGATACTTTTGATGCTTCTGGGGCAGGGCTTTGGTTCCAAGCTTCCTTCCATCCCCTTTCCCCAAAGTGTATATCTATTTGCCATAATAATTCACCTCTGTCCCCAAGGAGTCATGCTTCTTGGATGCCAAGCATGAAGAAACAATTGACCTTAGCACTTAGTTATCAAGAATAATTAGTTAAAATTAAAAGTTTATATGGCTAACTTCTTTTTCCCAGGGGCCTCCCCAAAGCCAACCCCATGGGTCCCAGGCTTTCTCTGATCACAAGGGCAGATGTCACCATGGTCTCTTTATTCCTGACATGGAGCAGTCTCTACCCACCCATCCTTGGCAGTTGAGGGTATCTTTTATGCCAGTTGTCTAGTTTACAAACACTCTTGGTGACATCTTCGACCATCAGCCAAATGGAATTTATACATATTGAATCTATTTGAAATTCTAAGGCTTAAAAATGAAGAGACTAGATAAAGTACCAGGGACCCTCCTTTCTTACAACGGGGTTCCCAAGGTTCATTTCCTGACTATTTAATCCTGGCCAGAAGTCCAGCATTCCAAACCTGCCCAGGTAAGCGCAGGGAAGGGAAGGGAATCCCCTAATATATTTCACTTGAGGAATCACAGAATTGTGATTATAGGGTAACAAAGTGAGCTGAGCCCCAAAACATTCCTAGCCCCTGCCCTGTTGTGCTCAAAGACAAGGGGCTGCTTTCTAGGAGTCATTAATGATGTGTCCTCTACACTACACAGTTAATTTAATAATTCATCCACTGTGACCAGGCAAGATTAGTGATTTTGACAGATTGTCATTAAGGAGCAGACCCTTTCACATGACCAGCCTGGGGCCTGTGCACTAGAATTCCCAGCAACTTTCACAGTTAGACTTCTCAATCTCTTTTTTCTTTTCCCTGCTTTTTGGCAGTCCTCCACCCTCACTACCATCCCCAACCTCTCTTTCTGCTTCCTTCCTGATGTCTCGTTTTTCCCCTCTCCTTTCTGTTCCCATAGCTCAATCTCTCTGACATCTTCCTCCTTTCTCACTGCTTCAATCCAGCCCCTTCTCTTTTTCTTCCAGTCTATTCCTTATATCTTCTAGTATAGGGGTTCTTAACCTGGGATTTCAGGGAGTCCATGAACTTAGGGGGGATATAGCTTTATTTTCATGAATCTTTGGTTTCTTTTGTAAATATATATATATATATATATATATATATATATATATATATAATATTTTATGCATCTAAAAACAGTTTTCTTGGGGCGGCTAGGTGGTGCAGTGAATAGAGCACCAGCCCTGGAGTCAGGTGGACCTGAGTTTCAATCCAGCCTCAGACACTTAACACTTACTAAACATGTGACCTTGGACAAGTCACTTAATGCCAATTGCCCTGCCTTCCTCCCTCTGAAAAGAAGAAAAACAACCACAAAAACCAGCATTATGTGAAGGGGTCCATAGGCTTCACCAGATTGCCAGAAAAGTTAAGAACCCCTGCTTTGAGGTCCTTCTCCATCATTTCCCCTGAACTGACATTAGACAGATAAGTCCAGAAAAAATTTCTTTACTGCTAAAGAAATGTTCTTCTCTGAGGTAATATCCCATGCTTTGTCTCCAACACAATGACCAGTGGTTATGCTTATCTATGGACTTTCAGTACTTGCCTCCTTGTAACAAGGTGGGCATATCCTACCTAAGTCTCCTCTAAAAAGGATAACCACCAGATAGTAGTGTATTTACAGCATCTCCCAAAGTGCCTGCCCCCTTGTGCAATGTTAGGTTCCCTTAGAGAATCAGAACTGAAACAAAATCTGGAGAATCCTTGGAGCGCTTTTCCTTTCCCAGGTTTATCTGTGAAGAATCCTGCAATAACCGGAAAGGTCTGGAGATTGGGATGCTAGAGGAGAGGAGGAGGTAAACTGGTAGTTCTAAGAAACCTTCTTGGGGGAAAAAAAAGACAAGACAGAGAGACCATCTTCAGATCTCCAGTTAAGATAATATGACATTCCCAAAGCAAACCAAGTAAAGCCCCTTGACACCAGGTCAGCTCTGGCCCCTGCTGCCACTTTTCTCATAGTAAGAAAACATTGCCCCCAGAGCCATAACTAAGAATTCTGGACACACCCTGGGCATATTCACTTGGGGAGGAGGAGGGGGACAATGTGGACACAGAAAACAGTCCATGAACCTCAGGTACATGGATCAGGGAACCTTGATAGAAGGGTACAGGAAGGTAGAAGGTAGGGTGTCAGCCTATGGAAAAGCAGAGGGACAAGTCAGAAAAGCAGGCCCTGGGAGAGGGACAGTCTGAGACCAGCAGGTCAGAGGACTGCCATGAGGAGAAAGCATTCCTCCCCTTCTGATGTTGGAGCCCTGGAACAAAGTCCCACTCACCTTGCTCCCCTCACCCCTAATGCCTGACAAATGTCTTTGGGGGACTTCCACTCTGTCTTTAATTTTGCCTCCATCCCCAGTCATTGCAATCCTGGTCCTTCCCATCGCCATCCCAAAGCCTCAAAGAGGGCAGTCTGTCATGGAGAAATGGATCAATTCAGGCCTTAAAGAGGCATCAAGAGAGACAACCCACAGGAGGGAATCCACAGAACTACTGTTTATAAAACATTCTGTCTACACAATATATAATGGCTGCCTATAACCCAGCATCTATACAACGCGCAGCAGCTGTCTCTTTGATATATGACTACCCTGCGACTGTCTATATAATATACTGCTTATGCAACATATAGATAGTGTCAGCATAATCTACAGCCAACGAGACCAGAGATTTAGAGACCTCTCTATCCATCATTATCACACAGTCCTGCCTGGTAGGTGCAAGCATATGCTTTCAGTGCTAGGTTTTACACTGTCTCCGTTTAACATTTGCTCTGAGGGCAAATGTGTGGAGCCCCCACCCTGGAACCTTTTTGTCACAGGTCAATTATTCAATCAACAAGTATTTATAAAACACCTACTATGTGCCAGTGTTACACACTGTGCTAAGCTCTGGGTATATAAACAATGAGATGAAAGAGTTGCTTCCCTCAAGAAGCTGACATTTTATTGAGGAAGACATTGTGTTTATATGTCAATCAATCAATATTATTAAGAGTCTACTATGTGCCAGTAACTATAAGATATATACAAATTAAATACAATGTAATTGATGGGCACTATCCTGATCTTCTGGGGAGATCAGAAAAGGCCTATATAAGGGATGGTACTTGAGCTGAGCTTTGAAAGAGGCTAGGCTTTCTAAGAGGGCAAGGTGAGGGGGGTAATGCACTTTAGGCAGGGGGGAACAAGCTTGGGCACTAGTGGTGAAATGCCATGTGTGAGAAGCAGCCAGTTTAGCTGAATCATTCCATGTGAGGATAAAGAGAAGGGGAGTAGTATATAAAAAACTTGGAAAGGTTGACTGGAGTCAAATTGGGAAGGGTTTTAAATGCCAAACAGAGGAGTTTATATTTAATTCTAGAGATAATGGGAAGAAGTTCTTAATATGAGATCTGTGAATAGACTTTAGGAGGTCTATAAACTTGATTAGGAAAAACTTACATCTTCATTTTCACTAATTTCTAACTGAAATTTAGCATTTTCTTCAATTATAAATGTAGGCAACAAACATTATTCTGAGAAGCAATCAATAGGCTTCACCAGACTGCCAAAGGGGTCTGTGACATATGCAAAAAATAAAAATAGGATAAGGATCCCTGCTCCAGGGCTCATTGAGAAGGGCAAGGACAGGGTGAGACCGTTGCTTTGGGAGTATCACTTTGATCACAGGGTGGAGAATGAATTAGAAAGAGTAGAGACTAGAGTCAGGGAGACCAACCAGAAGGTTACTGCAATAGTTCTGGTGAGAGGTGATGAGGGCCTGGATTAGGGTGGGGACTATATTAATGGAGAAACAGTAAATGATACAAGAGGCCTTGTAGAGATCAAGCAAAACGTGGCATCTGATTGGATACATGGGGTAATAGAGAATGCAGAGATGAGGATAATTCTAATGATGTGAACCTGGGTGACTAGGTAGGGTGACAGTATCCTCAATAGAAATGGAGAAATTCAGAAGGATAGATTTAGAGGGAAGAGATAATGAGTTTTGTTTTTTGTATGTTGAGTTTGAAATGTTTGCAGGACATTTAATTCAAAATGTTCAATAGACAGCTGGTGATACAGGTCTAGAGCTCAGGCATAAGGCCAGGATACATACATATATGCACATATGTGTGTGCATGTCAATGTGTGTGTACGTATATAATATGTGTGTGCATATGTGTATATATGTGTGTGTATATGTGCGGTGTGTGTGTGTGAGAGAGAGACAGAGACAGAGAGAGAGGAGTTATATATCTATAAATGATCATTGAACCCATCAGAGCTAATGAAGTCACCAAGTGAGTGTAGAAAGAGAAGAGAAGAAGGTGTCCAGGGCAGTTTTTCCAACTGATTCATTTTACAGATGAGAAAACTGAGGTCAAGAAGGGTGAAGTCACTTGGCTGGTAAGAGGCAAAGCTGAGATTTGAACCCAAGTCCTCTGACTATTGGGCAGCTAAATGGCACAGTGGATAGAGTGCCAGACCTGGAGTCAGGAAGACTCATCTTCATGAGTTCAAATATGGTCTCAAACACTAGCTGTGTGACCATGGTTAAGTCACTTAACCCTGTTTGCCTCAGTTCCTCATCTGTAAATAAGCTGGAAAAGGAAATGACAATCACCCCGGTATCTTTGCCAAGAAAACCCCAAATGGGGGGCAGCCAGGTGGCACAGTGAGTAAGAGCGCCAGCCCTGGTGGCGGGAGACCCGGGATCAGTTCCGGCCTCAGATACTTGGCATCCACACAAAATAACTGGCCATGTAACCTTGAGCAAGTTACTTAACCCCAATTGCTTTAAAAAAAAAGAAAAGAAAACCCCACATGGGGTCATTAAGAGATGGACCTGACCAAAAAGCGTGACTGAAAGAACCACAGCTTCTGACTTCAGATCCTGCAGTTTCCCAAAAGAATCTAGGCATAAAACCAAAGGACTTTCATTCTGGTAAATCTTAACTTGTCCAAGGGGAGAAGGCTTGAGCCTAAACTGAAACACCCGGGGCAAGAACAGGGGCACTGAGAGAAGGATATAGCCTGGGGGGCAACCAGGGATCCAAATGGGACTGATCTTTGTGCCATGTCGGAATAAAGAAGAAAAGTCAGCAATTTTCCTTCAGAAAGCCCACCTTCAATATTCAACATCCCGAATTCAAATGAAGCTCTCGGTCCTTCCTCCTTGCTGATATGGGATGCCTGCTTGATAGGGAGTGGCAAAGGTTCATACTTGAGCAAGTCTGGATGCTTTTCCATTTCCAGGGTCACAGAAGGGGATTTTAAGTATTGGATAATGGAAGGGAGCTTGTTAAAACAAACAGGAAGCACAAACATTGAGGTTTCCAGAAAACAGCAAGAAAAAGCATGCCGAGTATCCAGAGCAGTAACAGCGTGGGATTAAGAAGCCTTCAAAGGGCTCGTAAACTCCAGGATTTGGTGACCATCCCACTAAAGAAACACCATCATTCATACCATGGCTTAGAAATGACATTTTTTCAACTTGTCCATAAGGAAAATGGGCGAGTAGCCTGAGCTTATCAATCTGGGTACATGAGCTTCCCTGGCCTAAGTAACTTAAGTCACCTAACATTTGCCAAGACTTAGCTGACCTGGCTCCCAGGCCTATAGAAGATCTGACAAGTTGGCCTATCAGTGAGCCACAGATGCCAGACCCAGACCTGAAGAGGACCTCCAGGATCCCCAGAGAGGTCAACTAATCCAACCTTCTCATCCTTCAGAGGAAGAAACTGAGTCTCAGGGAGATGATGTGATTTGCCCAAGATCCTATAGGTAATAAGTTTCAGAGGTGGTACTTAAACCCAGGCCTCTGACTGCAGAGCCAGTGTGATATTGAAGAAAGTCCACTGGACTAGGAGAATGGAGACCTGGGGATTATGTTCCCATTTCTGCCACAGTGTGAAAACTTGGGTCTCTCTGGGCCTCAGTTTTCTTTTGTATAAAATTGAGATTAGGACTAAATTAAACCCAGTAGACATTTAATATATGCAAGGAACTGTGTTAAAAGCTGGGGAAGGCAAAATGGAGGCCACCCAGAGTTTGCCCTTAATAACACATAAGCTAGCAAGGGGAAGACCAAGTGGGCAAAAAACTGATACAAAGCAGAGTGAAAAAAGTTGAAGGGGAGGGCCAGGCTTCTGAATAAGACACCTTAGAAGTTAGAGTACTATATATCCAATTTTCCCTTCATGTCAGGTCTATTGAAGCCCCTCCCTCTTTTCAACCACTGCCTCCTTTGGGAAGCCTTCTCTGATTTCCTCAGCTGACTGTGATCTCTTCCACTTCAGAAGTGGAGAGAACAGGGCAGAGAGTGCCAAGGGCCAATATATGGAAAGAGGAGAGAGAGCAGCAGAGAACAGGTGACAGGAAGAAGTCTAGGTTGGATGAAAAAGTCTAAGTGAAAGTGAATAGTTTGAAATAAGGCTGGAAAGGTAGGGTGGAGCCACATCATGTCCAATCTTGAATGTCAAGGTCAGGAAGTTTATACTTTAGTTGGTAGACAGAGGGAGCCAGTGAATGTATTGCTATGAGAGCAGATTGATGGAAATGTATTGCTTAGGTTTCTGTGTCCAGGATGGAGTAGAGAGAGGGAGAGACCAGGTATAGGTAAACCCATTATGACACAATAGTCCATAAAAGATGAAGAAGTAGGGGTATTAATGAGGCTGATTGGAGTGGGAATGGAAAAGAGGAGATGGTTACAAGATTTGACAGGTCTTGGCAACTGATTAGATGTGGGTAGTGAGGAAGAAGAAAGAGTCAAAGGTGATTCTGAGGTTTGAAGCCTGGGTGATTGTGGTGCCATTAACAGAAATGGAGGATTTAAGAGGAAGGTCAGGTTTTGATTTACAAAGCCTATTTCAGCAATGCTAAGCCTTTCAAATACTGTGATTCTAAGTCCAGAGCTCCCAAAGAAGGAGCCACCTGAGTTTTGATGTCCTTCGCTAGCCCCAGGCCTTCTTCAATCCCGGGTCTTTTATAGAATGATCAGGGAACACATTTTCTTCTCTCTAAATGGTTTTTCAGGTCTGGTATAGATGGGCAGGAGGTCTAAGGGATCTGCTGCTCAGCTTCCCCCTAAGATGACTAGTTATGTTGCCTTGCTACAAGAATCAGCCAGACTATTAACTGGAAAATGGTAACTATTAACATGCAAGCTGTTTTCAATGGAATCTGCCTAATCATCTAGCATTCAAATGGACAAATTCACCCATGTTCTTGTTCTCCCTTATGAGCCCTCCTGTGTCAAGTCAGGCTGTACAGTGTAGATAAACACCTGGTTAGGCACCACTCAAGTATGATTAGTAGTGCCCACAAGATACTAAAAACAGGCTTAAATTTAGCATGAATAATTTAGTTTAGATAGAAGTAATAACTTGCTGATAATGTAGCTTGCTACACATTAGAATAATTCTGGGGATATGCTATAGAATCTTCCTGTGAGATGGGAGGGACTCCTTAAAAATAGGATCAATTCCCATCTGCTTGGGAACATTTGGCAGGGCCAGCTAATCCACTGGAAAGCAGAGTAAGGATCCAAAAAGATCTTAACAGTCCAGAGCACTGGGCTGGAGCGAATAAGATGAAATTTAATAGGGATAAATGTAAAGTACTTAGGTTCAAAAAATTAACTTCAAAAGTACAACATGTGGAAGGTAATGCTAACCAAGGTTCACCTGAGAAGGACCCAGGATTTTATTGAATTTCAAGTTCAACATGAGCCAACATGGTAACCAAAAAAACTAATGAGCTCTTAGGTTCATTAAAAGAGGCAAAGTGTCCTGAACTAGGGAGATAGTATACTCTGCCCTGGTCACACCATATCTGGAGAATTTTGCTTAGTTCAGGATGTCATGCTTTTATGAAGGAAATTATCATGCTAGAGAAGATACTGATGAGTGTAAGGATGGGATCCTGCCATGTGAGGATGTACTGAAGGAATTAGGGATATTTAGATTGAAGAGGAGAAGACTTAGGGGGTGCACAATAGCTTCTTCAAGAATTTGAATGTCCGTCATATAGAAGTCAAGTAAACACACATTATTAAGCCCTCACTATGTGTCAGGCACTATGCTTGAACATAGGGAGTCCAAATAAAAGTTCTCCTCAAGGGGCAGCTGGGGGCGGGGTGGGCACAGTGGATAGAATGCCCAGACCTGGAGTCAGGAAGACTCATCTTCCTGAGTTCAAATCTGGCCTCAGAAACTTACTAGCTGTATGACCCTGGGCAAGTCATTTAACCCTGTTTGCCTCAATTTCTCTGGCTGTAAAATAATCTGGAGAAAGAAATGGCAAACCACTCCAGTATCTTTGCCAAGAAAACCCCAAGTGGAGTCACAACTGAAAAAAAAAACCAACAACAAGAAGGAGTTTACATTTTAATAAGGGAAGACCACATAAAAGGAAGCTGAAAAAGAGAGGGAGGTGGGCTAAGATATGAGGCATGGTGGGAAAAGAAAGAGAGAGAGTCAGGAATGAAGGTTTGAGAGGAACAAACAGAAGAGTGAACATTGCTGGTTTGAGCACTTTCTTTAAAATGAAGTCTCTGGGAGGAAGTGAACAATCCCAAGAAGGGGCCAAAGGGGCTGAGAGGTCTTCCAGGGTAAGAAGGCTGCTTGCAGCAGAGGGATATTCTGAGACAAGGCTATAGAAGTAAAGAAAGTCAGGAGCAGAGTCATGAAAAGAACAAAGGAGTAAATCTAATGGAAGAGAGATTGTATTTGTTCTGCTAGGCCTTGATGGAAAAATACATATGTGTGTGTGTGTGTGTGTGGTGTGTGTGGTGTGTGTGGTGTGTGTTTGTATACACATATATGTGCATTTTATAGAAGCAAATTTCAACTTGATATAAGAAAATATTATCCATCAATTAATTCTCATAAGGCATGATCTCTAGTCTTCTCAACAAACTGATCAGCTTCCTTTGGCTTGCTTACCAATATCCTTCCTAAAATGTAGAGCTGAGAACTGAACACCATGTCCCAGATGGAAAAATGCAAACATCATTCAATGGGTACTATGCTTCTCAATAAATCCTAAAATAACCTTAGCTTCTTGAGTACTGCAGGTAAAGATCCAGATCTTTTTTCAGATGAACTGAAATCTAGTCATACCTCCTCTGCCTTGTCCTTGAGAAGTTTATTCTTTGAACCCAAGTGTAGGACTTTACATTTAACCCTATTAAATTTCATTAGGTCTAGCTTACTGAGATCTTTTTGCATCCTGACTCACTCAATTCAGTATGTTAGTTATCCCTCCCATCTTTGTGCCATCTGCAAATATGGTAACTATGCCATCTAGGCCTTCATCCAAGTCACTGATGAAAATGTTAAATAGCACAGGGCCAATGACAGATCCCTAAGGCACTTCACTAAAGAGTTCCCACCAAGTTGATATCAAAACATTATTAACTAATCTCTAGGTCCAGTTCATAGGAGAGTAAATTTAAAGCAGAAAGGAACTGTAAGGTCATCTAATCCAATCCCTTCATTTTACAAATGGTGAAAATAAGGTCCATTGACTTGTCTAAGGTCACATAGGTATTAAGTGGGAGAGTGATGTCATCTGATTCCAAATCCAGTCTTCTTCTGACTGTACCCACACTGTCCTCAAACAGTTTGGGTTTTTGCTTAGTTTTTTTGTTTTTTTTTGTTTTTGATCATCACACCTATCTTCATATTCATCTTTTCTCCAAGGATAGTATGATATACTTTGTCAAATGCTTTACTGAAATCTAGCTAAACTATCTGTATGGTATTTCTGTTACAAGTCACCTTAGAAACAGACTTTACCAGTCTCTCTACCCTACCATGCCCTTGGATACAGTGAGGGAATAGGTTTTGGTTAAGGAAAGAAACGAGTAAATTCACGTAAACAGAGACAGAACTAAATCCACATAGATCCTCTTCCTAAAACACCAATCCAGGCAGATGGCTGACAAGCAAACCAAGGACAGAAGCACTTTTAAATTAAGGAACCCTTTACCCACCCCCATCAGCTAGGAACAACCGAAAAAACAATTTGGAGCAGGAACAATGCTAAGTAGGGAAAGGACCCAATCCTGTTGTGTATCATCATCACATAAAACAACAGCAAACCATCCAGAAACACAGAAGATTAATATTGTGTAGTTCAGAGCCATAAGTGCTAACAGTGCAGAGGAGAGGGAGTTCAGGGAGAGCTGGAATAGTCAGGAAAAGGCCTCAGACTCTAATAGTTTGAACCAGGACAGGAGCAAGGGCAGAGCATGCCACAACAGAGGGAAAAACCCAAGATGTGAAGGAACCCATGATGGGTTTATAGGACAATGAGAAAAGAAAATTGAGCTGAGTAGAGGGGTATGCATAGGTGAACAAGAGGTCTTAGGGGAATTCATGCTCAGTGTGAGTCAACACAGCAACATGGTGGTTATTAAAAAGACTACTATGATCTTAGGCTGCATTGTGAGATTCAGAGTGTACCAAGAAAGTGAAGTAATAGCCCTGCCTTACTTACTCTGCCCAGGTCAGAGGACATCTAGAATACTGTGTTCAGTTCTGCGTGGCACATTTTTGGCAAGATATTGAAAAGCTAGAGAAAAGAGGCAGCGTGGTAGAAGCAGAAAGACCACTGGCTCCGAAAGCAGAGGATCCAAGTTCAAATTCCACCACTAACATTTACTACCTGTATGACATCAGCCAAATCATTTGACTTCCCTTGGCTTCAGTTTCCTCATTACAAAATGAAAGGACTGGCCTAGATGGTCTCAAAACTGCCTTCCAGTCAGGGGTGTGCCACAGTCAGCTTATACCAGGTCATTGTTAAATTTTCAGTGTGAGCATTTATACCTCAGAAATCAACAAATGCTACAAATCAGGCCTAGATGTATTATTTTGCTGATTGTCTAAACAAGAAAGTGATGGAGGAAATGTTACTAATGCAGATCAAATTTAAAAGTGGGTTATATTTGGGGCAGCTAGGTGGTACAGTGGATACAGCACCAGCCCTGGAATCAGGAAATCCTGAGTTTAAATTTGACTTCAAACACTTACTAGCTGTGTGACCCTGGGCAAGTACTTAACCCCAATTGCCTCAACAACAAAAAAATATGTTGGCTTTGCATTTTTTTTTCAAAGAGCCTGTTGTTAAATAAACATTTATCCCTGCTTCCAGCCCAAGTCTGTGATTGTATGATCCTATGGTATCCAGGTGAGAATAACTAAGATGGGCTGGCATGCAAAATTATGCCATGTGAGGATGTGTTAAAGGAATCAGAAGGATGTTTATCTTGGAGAAGAGAAGCCCTGGGCAAACATGATAGCTATCTTCAAGTATTAGAAGGGCTGACAAGTGAAAGAAAAGATAGACTTGTCCTATTTGGAACCAGAGGACAGAACTAGGCAGAAATAACAAAGCATCAGATCTGAAAGGAAAACTTCTAATAATTAGAGCAATCTAAAATTAGAATGTGTTACTTGATGAGGTAGTGAGTTCCCTCTTACGGAAGTTATCCAAGAAGAGACTGAATGACTGCATGTTGGTGATGAGCTAAAAATCATTCTGGTCAGGTAGAGAACTAAATGGCTTCTGAGATTCTTTGACTAAGAACTAGCTCCTGGAGACTTGGAGGCCATGCACTAACCTCCTCTCCCTCCAGCAAGAAACTCTGGAGTAAAGAAGGTATAAGAGATACAGTGACAAGGTCCTGGCTCTCATGCCTCTCCTAATGCCTCTCCATGGAAGCCTGGGAGGTTGGGGAAACAGTGCTCCCCCCTCAATGGAGTTCTGGGATCCCAGAATCTTTGTAGGAATCAAATAAATGCTCATTGCTGAATTCTCTTAACTGAACACTGACACACACTCCAGGGTCTGTTCACCGAACTGTGAAATAATGCTAATTGTTATGTGTGCAAATGCACACACATCCTCAACATCCTTCATTTGGTCCCTCTGCAAGAAAAGCACATGCATCAGTGAGAAGGAGGATAGCCACAGGAGTGTGTCTGTGTATGTGTATGTATGCTAATTTTACATACCACGTTGACATTGATGACATTTTAACATAAGCACTTTTCGCTATAGGAATCCCTTTGCATTGTATTACTCATCATCCAAATTATTCATCAACCAATTTCAAATTACTGCTACCCTAATTTTCAGGAATCTGGTTTGATTACTGATTTGAACTCTTGTCCAACACTGAGTTAAACATGTTACAAGGTCTGGCTTTGCCAGAACCTATACCACTTTCTGAGTTGTATGACCTTGCCCAAGTCCTTTAAGGACCTCAGTGTTTTCATCTGTAAAATGGGGGAGAGAGGAGGATGGAAACAGATGTGATGACCTCAAAATGACAACTGTCCACATTTCCTGACTTCCCAAATACAAAATTTTAGTGAAGCCAGGGTATAGTCAGCTTCCTACTGTTTGTTGTATCAAGAGACAGCATTTTCAGAGAGCAGTAATTGTGTCTGCCAAACTTTAAGAAGTAATAGCAGGGGCACCTAGGTGGCGCAGTGAATAGAGCACTGGCCCTGGAGTCAAGAGGACCTGAGTTCAAATCCAGCCTCAGATACTTAACACTTACTAGCCTTGTGACCTTGGGCAAGTCACTTAACCATAATTGCCCTGCCCCCTCCAAAAAACAAAAAAAGAAATAATAGCAGAGGTCAGACTTCAAGTTTTCTCCCCTCCTGCTGAAGGAGATACACTACCATATAGGTCCCAAATGTCAGAAACACAGAGCTAATTGCTTATTTGCCTCCATCTGGCACTCTCAGGAAACTTCTGGAGGGGGAAGGAGTGCTTACTGTAACCCACAAAAACATGCTAAAATACAGACATCATGAACCCAAATGTCCACAATGAAACACACACATCCAGACCAGGGCTGAAACCTAGCAGATCTGTTTGAGGACCCTGGAAAATAAATGAACTATTCAGTGAGACCTCTGGCATAGGCAGAGAGGAAAAGGACCTTAGAGATCAAGGAGGAAAAGCACCCATAGATCCAGAAAGGAAGGTTTCACATAACATGAAGCAGCTGGTGGTGCAGAGGATAGAACACTGGGCCTGGAGTCAGAAAGACTCAAGTTCAAACCCAGCCTAAGATATCTATTAGCTGTGTGGCCCTGGGCAATTCACTTAACTTCTGTCTGCCTGGGTTTTTTCAACTGTAAAGTGGGAATAATAATAACATCTACCTAGTAGAGTTGTTGTGAGGACCAAATGAGATAATATTTATAAAAGTGCTTAGCATAGTGACTGGCACATAGTAGGTACTCTGTATATGCGTATTTCCCTTCCCCCTTCCCTTTCTTCCATCCCCTCATGCTCATCACTGGGGTACATTCTCTAAAATGGTACATTCTCCACTCCAAGGGGATTATAATCCAGCAAGGTAGATAAGATAGATACCCAAATAACTGCAATGCAAATTAGAATATATGAGTTAGTACATGGGAAAAGGCAAAGAGAAAAGCCTCAGATATCCATTGAGGGAAAGATGATGTCCAGAGTCTTCTGGAGGACGGAGCATCTAAGTTGAGCTTTAAAGAAAGACGATTTCTAGAGGTAGAGATGTCAGGGTCCAGCGAAGAAAAGAGAATCTTTTCCCAGTTTGAAAAAAAGGGTAATACATACAAGTGGATAGATTTGGGAGAGGAGAGGAAGGGGCCAGACATATGGAGTATAGAGGACATGAAAAGGAATTATGTGAGATAACTCTATAAAGGTAGGAGGTAGGAGCCAAGTTGTAGAAGGCTCAGATGTCAGGCCACGGGATTTGTAATATACATGGTAAAAAACGTGTAGCCAAGGATTACCAAAGTGCAGACTCTCAGAGGCCATTCTGCCCAATCTGTGTCTGAACAAGAATCCTCTCACAACACCCCGACTGGTCATCCAGCCTTTGCTAAAAGAGGGTGTAATCATGTACCTCCAAAGGCAGCCCATTCCACTCTCAGATAATGTTAGTTGTAAGTAAGTTAATCCTTTCTATCAAGCCTAAATTTGCCCCATTTGCCCCATTTATCCATTGCTTCTAGTTCTATTCTCTGGGTCCAAGCAGAATAAGTCTTCCATCTGAGTCTCCCAACAGATACTTAAAAGACTGCTATCATGTCCTCTTGAGTGTTCGCCTTCTAAACACCCCTGGTTCTTTCATTTGGTCTTTGTATGGATCTTCACTGTGCTGGTCACCCTTTTCTGGATGCTCTCCAGCTAATTAGCACCCTTCCTAAAATGTGGCATCCAGAACAGAACACAATAGTCTCTGGGTAGATTGACCAAGGTGGTATGGACCAGCAAGCTGAAAGCAGCATGGAACAAGCTAGGAGTCAGAGGACCTGGGTGCCAGCAATTGACGGTGTAGGATGGACGGTGAACAAAAGGTTCGGGCTAGGCAAGCATTTTATGCAACAATGCTGGCTTAATGGAGTAGTATGGTTGATTATATATCTTTCTTGTTTATGCATGGAAAGTTTTACAGTGAACTTCAGGATCACCAGTTTCTCACCAATGCACTCAGCTAAACATAGATACAAGCAAAAGACCTTGACTACCAGTCCACTTACTTCCTGCATGCCCAGATTGCTTGTGGGAGACACAGCAATATTCCTTGTAGTGATTGCCAAATATTGTTCTTGGGGAAAGATATGGCACACCTGTCCAGAGGGGACTTTGCACCCTCCCGGATCAAACGAGTAGACAAGTCCGGACTCGGACACAGCTCAACAAGTCCTTGAATTCGGAGCAAGTCACAAGTCTCTGGACTCAGACACAAGCTCAAGAATCTGTTAGAATTAGCCCCCCACACCTGGGCTGCAGTTAGAGACCCTGGTTTGAATTCTCTGGCTCTGCTGTGACCTTGGGTGAGTCTGGGCCTTATCTTTTTTTTTTTTTTTTGGACACAATTCCTGGAACACTGGCTCTGATGGGTGAGCTTTCACCTTCTCTTTTCTAAAACTAGGCCTCCCTGGTCATTTCCTCTATATTTTCTCATTCCTGGAGCTCTCACCCCAAGTGAAACTTTGGACTCCACCCATGGGACAAGTAACCTTTGCTTTATCTGATCCAGATTTAGTCTTCCATAATTCCTGGCTGTCTCTGCACCATGACACCCTAATGAACATGCGAGCTTGAGAGTACGCACACACACGCACACAGATACACACACACCCTTCTTTTTCAACAATACCATTATGTACTGTCTTCCCTCATTAGAATGTAAGCCCTTTGAGGATTAGGGCTGTCTTGTCCTTGTAGATCCTCAGCACTTAACATAGCTCCTATAATACAATAAGTGCTTAAAAATGCTCTATCTGTAAAATGAAGGATAGATTATAGATAATATATATTATAGGTAATACATATAGATTAGAGATAATAGATTATCTCTGAAGTCCCTCCCAACTCTGAATCTAAAATCCCCTGACCACCCTTGTCCTGGATGCTATACCCTTCTTAATGCAGCCTAAGGTCACATAAGCGTTTTTTTAGCTCTTCTGTATCATGCTTGATATATT
The DNA here is from genome assembly GCF_028583685.1 of Petaurus breviceps papuanus. NCBI lineage: Eukaryota > Metazoa > Chordata > Mammalia > Diprotodontia > Petauridae > Petaurus > Petaurus breviceps. Next base: position 50,635,384 of record NW_027187419.1, on the reverse strand, counting down.
CCATTAAAACCCCCACATCTTTTCTCAAATGAACATCAATTTAGCCATGCCTCCCCCATCTTGTACATGTGAAGATAATTTTTTTAACTCAAATGTCAATTTTACTCCTACCCTTATTAAATTTCATCTTATTAGATTTAGCTTATTGTAGTAGCCTGTCAATATCTTTTAAAAACCTAATTCCATCATTCAGTGTGTTTGCTAGTTTGACTAGCTTTTAACCAATTGAAATTTTTATATGGATGCCATCTATGCCTTTACCCAAGTCATTGACACAAATGTTAAAGATCAAAGGACCATGCAGTGGTCTCTTGGGCATTCCAATGTAGGCCTCCTTCCAAGTTCATATCAAACTGCTATTGATTATTCTTTGGGTCCAAATATTCAAACAGTCTGAATACATTTAATTATACTATGGCCTATCCCACATCCATTTATATTTTCCCTAAGAAAGACTTTGTCATACACTTTGCTGAAATCTAAGAAAACTATAACAATAGCATGCTGCTCACCTACAATCTAATAACCCTGTCAAAAAGGGAAATAATGTTAGTTGGCATGACCTATTCTTAATTAAGCCTTGCTAGCTTTTCCTTTTCTAACCATCCATTTAATGATAGGTTCTAGAATTTTACCAGGAATCAAAATCAAGTTTATTGTTGTTATAGTTTGCAGTCCAGTCCAATTCTGCAAATATTATTTAGTGCCTGTGAAATGCAAAGCACAATAGGCAACGTGGCATGGTAGATAAAGTGCTCATCTTAGAACTGGAAAGACCAGAGTTCAAATCCTTGCCTCTGAGAGAGGTGTGATCCTTGGCCAGTTACTTAACCCCCTATGTGCCTTGGTCAATTCCATAGGACTTATCTATTAAATATAAATGGATTGAAGTCATCAGATTTCTGCATGGAGACAAAAATACAGATACCTTTCATGTTTACATATGTGCAAAGTGCTGTACTTAGAGAAAGGTATACAGAAAGAAAAGGAAAAATAGCCTCTAGATTCAAAGACCTTACATTCCATTGTGGGGATTAGATTGAATGCATGGTAGAGAATGGGGAGCCATGCAGGTCAGGTGACTCAAGCTCATTAAGAGAGCCTAGACCCTCTCTTACTGACTCCTCACTTACCTTTGGTCTTAATTCCCTTCCCTTCCTTTTTTCCTTCCTTCCTTCTTTCCTTCTTTGCTTCTTCATTCCTTCCTTCATTTCTTCCCTCCTTCCTTCCTTTCTTTTTTCCCCTTTTGTTCTTTCTTCCTCTTTTTTCTTTCTTTCTTATCCACCACAGAGAAGGACCTTTGGGCTAGAAAGGATATAACAACCAAAAAGAAAATTTTAAAGAAAGGAAAAAAAGAAAGAATTGAGCCCCTTTTTCTTTCTTCATCATTACTTATCACCATCCCATTCACCTTGAGCTACCTATCATGCCTTCTTTGATCCTCCTCTTTTTCCAAAAATAGCTTTTTAGCAAATCTCATTTTATCATTCTTAGCTTCCTTCACCCGCCTCAGCTCATTCTGAGTAGCCAAATTTGTCTGCAGCCAAGGCTTTGTGTAAAGGAGTACCAAGAGATAAAATTAGGGCTAGATCGTTACAGTCCTTGAATGCCCAGGTAAGGAGTTTGGAATGTGTGTACATGTGCAAAAAGTGGCATTATTTTTTTAAACTGAATCTTGTGAACAGCATAGAGGAGAAGACTCAGAGCAAAGAAACCAATTAGGAGACTAATAGTCAAGAATGAAGTAATAAGGACCTAAATTATGGCAGTAGTAATGAGAATGGAAATGAAGAGACGGATTCAATAAACATTAATTGCCAATATCAGATGAGGAAGGAACCTTGATTTTCTAGGATAGTCTCCCAATTTTACAATAAAAGAAATTGATTTTTATTTCTGGTAAAATTCTAGAGACTATCATTAAAGATAAGTAACTTGCTAACTTAATGTGGTGAAGGAGATGAAGTGAGGGAAGGGTGACTTCAAAATTTTAAGATTTGTCATTAACAGAATGAAGTCACCATTTACAGAAATAGGGCAGTCTATAGGGAGAACTGATTTGGGGAGAAAAGATGAACTCTGTTTTAGATAGCAATTGTTCAAATTGACACAGCAATTCATGTGCAGATGTTCAATGGGAAAATAGGTGTACCAGCTAATCCCATTTGATGGAAAGTGAAACTGAGGTCCAAAGACTTTACCAAGAATTAACCATCTAAGGAGCTAGCTCCTTAGTCAGCTCTCCTTCCTCCTCTCCTCTTTCTTCTTAGCAGCTATTCAGAAATTTTTTGGACTCATCCTCCATCTTGAATATCAGTATTAGAAGGATGGCTTGAAGGGAAGCAGAGGGATAACTGTCAAGATCATTCACCAAGGCTGCCATATTGTTGCTCTGTTGATGGGAGAAAAGTAAAGACGAAGGAGGTGAGAATACCTATCAGGTCCCCATTTTCCAACACTAGAGGAAAAGAGAGGTTGAGTTTGGGCCTAGTATAAATATATATGTGTGTGTGTGTGTATGTGTGAATACATAAATATTTATATGTGTGTACACATATATATTTATATGTATGTATACATATATATTTATGTGTGTGTATGTGTATACATATGAAGATCAGAAAGTAGACAAGTTTGGCTAGAATCTGGAGTGCGCAAGGGGGAGTAATGGGCAATAAACCTAGAACAGTAGGTTGGAACCTAATGGAACATAGGCCAACTTGGCTGGAACGTAGAGTGTATGCAGGGGAATAATGTGTGAGAGGGAGTCATGTATAGAAGCCATGAAAGAAAAGCTGAAGGATTTTAAAGGCTAGAGAGTTTGCATTTTGTCCCTAGAGGTAATAGAAAGCTATTGGAATTTTTGAGCAAGGGAGTAGCATGGTCAGACCTGTACTTAAGGAATGCAAATGTGTGGAAGGTGGGCTAGAGAAAAGAGAAACAGGGCAGAGAGACTAGGCATGCAAGCAGGAGGTGATAAACCAAGGTGAGAGCCATACGAGTAGAGAGAGGATGGAAATGACAAACATTATTGGAAACAGGATTGACAAGACTTGGCAAGTGATTAAGGGAAGCATGCAAGAGTAAATAGTTTAGGATGACTCCCAAGGGTGCCAACAGGGAGACTTGAGGGCTCCCCGGGACATAAATTAGAGAAGTTAAGAAAAGAAATGTTTCCTCTAGAGCGACAGACTTGGAGTCAGAAAGACCTAACCTCTTATGCTCAGTAACCTTATATTCCTGGGTAAGACTTTGACCTCTCTGAGCCTGTTTCCTCATTTATAAATAGATGGCCTCTGAGGTCTTTTTTAGCTCTAAATCTATTGTCTAATAGATTTAGACCAGCTAATAGATTTGGGCCAGCTAGGCAGCACAGTGGATAAAGCAATAGCTGTGTGACCTTGTCACTTCACCTCTGTTTGCCCCACTTTCCTCATCTGTAAAATGGGAATAATAATAGCACCTACCTCCCAGGATTGTTGTGAGATAATAATTGTAAAGTGCTTAGCACAGCATCACATAGTAAGTGCTATCTAAATGTTAGCTGTTATTATATAATCATCGTCAATGTGATCTATGCCCTGGGGTGAAGGGTCATAGAAGAGGAGGGAAAGGAAGAATACTGACCAACACCAAGCCTGCTGCTTTCTGTCATTAAGACTCAAGGCCAACGGCTTCAGATTGGTTCCCAGGTCAGGCTTCCCCTTGCTTCCGGTGCACTGGTTGTGACCCACAGTTTAAGAAGCGCTAAAGGGGTCAAGAATGAAACAAGTTTAAGAAGCTCCACGGACAGGATGGATGACATCACCAGCCAGCCCCCCATAACCATAACAACCACTGTGCTATAACTTGCCTGGTTCCCTTGTGATATGCTGCAATTACTGTGTGATTACAATATCCATGCCAACTGTCCAGGCTTCCCCTTCTTCTCAAATTTATATACCTTCCCCAATCTCCTGAAATCTTCCCTCACTTCCTCACTGTACCCCTGAAATCGGGGTGGGGCAGGTGAAAGGGCAAATCATAGTGCAGAGAGTAGAGGAGAGCTCTGTACCTCCTTATAACTCCACCCCACACATGTTCCAGGAAATGGGACCATTGTGGATTCATAATGACGTAATAATAGCTCCTGTTTCTATAGTGCTTATTTAAGACTTTCAAACTGCTTTCCATCTATCATCATGTTCGATGCACACAGCAACCCTGGGAGGCTGGTGTTATTGCTATTTCCCTTTTAGAGGTGAGGAATCTGAAGGTCAGATTGGTTAAGTGGTCACACAGCTACCCAGAGTCACACAGCTAGTAAATGGTTGAGGCAGGATTTCAAAGCCAGGACTTTCTAAATTCAAAATCAGTACTCTCTGTACTATGCCATATTGCCCATCAAAGCCCACAGCAGAAGAGACATACTTTGTCCCTTGACATCTTGGATCTAGGGAAGCTAGGTGGTACACTTAGATAGAGTACTGGGCCTGGAGTCTGGAAGACTCCTCTTCCTGAGTTCAAATCTGGCCTCAGACACTTACTAACTATATGAATGTGGGTAAGTCACTTAACCCTGTTTGCCTCAGTTTCCTTATCTGTAAATTGAGCTTGAGAAGCAAATGACAAACTGCTCCAGTATCCTTGCCAAGAAAACTCCAAATGGGGTCATGAAGAGTCAGACACACCTGAAATTCTTGGATCAAACCAGAAAAGAGATATGTGTGGACAGTTAAAAGTTTTACTGCCTAAAAACAATTAACCTGAATGATCCAGGAACTTGAATAAAACTAGATAAGCATTGAAGGACTACTTCCTTTGTTTAAATTCTGGGAATAAACCCAAATGAATAATAATTTGCTTAGCTAAAAACGCAACCCAAATAATCTTTTTTTTTTCTAAACTGAATAGCAAAATAAAACAAAGGATTTTCCCCCAGAAAAACATCTGGAGGAAAGGAAGCAAATTATATTTTCTGAAACTACTGATCTGAAACAAAACTTGAGCATTAAAATAGCCTCTGAACCAAGCCTGACTTGAACCAGCATTTCATTCTGGTGAGTCCTTGGCATGGTCCTCCTTTAGATTGAAAAAGGATTGTGTTAGGATCCAAAATCTGCATCTTCTATTTTGAAAGGAGTCAGAAGTTGAGAGTCAGCAGTATGGGGGAAAAATAAAAATCAAACAGTAGGATAAATAGAACAGAACATATTAAAAGAGCAAAGAATCTTTGTGCCTCGGGTCCTTCCTTTGGATAAGAGAGCCCGCAGGGACAGGACAGATATTATCAAAGAGAACACCCAGGATGCACTAACCATATGTAATTCTCACAGGCCAGCCAGTGATAGGATTTACCAACGTGGGCAGGAAGGAGTTGAAATAGACAGGAACAATGTTCCTTCATGAATCTCTCTCCGCTGAGGGCTTCAAGGGTGTCTACCTATAGGAACGGTAGCTATTTTCCCATTTTCCTAGGAATGGCCTCAAGAATCCTAAAAGCAGCAGAGCCCCAGAGTTGGCTCTTGCATGGAGGACCTTTGTCACTCCCAGCAATCCAGAAAATGGCATGAAACCAAAAATGAAAAGCCTCTAGGCTGGGCAAAACTACGTGGCCTTCTAACCTAGAGCTCTCAGCCTGTTATGTTTACTGAAATAGAAATCCAGCAGCCTCCACCCTCTATCACCTGACAGACAGTGTCAGTCCTAGTACCAAAGTGGAGATGATTCAGGACCCTATATGTAAACAGACTTGGAGTCAGAGACTAAGTAGACATGACTCTGATACTTCCCCTATTTCTGACCCTCCCTGGAGGAAGTTGGGTACTCTCTAATAAGGGTATAAAGGCCAGGCTGGCACACACTCCCAGTTATCACCAGAACCACCTTCACTGATCTTGGCAGGCCCTGGGCATTGCGGTACATGTGAGTATCTGTTCCTCAACCTATTTCCATGTGGGTCTGGGAAAATTGCTGACAGGCTGAGGGGTTGTTTAAGATTATCCTTCATTTTCTGATCTAATAGAGGCAGGATGGAAAGTACGGATAGGAGGTGGGGAGATAGGAATGAAGAACAGAACTTATTGAAAGAGAGAAGAATTATTTTTTTAATTTTTTTATTTATCTACTATTAGTTTGCAACATTCAGTTCCACAGGTTTTTGAGTTCCAAATTTTCTTCCCCTTGAGCCCCTCTACCCTTGGCGGTATACAATCCAATATAGGTTCTGCATATACCTTCACATTAAACATTAGTCAAGTTGTAAAGAAGAATTATAACCAATGGAATGAACAATGAGGAAGGAGAAACAAATCAAAACGAAAAGAGAGAGCAGGTAGTTTGCTTCAGTCTGCACTCTCTGGATATGGATAGCCTTTTCCATCGTGAGTCTTTTGGAGTTGTCTTCTAGCCTTGCATTGCTGAGGGGATCCCAGTCTATCAAAGTCAGTCATCACAGATATGATGTGTCTGTAATCATGTACAATGTTCTCCTGGTTCTAAGAGTAAAGAATTTTTGGTCCAGCCTTTGGAGGAGAAAAAGCAGCCCCCAAAGAGCAGGACAAGCCCGTTTTCTTTGTGGTCTGTGAGCATCACTTGACTGACTCTCCTTCCCAGAGATTGACAGTCACTTGGGTCACCTTCTTTGAGCATTTGCTGGACTCTCCCCATCCAGGGCAGAGGCTGGGCTGCAGGATTTCTGTGGATAAAAGGACGGGGTTTCCACTTCTGGGTCAGATCATTTGTTCAGAGAGAGAGCTCTAATGCTGGCGTCTCACCAAGGGGGACAGTCTTGAATGGGAGTTCAAGGAGAGAGAAGGGTATGAACAGGGTTCCAGCTTTGCTTGGGAGAGTTTTCAAAGCAAATAAAATCAACAGATATTTACTAGACAACTGTTTTGTCCAAAGCTTTAATATGATTGCACTGCTTCTGAGTGAATGGATACTTCTCCAGAGGACTTTGTGTTCTGTTTCTTCTCTGTTCTCTTTTAAGAGAAAGCTGAGCAAGGTGTAATTGAGTAGATGGCTTGAGACAGGATAGAATGGCATGGGAGGGGGTACTATGGCACGGCATGGGCCAGGAATGAATGGGACAGGACGGAAATCACACGGTGCTAGATCTAGGCAAGACCTTTGAGATCAGACAAGCTCCTTATTTTAGAAATGAGGAAAGTGAGGCTGAGAGAGGTTAATGACTTGACCAGGGTCACACTGCTGGTCAGTAGGGGTAATAGAACTGGAACACAGGCCTCTTGACTCTTAGTCCAACATTCTTTCCCCTACACCATACTGCCAAGGCTCTGCTTTTCACCACCATGCACACACTTACATAAGCACACTTCTTCTGTGTGTGTGTGTGAATGTATATATGCATATGTTATAGGGTAATTGGCCAGTGCTGTAAGTACTCTCTCCCCCACTCTAGGGGAGCTTGCAAGGTTCAAATAGGGGTTGCTATGGGAAAAGGGGATGATAAAGTTCCAATCAATGGCTTAGAAGCCAGGACTGATAGAAGGGAGTGGGGGGATTGGGGCTGTGTTAATGAAGTATGGATTGACTGGGTTGGAAGCTGATTAGCTTTGGCACTGGGCTTTTCCACAGCAGTGGCAGCAATAGCAAAGGAGAATCAATACTAATCCCTTGATCCCATTAGGGGCTCTTGCAGAGGTTTCTCTGGCTCTCCAGAACTGAGACTACAGCCTTCCCGCCCTCTACCCCACTTTACAGATCTCCTTCATCTCCACACTCACAGAACCCCAATTCTCAGGCAATTCCTCTCCCAGTGACCACAGCCCAGCTTCTAGGAGAACAGTCAGATGGGAGATTGTGTGTTTTAGAACTGACTGCTTCCCCCATCCCCAATGGCCCTATCGCTGTTCTTGCCTGTGTTCTGTCCTTTTTCATCCCTGGGCTGTTGCCTGGAGGAGAAGCTATGCTCTGTCCTGTAGAACCTCAGCTAGCCAAAGGCCACCCCAGCCCCTCGTATCCATGAACCCAAAGTACTTCCCATTTCTTCTAAAGATATCTCTTGTCCCAACACTGGGGAGCTCTGCCCCCTTCTTTTCAGATTTGCTTCATTAGGAGAGAAGAGGAAAATAGACATGTAGTATGATGTGGTAGATAAAGAGGAGCCTAGAAGCCAGAAGGACCTGGGTTCAAGTCCAGATTCAGACACATACTGCTTTTGTGACCCCGGACAAGTTATCTGACTTCTCACTGTCTTAGATAACTCAGACTCTAAGTTGCAGATAAGGTATTCGCTTGCATTGGTAAAAGTAGTTCTCTCAACCAGGAGTTCCCTATGTCAGCAAAATCACAGGTTTTGTGCCCATCTCTATGGCAGGAAGGAGAGAGTGGAGGCAAAAGAGAGACCTGTATAGGCAGAGGCAGCTAGGGAGTGCTGAGTAGCACCATGCCTTTATTTTACTGCATTTTTGGCAAAAATACATCTGACCACCCCCCTCACAGACACCCCAATCCTTGATTTTCCAATTCAAGGACAATGGAAATTAATCATACTTTCTCTTGCACACTGAGGGCTCAGAAAAAAAATCTTTGCTCACATTTTAGAGCTAACCTGGGGCTCTCCACGATGCACCCAGATGACACCTATACCAGCCACACCTTCAGCATGTCTTTGTCTTTCTGGATCTTGGCTGAGCCTGCCCTTTTCCCCTTCTCTTCAAACCTGAGAACTTGTTGAAGTGATAGATGTATCGCTGCTGCCATCTTATGAGCATCAGTGATATTGCAGACAAAGATCTCCCTCCTTCCCAGAACTGACCCAGCCTGCCCAATACCCAACTCACCCCTTCATTGGGAGGCAGGGCCTGGGAAGTCAAAAGAGCAAGGAGGACCGAAACTTAGGAAAACTATCAAAATAATCATCTGACAAATATTTGTTAGGTATTTACAGTGTGTATATCATGTTAGGATCCCTGCTTTCCATGTCCTTACAATCAAGTTGAGAAAGAAACCATACACATGTGAAAATATAATTCACAATAATTGGGGATATTACATGATAAGTACTTAATAAGCAGTAGACACAATGAGTATTATTAGAACTCATAAGAGGAAGAGATGACTGCGGACTGGAGTGTTCAAAGAAAGCTTGTCATTTCTACCTTCCCAGCGTCTACTCACACAGCCACCATCCTCATATCAACCTAGACTGTTATCATAGCCTTCTCATTGGTCTTCCTGCTTCAAGACTCTCCCTGCTCCAATCCGTCTTTCACTCAGCTGCCACAGTGATTTTTCTAAAGTGCAGTCCTGACCATGTCACCCCCCTCCACACATACATACCCCTACTCAATAAACTCCAATGGCTCACTCTTACCTCCGGGATCAAATATATAAACCCTTGGTTTGACTTTCACCAGGTCCCTTCTTACCTTTCCAGTATTCTTACACTTTACTCCTCCACGAGTCCATAATCCAGCAATATAGACTTGAAGTTCTTCACAGAAAAAACTCTATTTCCTATCTTCAGGTCTTTGCAGTGACAGATACTCTCTTCCCCCTCACCTCTGCCTCTTAACCAGATTCCTTCAAAACTCAATTTAAATCCTACCCTTACAAAGTTCTTTCCTGGGCTCACCAGCTGCCAGAACCTTCCACTTTGAGATTACTTTTGATTTTTTTTAGATGTTCTTTCTTACATATTTCCTCCTTCATTAGAATGTGAGTTTCCTGATGGCAGGAACTTTTTTCTGTATCCTCAGAGCTTAGCTTGGGATACATGTACTGATTTGGTACATAGTAAGAACTTGTTTACTAACTGACTTGAATTAGGCCTAAAAGATAGGGAAAGGCAAAGAGAAAGCCAGCCTGGGTAAAGGTAAGAATTGGCATGGCCTCTTAAGACTTGTGATTTTGCTGACATAGGAAACTCCTGGTTGAGAGAACTACTTTTACCAATGCAAGCGAATACCTTATCTGCAACTTAGAGTCTGAGTTATCTAGGAGAGTGAGAGGTTAGATAACTTGTCCAGGGTCACACAAGTAGTATGTGTCTGAATCTGGACTTGAACCCAGGTCCTTCTGGCTTCTAGGCTCCTCTTTATCTACCACATCATACTTAACTAGTGAGGTTACATCCACATACTCAGGGAAATCTACCAGCAGGCCAGAGAAGTGGACATTAGAAAGGGAAAGTAAAAGAAAATGGATCCTCCTGTGTTCTTTACATTTCCCAAGGTTCTCTTGGGTAATGGGGCCATCAGTGGGGTTTGGGGCAGAAAGACTTCTTGTGTTCTTTGATGCTGAACAAACAAGCATGAGAACACGAGGAATATAGGAGAGAAGACAAACAGGCTAGGAAATGCAAGCAGAGTGAGTGCAGATGTTGTATCAAGTGGGATCTTTACCGATGGCTCTTTTAAAAAGCAAAATTCAAATCATGCCAAGGAATCCCGGAGTATCCTTTGGGTTTGCTCTGCCTCCAGCCCAGAAGTCCAGCTTTTAAACTCCACGGTCCATTGAGGAACAGCACTGGGAAACCGGCCGAACATACTGAAATGGAAGGGTCTTCACATCGTCATTTCATCTCTTCTACATAGGACCTCCCAAGCCATAAAGAAGAGTGTGCTTTTTTTAGACCTTGAAATCATAGCCCTGACACATCATCCTGGTCCACACCCAATTCTGCCTCCTCTGCCACATATCTTTGCCCACTGAGATGACAAAGGTGACTTTACGATACTTCAATTAAGCAAACTCTGTACATAACAGTCAGGACACTGGGTTGGACACTGAAAACACAAAGATAAGATAATGTACCATCTGTTTCAAGGTACATACATTCAAATCAGAGTGACGGGACCTGTACTCAAATACAGTGCAAGGTAGGATGGGATGATGAAGGAACCTAAGAGATCCAATGTTATCTAACTAAAATGGGGGGGGGGGCAGGGATCATTTTCTGCCTGGGAGATGGGGAAGAAGGATCAGTCTCATAAAATAGGGAACCACTCTTCCAAGATGAAGAGTGAGTAAAATGACCAGACCTGTGCATTAGGCAGCTGTATGAAGAATGAAATGGAGAGGAGGGAGATTAGAAGTGGGAGATCAGTTAGGAGCTAATGAGAATAGTATAAGGGAAAGGTGACAAACCTTAGGGAATGAACTATAGTGTGACTGTGGGCAAACTTCATCTCTTTGAGACTCAGTTTCCCATATTGAAGAGTAGATTAGATCATCTCTTAGATCACATCCAGCTTCCAGACCTTATGTCTCCATATAAAAAGGAGAGAAATTACAGGCATCCATATTAATCTCAAATACAGCAAAAAAATGATTAAATGCTTAAGTCTAACTTTTCAATTTCAAAACTTTCAAAACAATACCCTCCTCAACCTCTTTGGAATCCTATGACCTTTCTTTGTGGCTCTCAATGGGCTGCCAGGCTTCAAGTTAAAACTGCTTTTTGAAAGCTACAGGAATGTTAGAGCTAAGAGGGACCTTCCAAGTTATCTAACTTCCTCATTTTACATGTGAGTAACTTGGAGCCCACAGAGGGCAAGCAAACTCGGGACTCTTAACTCCCAATGTAAGAAATAGTTCTTTGGTCCCTTATCTTCTCCTTGACTCCTTAAGACGGATGCTCCCCAAGGTTCTCTCCTTGGTCTTCTGCTTTTCCATACCTAACTGCTTTGTGATAATGGTCAGCCATTACCACAGCTTCAGCTATCATTTCTACAAAGATAAATCTCCATCCCGGACCCCACTCCCAAGAGACAGAACATTTCCAACTATCTATTGTAAGTCTTTACATAGATGTCCCAATGGCATCTCATACTCAACATGTCCACAACAGAAGTTATTTCTCCACATGGAGGGGCTTAGATAGAAAAGGAGGATTTCAAAGTGAAAACAGAAGAGGGGAAATAGCTCATATATATCACTAAGGAAGATACCTCAGAGAAAAGCAGGCATCACATAAAATGACAAAATCTGTAGAAGGGCACAGTAATTCACAGGAGACATGTCTAAGAAGAGGAGCAAGAATAATACTCATAGGTGCAGCTGATTATACAAATTGTGCAAAATAAGGATTAAAAACCAAACGAACTAGAGATCTTAATGCAAGGAGGTGAATTTGAGTCATAGAAATTACTAAGACATGGTGAAACAGGACTCATGATTGGAATGAGGCCATGGGAAAAAATGCTTATTGAAAAGGAATAAATTAGACAAAAGGGATGTTAGAGTACCATTGTACATCATGTTGTTGAACTGTGTGGAATTCCACAAACCAGAGGATGGAGAGCATTTGAATGAGCAAAAGTGAAGGGAAATACAAAATCAATACCATTTCTAAAGACTACTCAATCACTACTACATGGAGGATCAGAATATTCTTGACTTTCCTTCATTCTTCAAAAGATGGAAGAAGTCTCAAAGGGAAATGCTATTCTGAACCTGATTCTGGTTGCACAAGCAGAAATGTTGTGAGAGTCTTGGGAGAAAGTAACCAAGCCGTCTTAGACTTAGTGATAGAAAAGGCAGAGAAAGCTGGTCTGAGTCTCACCCTAGTTTATAAAGATCAGATCTCAGAGGGTTCAGAGAAAAGATAAGCAAGATCCTACAGTATCTAGAAAAAGGCTTTCCAAGAGGGACACAATTCTAATAAGTAGAAAACATGGGCGGAGCATTTAAAGACACCCACATGGACACATAGGGAACTCATTTGTAACACACGGGTCCATGAAATGCCTCTGGTATGGACCCCAATACTACAATACCTCACATAGAGTTTTAACTATCTTCTCATTCTCTGGGTTACGTCAGTTACTGGAACCTTCCCTCATCCTAGCAAGTCTGGGTTCCTAGAGAAGGAACCCCAGTACATAGCTATGCTCAAATTCTCTCAGGGTGCTGGGGTGAATAACCCTGCTGTGGAGGAAAACATTCCCTCTAATCACCAAGATTAGCTGTCAAGCCCACACCAGCGCACTTCCATTTACACAAAACAAGACTAGAAAAGGTCAGTTCTTTCCCCAACTTCTCCTACAGATGTTTATCCACAGATGCTAAAATATAATCTTCTGCTTTAGTAGAGGCAGCCGTTGTTATGATGAATCAGTGCTGAGCCAGGAGTCAGGAAGACTCCAGGTGAAGTCATTTAATCTGTTTGCCTCAGTTTCCAAAATTGTAAAATGAGGGTAGTAATAACACCTACTTTCCAGGGTGGTTGTGAGAATCTGATAAGATAATATTGTAAAGAGCTTAGCACAGCGTTTGGCACATAGTAGGCACTATATCAATGCTAATTGTTATTATTATCCTCAGTGCCTAGCGTGGTGTTTTGCATGCAGTAAATACTTAATGGTCAGTAAATGAATGAAGCTCAGTACCCTCCAATCCCACCTTCCTAGCACCAGCACAGCTCTTTTTGAACATCTCAATGGCCCCTAGATTCTTCCTTTTTCTTCCCATTCCTTTGCCTCTGGAAGAACCAGAGGCTTCCTCTGTGAACTAAGTGACCCTAGAGTCGCTAGCAGAGAAATAACCCCAATGATAAGGGAGCAGGTAAGAGACTGACGTTGGCTTTCAGTGCTTTTCATCATTTAAATGCTTTCAACTAAGGACTGAGAAAAAACCTTTGCATGGATTATAAAAGTTTCTTGCTACCAGGCTTACCATTTGTTCCTACATTGAGCCTTTGGGACAAGCCACAGCTACTGAATCCTCAGAAAAACAGTCCTGGGCCCACAAGATGAGGAGAGATGACCTGACCTAGAGACACTGCTCTGGGAAAGACCACCTATCTCCCCCTGCCTCCCACCAATGAGGCCAGCTCACAAGTCCAAAGAATGGCCCCTCAGGCCCAGAACTCTCTCCCTTCTCATCTCTGCCTCCTTCCTCATTTCCCTGATTTCTTTCAAATCCCAGCCAAAGTCCCACCTTCTGTTTAAGAAGCCTTTCCCAACCCTCCTTAATGAAAGTGCTTTCCCTCTGTTGACTACCTTCAGTTTATCTTGTATATATCATGTTTGTGCACAGCTGTTTGCACGTTGTCTCCCCCATTAGAGAGCAGGGACTTTTTTACCTTTCTTTGCATACCTAAGACTTAGCACAATGCCTCGCACATTAATAAATGCTTGCTAACTGACTGACAAACCCAAGTCTTAGGACCGAGTGGATCACACTATTCTTTACCCGAGCCCTGTGACCCCTCCCCAGCCTCCAGTGCTGCAGACCATCTGAGGAGGAGCATTAGAGGTTAGGTAGTACAAGGGATAGACTGCCTGGCCTGGAGTCAGGAAGACTCATCTTCTCAAGTTCAAATCTGGTCTCACACACTTATTAGCTGTGTGACCCTGGGCAAGTCACTTAACCCTGTTTGCCTCAGTTTCCTCATCGACAAAATGAACTGGAGAAGGAAATGGCAAACCACTCCAGTATCTTTGCCAAGAAAACTCTGATTGGGGTTACAAAGAGTCAGACATGACTGAAACTACTCAACAACAACAACATTAGGGGCTCAGAAAGTGGTTTACTAGGGCCCTGCTCCTTGCTGGCCCTGGCTGCCTGACAGGCAAGGTAGCTCTTTCGTTCGGCTTAATAACAGCCTAGTAATTAGCTCCACCATTTTGCTCCTATACTTATAATAGCCTCCATTAAAGTTATGGGGTTTTCAAGCAGTAATGGCTTCCAAAGTAATTAATACACAACTGGGTTTATTGCTAAGTTTATTTTTAGAACTATTCTCTCTCTCCACTTCCTTTTATAAGTTGCCTTGGCCAAAAAGAACAGATTGGATGTGAATCATCTCTCCGTGACCTCGTTGTACCCCCTGCTTCTCCTCACCCCCTCCCTGTGCCTGCTGGCCTTTTAACACTTACGCTTCCTCTCCCCTACCTCCCCAGTCTACACATGAAGCAACCAGGATTTGTTCTGGATTTCGAGGATGGATCACAGACTCTTAGCCCTAGAGTTAGATTTCAGAAGTTATCTAATTCCCCCATCTCTCAACTAAGGAAACTAAGACCCAGAAAATGATGTGATTCATCTCAGATCCCACAGGTAGTAAGTGACAGAGACCAGATTTGGGCCAGTTACTGATTCTAAATCCAGTATTCCTTCTACTCAGCCAGGTTTTTAAAGGGTTTCCAGGGTGAGGTCTGGAAGTCAACAGACCTGGGCACACACACACACACACACACACACACACACACACACACACACACACACACACACACACACCACTGATCTTTGAACCTCTAGGTACTAATGTAACATCTAGAGATTCTACAACATCATTCATGTGGACATTACTGGGAGGGTGATATGGCGCTTAGGACTAGACTGTGGAATTCTAAGGGCTCAGGCTAAAGGTATTTCTTCCCTTAAAAAATTAATTAGATAAATAAATGAATAAGCAAACAAACTATGGATAGTGTAGGTTATTAGCCCCATATTTAGGCCACTGGGAAAATGTAGCTGGCTACTGGTACTAGAAAAGACCCAGTGATGGTCTCTGATGTGACTATCATCCATATGTCTCTGGGTTTTCTGCTGTCCAGAACTGACAAAACTTTTAGAGTACAGTCCAGAAGTTGATAGCCTTTTTTGTCTCCCTCTCCCCTTTTGTTCTAATCTTTCTTCTTTTCCACCCTTCCTTCCCAGGGCTGATAGCAGTTACTAAGTTCACACAATCAATCAATCAGTATTTATTAAGCACCTACTGTGTCCCAGTACCCCAAAATACAATTACAACCCCAGCTCACCAGAAGTTTACATTTTATTTTTTTTAAGTATTATTTTCTTCAATCAGGCTGTTGACTCGCTTTTCTTGATTTTCCTGCATCATTCTCATTTTTCTTACCAATTTTTCTTCCACTTCTCTCACTTGGTTTTCAGAATCCTTCTTGAGCTCCTACATGGCCTGAAACCAATTCATATTTTTCTTGGGAGCTTTTGGTGCAGGAGTTCTGACTTCATTGTCTTCTTCCCATTCCATGCTTTGATCCTTTTTGTCCCCAAAAATGGAATCTATGGTAGGATTGCATTTCCTCTGCTTGCTCATGCTGCCAGTCAATTACTTGACTTTTGAACTCTTTGCCATACTAGAACTCTGCTTTCAGAATGGAGAGAGCTTTGTCCAAATCGCTGCGGTTTTCACAGTTGCCAGAGCTATTAGGAGGGAGCCCTCTCTGCAGCCCCTGTAAGTTCTGGCACCTGGCTACATACCCTAGGACCTCCACCCAAGACAGTGATCCATATCTAAGCAGGTCAAAGCAAGAGCAATTCCCCTCTGAATGGTCACCCCTACAATCTGCAGTCCAGGAGCACTGGAGTCAGCCACGCAGCAGTAGCTGGGGCTGCCACACCTCCTCCACCACTTCTCACCCTGGGGCAGGGGCTGGACCACACTCTTCCAACCCCCTCTTCCAGCAGAGTTCCCAACTGACCTTTTACTTGCTCTTTGGCATTTATGGGTTGAGAAGTCTGGAAACTGCCACAGCCACAGCTGCTGGTGATTCACTCTCCTGAAGTCTAGAAGTTTACATTTTAATGAGATTCAATCCTTTCCTGGTTTAGGTTGGAGGCAGAGTAGAGGCAAAGTCAACACAAAACTTGGTTGGGGGTCAGCATTAACATTGCTTGGGATGGGAATGAATGGGAGAACAAAGGGATTGGAAGCGCTGAGACAGGAGTGATGAGACTTGAAATTAGGATCCAAAGATGCCTTGAAATCAGACATTGAGAATTTGCCCTGATTCTCTTGGGTTCATAAAGCTCAAATAAAGCTCCTCACCAGCTAATGCCTCCAGGGGCC
>NW_027187419.1:50590320-50618219 GCF_028583685.1 Petaurus breviceps papuanus | reverse complement strand
AGGAAGGAAGGAAGGAAGGAAGGAAGGGAGGGAGGGAGGGAGGGAGGAAAGGGGAAATCCCTCTTCTGATGCAGATCGGTGACTTTCTAGCAGCTTTTTAGTTTTCAGTCCGATGAGTGATTTAGTCAATAAGCATTTAGTAAGTCCCCACTCTGTGCCAGGCACTGTGCTAAGTGCTAAGGGTACAAAGAAAGGCAAAAAGTAAATCCCTGCTCCAAGGAACTCACAGTCTAATGGAATCATCAGACAGCTTCCAGACTTTCTGCCATTACTCTACCATGATGTCCCTTAGCAGTTAGTATTTACTTATATGTTTATAGGTTAGGGACGGGGCACAGCTAGGTAGCACAGTGGATAGATTACCAGGCCTGGAGTCAGGGAGACTCATCTTCCTGAGCTCAAACTTGGCCTCAGACACTAGCTGTATGACCCTGGGCAAGTCACTTAACCCTGTTTGCCTCAGTTTTCTTATGTGTAAAATTATCTGGAGAAGGAAATGGCAAACCACTCCAGTTTCTTTGCCAAGAAAACCCCAAATGGGGTCAAGAAAAGTCAGACACAACTGAAACAACTGAACAACAATTATAATGTTGCATCCCCAAGTGGAATGTTAGGTCCCTGAGCTTAGGATCTGTTCCTTCCTTGTCTTTAGAGCCCCAGGGCCTAATACAGTGCTTTGTGCATTGGGGGGATCCCCTGATCGGTGACTTCATTCGGGATAAGACTCTTCCCATTGAGGAAACTCCCTGGAAGAAGGAAGATGAGCAGCTGTTCTGTCACTTCTGGGCTTAGAGAATTGTCTGAGGTTGTGACTCATCCAAGAGCCAGGATGTAGCAGACTTGAACCTCAGTCTCCCTGACCATGAGAGGTTCATAGTCCTAGGATGTTGCCCTGCTCTCTGTGAATCCTTTTCTGCTGCTTATGCTTAATAAATAGAATTGCACGGCCTATCAATTGTTCCAGACCACTTCTTATATGTAGTAGTTTAATAAATATTTGATGAATTTAATTTGGGGGTGGAGGTGGGAGATACCATAGTCATCTTCCAGAATTAGGACCATTATGTGGGCCAGGGTTTGGATTTATTGTGCTGTTATTTGTTATTACATCAGCCTCAGAGGGCTAGACTAGGAACAGCGGATGAAGTTGCCACAATCTAAAGGCTTAATCTAAAAAGAAGAAAAATAAAAACTCCTTATAATTAGAATTACTCCAAAGTAGAAAACATTGTCTCAGGAGGGTTCCCCCTCACTTGAGGTCTTCAAGTAAGAAACCAGATAATCACAGCCAACGATCCTGTAGAGACACTTCTAAATCAGGTGCAGGTTAGAGTACGTGGCCTCTGAGGTCCTTCCTCAGGCCTCTGAGATTCTGTGCATAGGGGCTCTGGCCCTCTCTTTCTTGAAGGCTGGGCATCCATCTTACCATCCTGCCCATCCAAGCCAGGGTTTAAGAAGGGGATGAAAAGGTAAGTTTCTTTGGCATTACAGACAACCTGAAGATACCTCGCAGTAATGTGCACCTTCTGTACACTTCCTGTCATCTACCCTGTGAGGGAGTCCCAGTGCCCTGGACCCCATAAGTTTTTACAATATATTTGCTTTCCAGCTGCTACTTCCTGGAGGAGGCTTCCCCTGATCCCTCTCTGCCAGCAATCACTCTCCTTCCTCAGCATGCCACAGTACTCAAACTGCACATAGCCAATGCATGTATTTTCTAATCTGTATTATGGTTATTTGTATATGTGTCTTCCTATTTGAATGTAAGTTCCTTGAGGGCACGAATCATACATCCTTCAGCACTGTGACCTGTACACATATTTATGGCTTAACAAATATTGAATTAAATTGAACTGAATGGTGATGATCACAAAGAGAAGGGTACTCCAGGTGCTTCCTCACAGACTCCTCTGGGCTTCTCCATCCCAACCAAACCCCTGTTTTCAGGGCTTCCTGCCTCTTTTCTGGCAAGAACAGGCCTGGTGTTATGGCCTGGCATAGGCCTTTGCTCAGGACAATAGGCTGTTAAATTCTTACTTGGACTTAGATGTATGGACATGAGTATTTCAATATATTTGAAGACATCAGATTGCCTGCCTTGACAATCTTTTCCAAGCCTGAGTCATTCTCCCACAAGAGCTCTTTCTGGAAATGAGACTTATCTGACACTGCAATGTCTTAAATCTATAACGGGAGATTCTTTGGCCTAGTGTTAGCTTGCTGTGTATCCTAAGAAAGTCACTACTCCTTTCCGGGCCTCTACTTCTCAACAGCTCTCTGGCTATGGCCCTTTGCTTTGTATTGCAGGCCTCTATCCCCCTGGGGCACTGAGCACATCCCTGGACAGCTGCCCTCTCCCTGGACTCCAGCCTGACCAGACTTCCTAAACCTGCTTCTGCAATGGGTGGGTTGTAAGAGCTGGTAAGACCTTTAAACCGACATTTCCCCTTCTCTGTCTCTCCCTGTCCTGGGGCTCCTTGGCCCATTCATGTTCTCTTCTTCCCTCTCTGCTCTCTGCTATTACCACTTCCCCCTTCCTGGACCTGCCACCATCCAGGTAATGAGGAGCTGTGGGTCCAGTCAGCCTTGGAGATGCCGAAGAGACGGGACATCCTTGCTATCGTTCTCATCGTGCTGCCCTGGACGCTGCTCATCACCGTATGGCATCAGAGCCCCATCGCCCCGTTGCTCACTATGCACAAGGGTGAGTGGAGTTACACTGTCCCTATACATACATATGTGTACATGTACACCAGCCTCTATTCACGCAGCCTTCCTGCTCAACTCCTACAACACCCCCTCTCCTAGCCTTTGCTACCCTTCATCCTTTCCCTGGCCTTCCCCCTCAACTCCTCCAACCTCTTCCAACTCCTACCCCTAGGACACATTCCCAACTATAACCCTTCAGTCTATCCTACTCCCACTCACTAACCTAGGCAGCCAAACACCATGTCCTTTGCTAAGGGTCAGTTACTCCAGCCCCCTCCCTAGCCCCCCAGCTCTCTCTGAAGGTTTAGAATAGGGCCATGACTACCCCTTGGAGGTCCTTAGCTTTACCAATTAATTTCATTTAAAAATACTTATTGAATGATTGTTCCGTACATAGCTGTGAAGGATCCATCTCTGGACCTCAAGCTTTGCTGAGCATTAGTATCAGCTGACATCAAGGCATCAGCTCCCCCTTGCTATTCACCTAGGGTACCCATGCCTTCAGCCCCAGGGGTTTTCTCCCTCACTATTTTCTAAACCTCAGTAGTCTCTAGCCTCTGGCTCAAGACATCAAACCCCCTAACATTCTCCCCTTCTGAGGCTGTTTAATTCCCTAAGTTCAGCCATGCCCAACCCCAAATCACCATGTTGTCCTTCTTCCATCACTGCCACCATGACTGGATATCCAAATCTAGTTTACCATCCTTTTCCTTCCCATAACACATCTTGCAATTTACCAAGTGACTTGAAACAGCGTAGTTAATAAAAAGAATACTAGGTTTGGAGTAAAACTGGGTTTAAATTCCCAGTTCTGCCACTATGTGTGTGACTTTCAGTAGGTGAGTTAACTTCTCTGGGCCTCAGCTTCCTAATCTGTGAAATAAGAGATGAATTTTATGACCAATGATTTTGACTATGTAAGGAATTCCCAGTGTATGAACTCCCTCCACCAATGCTAACCACACCCATCTATGACTTGTTAAAATCCCCAGGGGATTGTTCGGGACACACAGAGGTTAGGTGACTTGTGCACAGTCATGCAGCAAATAAGCATCAGAGGCAAGATCTGAACCCAGGTCATCTTGCTTTCAAGTCAGTACTCTACTCCCTTTGGCACACTGGCTATCTTGGTGTCAAAGCAAAGATATTGATTTACAAGGGAAAAGAAAATATCAATTTAGAAATAATTCATCAGCATAAGGTCATTAGAAACTCATGCTAATGATCCATAGTCCAAGTAAACATGATAAAGAGAGGACTAAACCACTGCCCAGCCCCCATGATTGCCATAGTCGTAGAACCCACAACAAGGGTTCATCTCCCTTTTACCCCAAAAGGATCTGAATGGTGATTCATGCCCCAGAACAATAGTGCTAATGGAGGATTCATCCAGGCGGGTGCTCAGAACTGCCTGGATTCATCAGTTTACAATCCCAAATTCACTCTCAGCTAGTTAAGATTTCAGATTGTTGGCAGCTTTTGGTGATACACCCACAGCCACATAATCATTTAGCTAATTAGATATCTTTTCACTTCCTTCAAGCAAAGGAGGGAGGAAATAAAGAATAATATTACAAACCACCTAAGTGTTTCACATTACCCTAAGAATAGAATGATTCCATCTGAGACCCCTGTCACCTTCAAAATTTACAAAGGACAATCACTTCATTACATTGGCACTATGCTAAGAAGCTTGGGCTACAAAATGAAGAAGACATGGTCTCTTCCCTGAAGGAACTTACAATTCTAGTTGGGGATATAAGATGTGCACTAATAACTATTCTACAGAGTGTTAAATAGGGTTCCTAAGAGAAGGATAGAGCCATTAACTGAAATAAAGGAGTCAGGTAATGTGGGCTAGTTATCTGGGGAAGATGATGAGTTCTGTCGAACTCCAAGCCTTTATACTTAGTTGATCACCCCCAGAAATGAGGGATATTTTGGAAGGCTTTTACTTTATCCATTAGGGCATTCCAAAACAATCTTTCTACATGTACCTTTAGTGCACTATTTCCCTCTGTCTTCCCATACATTTCATGCATACACAGAAACTTGGAGACTCAGAGAGACTCTAGAGGTCACTCAGTCCAACCTATCATGATTCCCCACTATGACTCCTCTGACAATAAAGTCATCCAACCTGTGCTTGAATACTTCCAGTGATGAGGAACTTACTACTTTCCCTTAGACTGCCCACTCCATTTGTCCATCGCTCTGTTAGGAAGTTTTCCTTATTTTGAGCCCAAATCCATTTTCCTGTAAAATCTGCCAATGGCTCCTAGTTCTGTCTTCTTGGAATTAGCAGAACAAGTGTAAACCTTCCATATGATTACCCTTCAAATATTTGAAGATGGCTCTCAGGTTTCCCCTTCAATGTTCTCTTTTCTAGGATAAACACACCAAAATCATTCACCCAATCCTTATGTGGAATAAGGTATCTCACTCCCTCACAATGTGGCTACCCTTTTCATGCTCTAGTCAGTCTGAACCATAGTGCCCCCAACTATACAAAATGCCAAATGCAGTCTAACTAGGGCAGAATATTATTGTCTCCTTTGTTCAGGGCACCATACTTATATTAATAAAGCACTTTAAGATTGAATTAGCTTTTGGGCTCCCACATCAAACTGCTGACTCATACACAGCCAGCAATAAAAGCTCTGTACTCACATGAAATGCTTTCTAATCGTGCCTTCCCCACCCCATCCTGTATTTGTGAAGTTGATTTTTTAACCCAAATGAAACATACACTTCTACCTATAAAATTTCTCATTTTTAGCTTCTACCAACCATTACAGCCTGTAGACATTCATCTGGATTCCAATTCTACTACCCAATGTACCAACTACAAGAGAAACTGTCTCCCTTCTGAATTTGTGACCCTGGATTCTAACATAGTGTCTAGTACATAGTTTAATACATGCTTGTTAACTGATTCATTAATTGGTTATCCACACATCCAAGATGCATTCTGTCTAGGTTTTCATCCTAGTCTTTGATAAAAATGTTGAAGAGAACATGGAAAAAGGCAGACTCCAATGACACCCCACTAAAGACCTCGGGTGGGGGTAGAAGGTAGGAGGTGGGGAGAGGCATAGATTACCACTTTGAAGTCAGTCATTCAACCGGCTCTGAATTCCCTCTAAATGTACTCCCATCCACCCACATCTCTCCTTGATCACAAGGATTTCCTGACTTTGTCAGATGTCTACCTCATCTGGTATACCATAGAAGGCATGGTATAAGTGGAAAGATGGATTTGGAGACAGAGGACCTGTGTTGGAATCCTAGCCTTGCTATTTACTGCCTGTGAGGCTTTAAGCAATCTCTAAACCTCAACTTTCTCATTTGCAAGAATGCAGGTGTTGGACTAGAACCTTCAGGGGTTCCAGTTCTAAATCTATGATCCTATGTCTATGGTATACCATTCTAGTAACCTTTTTTTTTTGGAGGGTGGAAGATAGGGCAGTTGGGGCTAAGTGACTTGTCCAAGGTCACACAGCTAGTTAAATGTCAGGCATCTGAGCCCAGATTTGAACTCAGGTCCTCCTGACTTCAGGGCCAGTGCTCTATTCACTGAGCCACCTAGCTGTCCCTATTTAGTAACCTTCTCAAGAAAGTCAATGGGGCGGGGGAGAGAAGGAAACAAACATTTATTAAGCACCTACTATGAGCCAGGCACTGTGCATTATCTCATTTGATTTTCACAACAACCCTGGGAGGTAAGTACTATTATGAATCTCATTTTTTGGAAACTGAGGCAGACATTCAAGTGACTTGCCCAGGGTCACATGGCTAGTGTCCAAGGTCATATTTGAACCCAGGTCTTTCTGACTCCAGGCTTCCCTGGGCTACCAAACTGCCATATTAAATCAGACTAGCCTGGTATGACTTGTCCTTAATGACCATGAAGGTTAGTAAGAGTGACCGCTTTGCTTTCTAAGTAACCCAAAGTACTAAGTACTCTCCTTCCTTCTCTCCGCCCCATTTTGGGGTAGTGAGCTGTAGGAGAAAAGGCACTGAGAGTCACAGAATCTGAGTTCAAATACTGGCCTTGTCATTTCTAACCTGAGTGACCTGGGGCACATAATTTGGCTTTTCTCAGCCACAGAGGTTCAACTCTGAACAAGTTATTTAACTTCTGATTAGTTTCTGAACATTTAAAAAAGAAAATGATAAAGATTAAAACTCAGCATTGATCCACTAACAAGTTAAATAACTGTTTCCTTTTTCAGTGGGGTTTCTAGGAGAGTGCAATAAACATAATGTATCTGGAATTTAACAAGGCATTTGACAAATGCTTTGCTTGTTATCTATCCTTTTTGGTCAAGATAAAGATCGTACAATGGTATAATGAGCTGGTTTATTAATAGCCAACATGTCAAAGTTTACATCTTGCTTTACACATAAATCCTTTGTTGTTAAGAATCTGGTGCGGTGGATAATGGGCTGGACATAGAATCAGGAAGGGCCAAGTTAAAATCCGGCCTCAGATATTTATTGACTGTGTGACCCTGGGCAAGTCACTTAACCTCTGCTACCATTTCCTCATTTATAAAACAGGAATAATAATAGCATCTACCTCCCAGAATTGTTGTGAGGATAAAAACAGATACTTATAAAGTGCTTTGTAAATCTTAAAGCTTTGTGTAAATGCCAGCTATCATTAGCTCATCATGCAATCATCAGACTATGGTTATGTGAGAACAAGCTGAGGAAGATCAGAAAAGAGCAGAGGGCTTTCCAAGGGGGAGAAGCAAATAAACCCATTCTGTACCATTCCAGAGGGCAGGACTAGAATCAAGGGGAGGTAGGATTTAGCTCAGTATAGGCACAATCGAGATACCCAGTAAGCTAATGAGCTTACCCACCATCGCTAGAAGTAACCAGAGACTGGTGTTTCATCTGTCAGGGATTCTGCAGAAAGGATTCTTGCAATAGATGGGGAATCTGGATGAACCTGCTGGATGTGGAGTCAGGAATTCTCAGGTTCAAATTCTGCCTGTAACATTTACCAGCTCTTTACCTCTTTGAATCTCAGTTTCTTCATCTGGGATAACACTACTAGTGCCTTTCTCACAAGCCTGTTGTGAGATAGTGTGTAAAGCTGTAATCAGTCTACAAGTATTTATTAAATGTCTGCGCAGTGCCAAACACTGCAGATACAAAGACAGCCGAACCTTTGATAGTGAGGTAAGCGAGAATTTACACCCCCAATTCTCCGGATTGCCTGGCCTGTCACCAGTGTTCTTTCCCCTACAACTTGCTGGCTCCGTGACCCCTCCTTTGTCCCCTCCCCAGATGATGGGAGTGACTCAAGGCGGGACCCCAGTGTGGACTCCAGGGAGTTGTGCATGTCTGACCGGGACATCGTGGAGGTGGTGAGGACCGAGTACGTGTACACACGTCCCCCGCCCTGGTCAGACACCCTGCCCACCATCCACGTGGTCACCCCCACCTACAGTCGCCCTGTGCAGAAGGCCGAGCTGACCCGTATGGCCAATACACTGCTCCATGTACAAAACCTCCACTGGTTGGTGGTGGAGGACGCCCCACGCCGGACGCCGCTAACTGCCCGCCTCCTCCGGGACACCGGCCTCAACTACACACACCTGCACGTGGAGACGCCGCGGAACTACAAACTGCGGGGGGACGCCAGGGATCCCCGCATCCCGCGGGGCACCATGCAGCGCAACCTCGCCCTGCGCTGGCTCCGGGAGACCTTCCCCCCCAACGCCAGTCAGCCCGGCGTGGTCTACTTTGCTGATGACGACAACACCTACAGCCTGGAACTCTTTGAGGAGGTGGGAACAGTCACCCACCTGGCAGGGCTCCTGGGGGAGTGGGGAGAGGCAAGAGGGGAAGGAAGACAGGAGGGGGCTGCTAGGGCTGCAGAGAACCCCGGAATTCTTCCCAGATGAGGAGGAAAAGAGGAACAAGGGGGTAGGGGCCGCAGGAGATTGGTGGAAAGACGGGAGAAGGGAGTGAGTGACCATGGCTTTGGGTCCGAGGGAGCAGGAAGGTGGAGAGGCTCGCTTTCCAACTGTGAGGAATGAGGCGGGGTACAGTGGAATGCCAACATAGAAAGGGACATGGTGGGAGGGGGAAGAATCTTTCAACAATCCAAGGTTACATGAAAGAAAATTAATGCATCAGCCTTCCCATCTCCGACCCGGTGGCCTCAGAAATGTTTAATGGAGCGGGGGTTTAAAACCTGAATCTGGAACATTTACCAGAAATCTTAGCTGAGACAGAAGAGACACTGCCGTCTCTGTACCCCTCTCTTCCTTACCCCCCCCCTTTAAGTTGAGATAGGACCCCAAGATCCCTGAAGCAAGGAAGGGAGGGAGCAAAACCAGACTCCATTATTTCAGTTAATGGCTCTATCTTTCTCTTAGTAACCCTATTTAGCACTCTGTAGAATAGTTATTAGTGCACGTCTTATATCCCCAACTAGAATTGTTCATAGGATCATTGGATTTAGAGCTGGAAAGGGTTTTAGAGGCCATGATGCAAATAAGGAAACTGAGGCTCAGAAAGGTTAAGTGACTTGTCCAGAGAAACACAGTCAATTTCTATGGCAGGATTAGAACGCTAGTCTTCCTGACTCCCAAGTCCAGCACTCTAGCTGTTATGTCACCTATTGGGAGAGCTAGAAGGTCAGACCCCTCTGCAGCTGTCTGGCTGGCTAGCAGAGTAGGGTTTGGAGGAAGGAGACCTTTTGAGCATATTAGAAGTTCCATGATTCTGTGAACAACCGTTAGGTCCCACCTTACACAGGAATGGGGAATCAGCCAGGGGACAGAGAACTCAGGTGTTCTAGCTTTCCCCCACCCCATCCCCACCTCTTTCCTTCATCCTCTCACTTGTAGATGCGCAGCACAAGAAAAGTGTCCGTGTGGCCTGTGGCCTTCGTGGGAGGTCTTCGGTATGAATCACCTCGGGTGAATGGGGCAGGGAAAGTGATTGGCTGGAAGACGGTTTTTGACCCCCACCGGCCTTTTGCCATTGACATGGCTGGCTTCGCTGTCAACCTCCGGCTCATTCTGCAACGGAGTCAAGCCTACTTCAAGCTTCGAGGAGTCAAGGGCGGCTACCAGGAGAGCAGCCTTCTCCGGGAGCTCGTCACCCTCAATGACCTGGAGCCCAAGGCTGCCAACTGCACTAAGGTAGGGAGGGCAGCTTTGGTAACTCAAGGCATCTTGGGGATATCCAAGCACTTTAAAAGCTTCTCTGCAATCAGAAGAGAAGCCTAGTCTTAGGAAGACCTGGGTTTGAATCCTGCTTCAGCCACTTACTAGATGTGTGACTCAGGGCCAGTCACTTGGCCTCGGTTAAGGGATGGTTGGAGTTGATGACTTCTAAGGTCCCTTCACGTTCTAAATATGTGATCTAAAAATTTGATAATGATATGAAAATATATAATCTAAATATATGATCTACCAAAGAAACAATATTGATGCTCTCCATGCTGATGCTGGTCAGTGGTGTACAATCAAACCTCCACATTCAGATAGAGAAATGGGGAAAATTTAGGGAGAAGGAAATGAGTGACCCATCCAGGAAATTCACCTATACCTCAAGCTATGAAGTGTTCCAGTTTTTCCATACTTATCACTGTTAATTCTGCTGCGCCAGCTGGACTGGACTTAGGTCGGAGACTGGGAAACCTACAGAATTTCCCTTTCCTAAAACTTTCTACTTCTGGGAATTGGAATTAGAAAATGTCCCACCTGAATCCCAAAAGAAATTGGGGTGGGGTGTGTGACGACACGAAGGAGCTTGGAGGTTCTTTTTGCTTTATTGTTTCTGAGGTCCTGGGCACAAAGTTAATATGTCCATTTCATGTTATAAACAAACATGTCAACAAAGGAGAACCAAGAAGTGAGGATAGGGGAAGGGGAGGGGAGGGAACAACAGGGAAGAGAGGAGAGAGTGTCACAAACAGAACTGGAAGAGTAATAGTAAGGCCTGAGAGAGGAAAGGGATTGCAGGAAGTAGGGGGTGAGTAAGAAAATGAATGAGGATGTCTAGTCCCTTCTCCAACTCATGGCATCTCCTGACACAGATCCTCGTCTGGCACACACGAACAGAGAAGCCAGTACTGGTGAACGAGGGGAGAAAAGGATTCACTGACCCCAACGTGGAGATCTGACACAGGGGACCCAGGTATGCGGGAATCAAGTGGAGATGGACAAGAAAAGAGAGAACTGGAGTTCAGTTGACTAAGTATCCCAAGAGGTTGCTTTCTCTACATATTGGAGGTGAAGTTGAGAGGGAGTTGAGTCAAGAGGGAAAGGACTTAGCTAGACAGTATACCCAACTCACCAGGTTCTGAACCCTGTGGGGGGAAAAATGCAGAACCACCACTTAATCCTATACCACCTGTTCTTTCTGAGGTCAGCATCTGAGGAGATACCTCTCCTCCATACCCTTTCAAAATTCTCATCAGTGATCCCAGAGATGTTCCAGGGCCCTGACTTCCAACCCCTCATCCTCTAGATCTATTTTCCCATATTTTTACTTCCCCTTGGTTTTCTCTGCCCTTCTCTCTCACTTCTAATTCAGCTTCCACTAGACAGGCAGAAATGCAGCCCAGAGATGAGACACTCAGAGGGCTCCTTTTTCTAGTCCCTTTTTGAGGAAGCTCCTTCTGTCTCTTCTTTTCTTCTCTTCCTCACATTACTGGGAAAGCCCAGTTATCCCTTAGCCAGTTCAGTCCCTGAATCTGAGAAATCAACAGTCAACTCAGATACAGTGCTAGACAGAAAGACCTGAGTTCAAATCTTGCCTCACACATTTAGTAGTTCTTCGACCCTGGGCATGTCACTTAAATACTCTGTCTCCATTATAAAATGGGGATAACAATAGCCCCTACCTCTTATAGTGGTCATTCAGATTGAATAGGAGAACATTTATTAAGTGCTTTACAAACCTTAAAGCGCTATATAAATGCCAGCTATAGCTTTCATATATAATATTATTATATATTAGATAATATATGAGATAATGCAGTCCCTTGACGGCCACAAAAGAATTTCCTCCAGGCTCTTTAAGGTTCTGGGCCCTTTCGCACTGAAGCCCTTCAGAGAATCAAGGAAGCTGAGCTTTGAGGGGTATAGGTGCTAAACATCTCCATTGGGAGACGCTTGACTCACCTTAGTTATTTGCTTCTCTCCAATTTGCAGGAGACTCCCTCTCACAGACCCTGCTCTTGGCCTCAGAGCCTCTCTCCCCCACAGCTGTGGGGACCCTCATGGCAGACTCCTGAGCAATCCCTGTCACCTGTCCTTCCATCCTGGAGGCTACGGGAGAAAGCCTGGTGGAATAAAGAAAAATCATCGAAAGCACAGAAATCCCAGGCCTGTCACTCTCTTCTGCCCAAGATGACCAAAAGACTGAGTGGGAGATTCTGGGAGTTGAGGAGTCCAGCTGATGCCAACCAAGAGCCCTGGGGAGATGGCCCAATGCCCCTGCATTTTTTCCCCGAAGAATCTTCCAGCCAACACACAGGCCCAAGAGAGGGGAAGATCCTGATTCCAGGCTTGTGACTCTGAGCACTGAATGACAGTGTGAGAGCTAGCGGGGGCAATAGCAGGCACCCAAGGGGAGAAGAACTCCCTTTCCCTTGGGTCCTTATACTCCAGCTGGGATTTATAACATTGCACAACAACACAGGACAGCCAGAGCATTTCAGAAACCCAGAAATGACCAAGAGAAAGTGTGAAATCTCTCTTCCCTCTGCCCCTTCCTCCCCACCCCACCCCACCCCAGTTCCTCTCCTCACCTCTTTACCTGCAAGTTGCTCCAAAATCAGACATACCTCTCTCTGGCCTGGGTAGCTTTTCTTTGGTTCATGTTTACAGAACTTATGGCTATTTAACCCTGGCACCTGACTAACCCTGCATGGGGGCCTGAGCCTGTTGGCAGGCGCCTACCTCAGGTTGCAATGGGACTGGCTTATCATCTTCTATCCCTTCTCAGAACCAGCAATCAGTTGAGACAGACACCTCCTCTTGCACTAGGAAGAAATCAAGTAACCCTATTCCAAAATGCTGAACTTGGGTTACAAGGCTCTACTCCTGAGCCAGGGTGGGGAAAGCAGTGTGGGAGGGGAAAGGGGTAGAGATGGTTCAATAAGGCTGGAGATTAGAGAAGATTGTGGAATCCTCTCCCTGTGTCTCAGACTAGTCAGTCCCCTATCAGGCCTGGGTACATTATAAATGCCTATCTAAAGGTTGGGAGAGGGAAAAAGGGAGGGGAGTGGCGGTGGAGTATAAAATAGATTCCTTCCATTTGAGCATAGGGGGATGGGATTGGGAAGGTGACAAGGACGTGATGATGTGGTGTGGCTCTGTGACTGTCACCCACCCCCCCCCTTCAGTTTTCTGGGCTTTACAGTAATAGCAGGGACTGAAGAAAAGCAGCCAAGATAACCTGGATGCTGGACAGGGAGAGGACCTGAGCACATATGATAGGTTGGAAATTATTTTTTAAAAAACAAAATGGAGTGAAAAATTTATCTTCTCACTGAGCCAGGAGCAGCCAGATCAAGCTCTCTCTATCTGCAAAAGTCACTGGCCCCCTCATTCCTTCTCCACACTGGAGAAAAAACAAATGTCCTCCCTCCTCCCTTTTCACTCCCTCCAGTTCCATTCACTACCATACCTTGGGCTTGTGGTTTTCGGTTTGGAGAACATAAAGGTTCTCCCACTGGACTGCTCTGATAGGACCCTGACCCAAACCATTCCTTCTTCCTTCCCATTCTCCTGGCTGCCCATATATTTTTCATCCATAATTTCTCTCTCCTGTTCCCTTCTTCCCTCTCCTTCACTCTCCCCCTTGAAAGTTGGAAGCACAATTTTCCTCCCTGATGAAGGAAAAAGAAGGGATCCTACAAGAATAGACTAACTTTTCTTAACCCCTAACAGCCAACATCCTATTTAAACCCATAGAGTGTCTCTTGAGGACTAAGGGGCATGCATAACCCACTCTTGGGTTGGAAGGGGTTTGGGGAGAGGGACAGCCTTGCAGGGTTATCCTATTATTTAAAAATAATAGTGGTGACTGTCAATTTTTAGATGTACTTTTAATGTCCCTCAATATTTATAGAGATGGAAACCAGGAGACTGGAACAACTAAGCTAAAGCATGAATCAGGGCTTTTCCCAACAGCTTTTATTTAATTTTTTTCTTTAAAATCCGGGTTGATTTAGGTTTGTTTTTTTTTTTGGTGGGGATTTTTTTTGTTGTTGTTATTTTTGTTTTTGTTTTAAGAAGCACTTCCTATTGGGTGAAAATGGGGTAAGAGGGACAGGAAACTTTGGGATAGACTGAATTGTAATTTGCCTGAGCCTTAGCCTTGGATAGGACAAGAGATAACCATTGTGCCCCTTTCTGGGAACCAGCCCTGGGAGCCCAATTCAGGTGGGGATTAGGCTGGTTTTAGCAAAAGCAGATCTCCTACCTGGTCAGAAACCCAGGCCTCCTTTTCTGGCAAAATAAAAATAAAAAGAAAAGGGGGAGGGGGAACATTGAAAAAAAAATGACACCAAAATTTCCAGATGCTAGTCTAGTTCTCACCAAAAGTCCTCTTTTTAGCTGCATGTATATTTATTTATAATCATAATCCCAGGGGATTGCAGCTTTCACCTCTGATCTGGAATGAGCTTCTTGTAGACCAGACGGACCACATCCCTGACTGTAAATGTTCGTTCCAAACCCAGGCCTTTCCCTCACCTGGGGACCCCCATCCCAGGGGGAGTGATGTTAGTAGAACTGGGAGGTCCCGGGAACACAGACTGAGCTAGAGGGTGGAGCCTCCTTCAGTTGCACCATCTCTTCTCAGTTTCAATTGAACTGTATTTAATTTGTTTTAAAAATTAAAAGTCAAATATGGTTTTTAACAGTCATAATCCCCCTCAGCCCGGCTGGTTTTATTGAAATGTGTTTGCATTAAGAAGTGAACAGGAAAACCCAGAGAGCTGACTGGGAAAGTGGGAGGCTTCAGACTGAATGTAAAAGCAATCTCCTTCAGCATGATCTGGGGGCTTTTAAAATTGTTGTCCAGCAATGCCGTAAGGCTATAATAATAATATTTTATTATAATAGCTAGCATTTATATAGCCCCTACGTGCCAGGCACTGTGTTAAGTTCTTTACAATTATTTTCTCATTTGACACAACAATCCTGGGAGGTAGGTACCATTATTATCCCTATTTTACAGATGAGGAGACTGAGGCAAACAGAAGTTATCTGAAGCCACATTTGAACTCAGGTCTTCCTGAATGGTACTCTTATCTACCTTGCCACCTCTTCTTTACTTAGATCTTATAGAAATGAAAGCAAAAAGAACATGAGACTCCAGTTTTCCACTTGTGAATAAGGAGGTATCCACTGGTGAATACAGGTACACTTCACAGCAAGCAAATTCATCTTAGAAAATTGTCTAAAAAGAGAAAACCTGAAGGGTCATTTTTTTGTTTTGCAAAAAGGGTTCCCCATAGGATTTCTTGGAATAGCCTGTTCTTCTGGCATAATCTCAACAGGATTTGATCTATAGGTAACATTTAAGGAATACATCCATCATGTAAAACTCACCCACTCTTCCTCCCAGTTCCTTTTGCTCATTGTCCATTTTGTTCTTCCTCCACCAAAACATTCAAGCTTGCCCTCCTCAGCACCAGCTGAAGTCTGAGAAACTTGTTCAGTATTCTTTCAGTAGAGAAACATGGTGACTCAGTGTTAGGGTCTGTATACCCATACAATAGAGGTGGGTAGGTGGTGCAGTGGATAGATTACCAGGTCTGGAGTCAGGAAGACTCCTCTTCCCGAGTTCAAATCTGGCCTCAAACACTTACTAGCTATGTGACCCTGGGCAAGTCACTTAACCCCGTTTGCCTCAGTTTCCTTATCTGTAAAATGAGCTGGAGAAGGAAATGGCAAACCACTCCAGTATCTGTCAAGAAAACCCCAAATGGGGTCATGAAAAGTTGGATACAACTGAAGAAATGACTGAACAACAACAAATGCCCACACTACTTGCCCCAAACACCACTTCCTTCCCCAGCTCCTCCAAATAGCTCTTCCAAGCACAGTCAACTCTTGATTATCCACATTCTGAGAATATATGTAATAGAACCCTCTAATCATTCACGTGGGATTCAACAATGTCTGGGCACTCCAAGTGCCCACAGGTGCTCTCAAGGCTGGACATATGAGCTGCATGGTGCAAGGCTATTTCTGCAGCAGGGTTATTTTCATAATCACGCTTACCTTTGGCTGATTCTGAGTTTCATCGGCCTTAGGTAACAATAGGGGAGGCAGCCTGAGAGGGAAAAGCATGCCTACCACAGATAATCCACGGCTGTTTTCCACCCCCACTGCTGGGCAGAAGAGGTATGGCAGAAGTCCCATGAGTGGGAACAGAGAGAATCCAGAAAGCCCTTATTCCCATCCTTAAGCAAGGATGTGCTGGTAAATGTTTAACTATCCTCTCTAGAAAAAGAAATGTACACATGACACACTTACAAATTTTAGATGCATTATTAACACTTTCTTAAGTCTAGACCAGAGGTGTCAAACATTCCAGAACCAGATTGTTGACAGAACCAGATTAAAATGTAATTGGGAAATATTTAACAAAATAAATAAAAATAAAATAAAACATAGATAAAATTACATCTTAAAAACTAAGTCAATATGTAGCCTGCAGGGAGCCTTATGTCAGGATTTGTTTCTGTTTGAGTTTGAAGTCACTAGTCTAAAAACCAACAAAATGAATGTTTCGGTTTGAGGGTTTTAATTTCTGAGGTATAAATCCCCACTCTGAAAATATAACTGCTCCCCCAACTGTTCAGCACACCCCTAACCTTAGGTCTGTGGGTCTTCTTTTTCTAGGCATGACCTTGTCAAAACCAACCCCATGATTTCCCTCAGGG
This sequence comes from Petaurus breviceps papuanus, assembly GCF_028583685.1. Classification (NCBI taxonomy): domain Eukaryota; kingdom Metazoa; phylum Chordata; class Mammalia; order Diprotodontia; family Petauridae; genus Petaurus; species Petaurus breviceps. The sequence continues at coordinate 50,601,571 of NW_027187419.1, read as the reverse complement.
CCTCCCAACCAGGTTCTCCTCACTTTTCTCGCCACTTGGAGGGCTTTTGCTCGTCAGAGCCTTTAGTAATTCAGGCTGACACACGGCAGGGGAACAGCAGGGTTTCGTTTGCCCCCATTGCCTGGGAGACAGACTGCTAGTGGAATTTTCTCTCCCTTCCTTGGTGCCCCTGCCCACCCCACCCTGGGGAGAGCTGCCACTGAGCAGTGCAGACCCCAGAAAAGCATGGAGCATGAAGGAGCCAGATTTAGAGAAGTGAGGGCACTGGATAACCTGAAGACTGGACTAGTCCACACCCCCCACCCCAAATCACCCAAGAGGCAGATCTCCTTGGTCCTCCACCTGCCCTCACCCTATTTTGTCTCCTGGCACAAATGAGCTCACTAGTGGAGTTCAGACAAAACTTCAAGCAATGATTTTATTGCAATTCAGACACAACTGAACCAACCCATTGGGCATCATTCCCAGAACAGCAACAGTGGAAAAAGAAAACAATTTCCAAAGGAAAGAGAGGGCCAGAGTGGGCCTCTTCCCCTGAGGCCCCTTCTGCTGCTTGGATTTGGGAAGAGATGACAGGCGAGGAGAGTCAGAAGGGTGGTCTGTGGGAGGAGAGGTAGTAGGGATCTGGCAGAGACCCCTCTGGAGTGGTCCCACATTCCCTGAGTGATGCCAGGTGAAGACCTCTTCTTGCAGGTAGAGTGGTACCTCGGGACGTCTACTTTCCCTTTCCACAAGGGCTTCCTTTACTGTTTAAATAAAACTTGAAATAGGCATATCCATTTTTTTTAATGGGGAGGGGGGAATCACATAAATTGGCTGAGCCCTCCTTCCCTGACCACCCCATACTTTGGCCTCTCTACCCAAATCACATTACACTCCTATTCTAGGGCTTTGTGGTGGGAAGAGAATGTCTTATGTCCTGCAAACAGTTTTCTCTACTATGTATATATACCCTTGGGGGCCCCACCCCAATTGTCAGTGACTTCTTCAGCAGATGGGAAATACCTAGATATAATGCTCCTCGCTAGTCAGTGGCAGGCTCTGCCTTGAGAAGTGCTCAAATTAGATTGTTACTAGGGCTAAAACAGAGAGTGATATTCATGTCCCAACTGATTGGAGAATGGAGACTTCGATTTGCTAAATGTCTTCTTACCTACTGGTCTCAGCACCTAGTCTAGAGAGCCACAGCAGCCCATTCTGGATAACGGGATTCAACAACTCCACACTGGTGGAAGTTTCTCCCCTTTACCTACAATCTGGCAGGGCAAGCATGAGACCTACCCCTGACAAAAACAACCCAAGAAAGGGTTTGAGTCTATAATGGCAGCTAGGACAATTCTCCCCTCCCTCTACATTCCTTCCAGCTGGGCCGGAGGCCACAAGGTGATGGGTGAGAGCAATTCCTCCCCAGAGCTAGTACTGAAGAAGATCCCCTCACTGTAAGAGGGATGTCTGAAAAGGCATCTGGAGTCTCTGGAGAGAAGAGGGTCTCTAGCTCCTTCTCTGCCCCAGCCAGGAACTTCCTGAGTAAAATGGAGCCAGGCTGCTCAGTCAATGTAGTGGCTCCGGCCCAGGTAGGGTGTGTCCATGCTCTGGATGATCGTGCCTGACTTCTGTTCCTCAAACACAATGACCTGGCAAAGAAAGAGAGGGGCTGGGGCCTGACAGAAGCTACAGCCAACATTGGTCTCTTGAGATGGCATTTGTAAAGTACGTCACACGGAGCCTGGCACATAGTGGACACTAACCCCACCTCCCTTAGTCTTCCTTTCCCTTTCCTTTCCTGAGTTGCAGACTGGAGGGGGCTCAGGGAAAATCAGTCTTCAGCAGGAACGGGTGGGGGGAGGAGTTATAGAATCTACCCTGGTCTCAGTCCCCGACAGCCCCTATGCCGTTTGGGATGGGGAGAGCTGCAGCATTCACAAATGTTCATTTTTTGTAAAACTGAATTGTAATGGGAAGTTTAGGGGTGCAGGGAGAGAATGGTAATCAAGGACAAACACCCACACATCATTTGCAGAGGCCCAGAACAAACTGATTTTGCCCATTCAAACCTAAAAGCAATTGTTGCATTTCATGCAAGGAAATGTTTCTCTGCCATACCTCTGCTGGAGACTGCCCACCCACTTAACCCCTCCCAGTATAGTATTTCCTACACCTGAGTTGGGTCTCTGCAGCAGAGTTCCCCAGAGCTGTTCCCCTTACTTGCTAGCCACCACTCTAGCCTTATGCTGTACTTCTGAGGGAAAGCTAAGGCAGGAAATGGTAGAGGTGAAGGCATGAGAAGCTTGGTGGGGATCTCACCTCATTGTCTCCAGGGTGCAGCCAGGGGCCTGGGAGGTAGAGAGTTTCCTGGGGACCAATGCTCCAAAAGCGCCCAAGGTTCCGGCCATTGATGAATACCACTCCCTTTACCCAGCCCTGAAGGTAACAAGTCAAAGGTTATATAGAGTTATGTAGGACAAAGAAGCAAAGCAGCAGAGAAGGGGACAGTTGCAAAGGCCTAAATGTCCTTATGTCCTCCATGCCCCTGGCAGGTGGGAGGACCAAGTTCAATACAGGACATCTCTGGAGCTCTGCCCTTCTGCCCTCAGGCCTGAGGATAATAAAGAAAGGCGTGGATTGGGGCAGCTAGGCCGGACAGTGGATACGGCACTGGCCCTGGAGTCAGGAGGACTCGAGTTCAAATAGACATTTATATAGGACAAATATGACTCAGACGTTCACTAGCAGTGTGACTCTGGGCAAGTCACTTATCCTCCATTGCCTGAGAGAGAGGGTGAGAGAGTGAGAGAGTGAGAGAGAGAGAGAGAGAGAGAGAGAGAGAGAGAGAGAGAGAGAGAGAGAGAGAGAGAGAGAGGGAGAAGGAGAGAGACAGACAGACAGACAGACAGAGAGAGAGACAGAGAGAGACAGACAGACAGACAGAGAGAGAGACAGAGACAGACAGACAGACAGACAGACAGACAGACAGACAGAGACAGACAGACAGACAGAGACAGAGAGAGAGACAGAGAGAGAGAGACAGAGACAGAGAGAGAGAGACAGACAGAGAGACAGACAGAGAGAGAGAGACAGAGAGAGAGAGAGACAGAGAGAGAGAGAGACAGAGAGAGAGAGACAGAGAGAGAAGAGGGAGAGAGAGAGAGGGAGGGAGAGAGAGAGGCATGAATTAAGCAAGCCCTTACTATCTGTGATCCTGTTATGACTGTGGACACACTATCCTACCCCTGCTGGGCTAGTACTATTCAGCTTACCACCAGGAATGAGCACAGCACACAGATGATAGTGCCAGTGTGGTGTATACCAAATGTCCTATGCCCCTATTGAAGACAGCCTTGGCTCTGACGTCAAATGCCATGGTAGCCATGGCTGCTAAGTTGGGGTTTCCCCTCTCTCTTAGCCCTCTGAGCCCCAACCCTCTAGAGTAGGCCTGTACAACCAGTGGCTTGCGGGTGGGCTTGCCTAATGCCAAAGGGTTTTGGGCAGCCTGAGAAAGTGTAGAGGAAAACATCCTTTGTATGTAGAGGAAATCCTCTGGCATGTGGCAAGCCATGGGTGGCAGGTTGTACAGGCCTCCTCTAGAGCAACAGTTCTTAATCTCTCTTATGTCATAGATCCCTTTGGCAGTCTGGTGAAACCAATGGATCCTTTATCAGAATTGTGTTTTTAAATGCATAAAAATAAAACACATAGGATTACAGAATAAAACAACATTAATCACTATTGAAATAATTTTAAAATTATATTTTTTAATCCAGAGACCTATGAATTAAGAGCCCAGTTTCTGCAGAACTTGCCCAGTTCCCCCCCCACCCCATGCCCCAAGGAGGCCATATTGGGAACTTCTCAGGGTCAGGGCCTTATTTTGGTGAGTGCCTCCCTGAGCTGGGCACAAAATAATTGTCCTAAAAGCAAAGACATCAGGGATTAAAGGACCCCATTGGGAAGGGCAGCCTCATCAAGAAGAGCGGCTCACCCACCTCCAGCTTCAGGAAGGTGTCCAGAACCATGGAATCAACTTGAAGAGTCCCTCGGAAGAAGGCTGGACCTGTGGCTTCCTCTGGTACCTGATTCCACTTGATGGAGGAGAGACTACAGAAGGAACCCAGAAATGAGGGGAAGGGAAGATCAAGTCTCAATGGAAAATTCCTTCCCCTCTCTATGATCTCAGCTAAATAACGTGGACACAGAAATGGATGTGAGTGTGGCATAAAGGAAAGTGCCCTGGGCTCAGTATCAGGAAAGCTTCTAGTCCCACTTTTGAAACCTACTAGCCTGATGACCTTAATTACTTTGCCTTCTCTCTAATCCTAAATTCTCTAATCTGTAAAATGACTAGTCTGGACTAGCTAATTGCTAAATCTGTAGTCTTTGTCCACAACCTTCACAGTCTTGGGATCAAAGAGCTGGCACATACCTCTGGAAGAAGTTTTCTTTCATCTCTAGGCTGTAGATTTTGAAATTCCGTAGTGGGGTTTCATTCAGATAGATATCACCAATTAATCCTGTAGAAGCCAGGGAAGTGAGAGGGCATGAACAGGGCTGGCATAGCTCCCGAGTCCCAAAGACCTGAAGATGGGGGCTAGGCTGAGAAGTTTTCTTTCATAGAAGGCTCTGAACAGAAGGTTTCTGCAAACTATTTGGGTGGTTTTTTTCCTTCTGAGGGCAAACTCTGAAGGACTGCCTGTGAGCATGAAATGAGCAAGCCAAAATTCAGGGAAATGCCCCCATGTGGTCCTGCGTCCTAGGGAGCTAGTAAAGCTTTGCTTCTTGGAGTCAGTTTAGACCTATTTGGGGACCCTACAGGGATAACAGAGGATGCCTCTTTGCTTTCCTCTGGCAGGGAGGGGGAGCCAGGGGGCTGGGTGTTTGCCCTGCTCATTTGCCCACATTTATGAATCCCACAGGCTTTCAAGATCCCAGCCCAGCTTCAGGGATTCAGGTCACTAAATTGCCAAAGCCAGACTACACAAGGTATCTTGGTACTCAGGATAACTCCAGAAAAGACCTTGGTTCCCAGTAATCTGATAATTATGACCTATATAACCTTGGGCCTCATCTGTAAATGACAGAATTGAACTAGATCATATTTAATATCCTTTCCAGGTCCTATGGCTAGTAGGACAATACATTATGGACAATGTCTGAGGCTGAAAATCTATCGAGCCATGAACAGAAGACCATGCTGCATGAGCGGACAACCATGCCAAATGAACCATTATTGAGAATGAGTGAACAGAGTTCAATGAGTAGTGCAGAAAAGACGTCAGCTATGCTGACAGATATTAGGACAGAAACTCTGGAAGTTTGGGGGATTTTCCTTAAATGAATCAATTCTTCTCAGTTCCCAAAAGAGCAAATCATCCCTTCACTTCAACAGGTAAGCCATTCCATGGGACAGTCAGTCTATAAGCATTTATTAAACACCTACTACATGCCAAACACTACCCTAAGTGCAGAGGCCACAAAGAAGGGCAAAAGACAGTCCCTGTCCTCAAGGAGCTAACTGTCTATTGGGGGAGACAATATGCAAACAACAATGTACAAATAAGCTCTATACAAAATCATTAACCGAAGGAAGGCACCAGAATTAAGGTGGGAAAGATTTCTCACAGAAGATGGCATTTGGGTTGGGACTTGAAGGAATCAGGGAAGCCAGGAGGTGGAAAGGAGGAGGAAAAGCACTCCAGGAAGAAGGGATAGCCAGAAAAAAAAATGCCTGGAGGACAGAGATGGAGAATGGAAACAGCAAGAAGACCAGTGTCGCAGGATCAGGAAGGATGTGGGAGGCATAAGAAAACTGTAAAAGTAGAGGGAGGCAGGGTACGAATGCCGTGAATGCCACACAGGTGATTCCACATTTGATCCTGGAGGCAATAAGGAAACACTGCAGTTTAATGAGGAGAATGGGGGGCAAAGGGAGGCAAAGCTTGGTGGCTGAATGGGGGAGGAATGGAGTGAGGTAGACCCACCAACCGCTACTGCATTAGTCCCATTATGAGGCCATGACAGCCTGCACTAGCGTGGTCGCAGTGTCGGAGGAGAGAAGTGGGCATATCCGAGAAAGGCTGCAACTGTGAAATCAACAGGCCATGGCAGCAACCCAGACATGGGGGAGGCGGGTGAGAGATTGTGAGTCTAGGAGAGCACCTAGGTTTTGATCCTGGAGGACTGAAAGGATGGGGGCAGGAAAGTCTGGAAGGGGGGACAGGAGTTTGGGGGCAAGATGATGAGTTTTGGATGTGCTGAGTTTAAGATGTCTATAAGACTTTAAGTTTGAGATGTCTAACAGACAGCTGGAGGTACATAACTATAGGTCAGCAAAGAGGGTAGGCCTGAATAAGTATATTTGAGAATCATCACCATAGAGATAATTCAATCACCAAGTGAAGCAGTAGAGAGGGAGGAGAGGCCCCAGGACAGACCCCTGAGGGATACTCATCTCAGTGGGTGTGACCTGGCTGAAGATCCAGCAAAGAAGCCTGAGGAGAGTTCAGATAGATAGAAGGAGAACCAGGAGAGACTGGTGTCCCAGAAACCTAGAGAGAAATGCCAGGGAGACAAGGGTACTCAACAGTATCAATAGCTGCAGAAAGGATGAAGGATGAGGACCGAGAAGAGGCCACTAGATTTAGCAATTAAAAGATAACTTTAGCGAGAGCAGGTTGAATGATGAGGTCGGAAGCCAGATTATAAGGAGTTAAGAAGAGACTGAAAGGAGAGGGAATGGAAGCACCCACCACAGAAAGCATTCTCAGATCTATGGGGTGATAATTACCAACAGTGGGACTGGGCAGATCAGGTGAGGGCTCTTTGAGGATGCGGGAACATGAACGTGTTTATAGACAATAGGGAAGCAGCCAATAGATGGGACAGAATGAAGCTAGATGAGAATGGGAGGGGGGAATGGAGCTAGAGGTCTGTGGATAGTAGAGTTAGGTCCTGAGGGACATTCTGGGCCTCACTGTAAGAATCACACATCCAGGGGCGGCTAGGTGGTGCAGCGAATAGAGTACTGGCCCTGGAGTCAGGAGGACCTGAGTTCAAATCCAGCCTCAGACACTTAATACAAAACTAGCTGTGTGACCTTGGGCAAGTCACTTAACCCCAATTGTGCTACCTTCCTCCCCTCCAAAAAGCAAAAAAAAGAATCACACATCCGTGTTCAGGGTCCCTCAGTAACCCCACAGGAGTATCCAATTCAATCAGCATTTATTAAGCATCTATACCGCACTGTACCAGGCACTGAAGATACAAAGACATAATGAAATTGCTACCACCCTCAGAGAACTTAGGTGGGCCTGACAAAGAAGCCTACAGAAGCTGGAAATTAATCACTAGACTTAGCTGGAGTAGAGGAGGTAAGAGTGGGAGGGGGTGGGCAAGGAAGGACACTTCCCTTGAGGGATGAGAGGGGGAGGGGAAGGACAGGACCATTGAGAATGCAGAAAACTGCTTGGAATCCCTTCATGAGAGCCCTGGATCTCTGTACCCCTGTGGGTTCAAGGCAGCTGGGATTCCCCACTTCTCTGGCAATGGACCAAGAGATATGTCCTACCCAAAGTGGTATAATATCTGAGAGTCCATGAACCTGAAAATCGTTTGGTTTAACTAGCTTCTTTTTAAAATGCAAATAGCTTTTGGAAAGTGAGGGGGGGGAGGTGGGGAGGGAGATCTATAAGTTGGTTATCTTTCTTTAATAATATTGTTCTCTTTCTTACACCACCTCGCTATACAAGTGCCACTGAGAAACCATGAGATTTAATAGTGGAAGGTGAGAATTGCGGAAGGAAGAAGGGCACATTTAGTTAAGGACATAAATTACAAACTGTAGCACTGAGCACTAGATGCCCAGGGAGTGAAAGAAGAGAGGACAGTGGAAACAGGGAGAATATAAGAATGTCTCTGTCTGTCTACCTCCTCAGACCCATATCTCTGTAATTAGGAGCATAAGCCCCATCAGCAGGAAAGATGCACTACTACTTCTAAGGCATTTTCCTGGGTTTCAAACTTGCAATACCCCACCACCATCATTAAAACAACAACAGCAGAAATGAGGTTGGCTTGGCACAATTTCTTTCTGTTGAATCTATCTGAAGAAGTCGTACCTTTCCACAGAAAATAAGGTCCAACAGGGAGGGGACTTCTCTAACCTTGCTTATACTATCTTCTTGCTTTAGAGAACATGGGCTTATGGGGAGAAGAGAATAGCCATGGCCATCTTCTCCAGTCTTGGAGAATTCTCCCTTTAGCTGAGAAATCTGGCTCTTTTTCACATCCCTGAAGTTCTGCCTGATCACACTTGAGAAGCTTCCTCATCCTTTCTCTATTCCTCACAGGCTACCAGGAACCAGGGAAAGCTTTCCAGGAGTAGGCCCTGGATAAGCTGCACATAGACTAGTTCATGGAGACATCTGGGGCTGTGTCTGCCCAGTCACATCTGAAGCCTACTGGGATAGGGACCAGGACTAGGCTGATCTCTCTGGCCTAGTACACTGGCAATCCACCTGGTGGGACCAGATCAACCAGAATGTTATTCCATTCTCTGCCACATTCTCCCCTGGTTGGCTGATGGGGAGAAAGAATTTACACATGTGCCTTTTCAGTCTGAGGGCAGAAACCTTAGAAGGCAAACCTCACCGGCCTGGCCCTAGGCTCCCCTTCTCTGCATTTGAAGCAGAAGCAGATACTAGATGGGAGGTGCTCTATCCCACCTGGCCTGGCTTCCTCATCCTCCCCGCCCTGGCCTGGCATCTCTCAGAGCCCACCTTTCCGCTGCTCATTGAGCATCTGTCCATAGTTGACTCGACCACGATTCTCCACCAGGATACTCAGCTTTCGGTGACCCTATAAGAGATGCACAAACCCCCCATGACTCCGTGGCCTCAACGTCCATGTCACTGGAGCAATCCTTCCAGACTTCTTCTGTGCAGCGATCCAGCTCTTCACAAAGCCATGTCTGGTAGTGAGCCAAACACAGCTGCCTTGTGGGGGGAGCCATACCCAACACAAGTCCCAGCTGCCCAATGCTCACTTCCCATAAGCCTACTGTCTCCCACAACATTCCTCCCCTCCCACTGACTTCTTAGGACATGGTGCAATCTGAGCAGCCAGAGAACAGAACTACATGATATCAACTTGAGCTTGGTGTCCAACAAGACAATTAGAAGCAAAAAACACACAAAGCTGGACCCTGAGATTACAAACCTGACTCTCAGGGATAGGCAGTCCTTCAGATTCATAGTCCATGTATCCAACGTATATCTTGTTCACAAACACCTGGGAAAGAGGGAGCAGAAGCACTGATAAGCTCCCCAAAAGGGATTAGATGTTACTGCTAAGAAGCAAAGAAAGAAGCTCTCAGGTCATCTATAAGTATATCAGGTCAGGTTAGAAGCTGAGAAGAAATGACGGGTCAGAGTAGACCACAAACTGACAGCTGAAAAGTATGCTGGTCTTTCTCTTTTTTCATATAAATATAATTCTGGGATGTCTAAGGTCACCCTTACCACTTTATTCAGCTGTGGTCAGAAACTGATGGGTCTAATTCTGGGCTCCAACACCAAAAAAGGATCATGGAGAATGAAATGAAATGAATGAATGAATGAATGATCAAAGAAGGAGGCAAAATAACAAATGCTGAAGGTAAAAGAGAATCACTATTTGGCATGGCCAAAAGGAAACTGAAGAGAAGTGATGCCAATCTATAAACCCACCCCAGTTGCAGAGAGAGGCTCTCAGCAGGCAGCAGTTGCCTCCCTTGCCAGTCTCCTGGCCCATACCTGGGCCCGGTCCCGAATGTGGTCCTTGGAGAAAAGAGTGCCTCCCTCATAGATAGAAGTCTCATAGAGTATGTACCCATAGGACTGGCCATTGCCTTGGTTCACTGACAGATTCTCCATATTGACAGGCTTCTCGCACTCAAGCGGCTGTGAAAGGAAGCAGGAGATGAACACAAAGTGAGGGTGAAATCTGTTCATTCAACAAACATCTAAGTGCCTATTCTGTGCAAGGATACAAAAAAAGTCTCTGTACTCCAGGAGCATAATTATATTCTATGGGGAAGGCATGATATGTATATAGTGAAGTAAGGCAATTGGAGGAGGGTGAGATGAACTCACAAGGGGGAAGGCTGAGCAGATTCTAACATGCAGAGATAGGAGGATGAGATAGGAAATGGAAAGGAGGGAGTGCATTGCAGAAATGAGGGGTCACTGGTACAAACTCAAAGAGAAGAAACAATGGCTTTGGGGGAATAGCTATTTGTCAGTCAACAAACATTTAACAAGAGCCTGATACGTGCAAAGCACCGTGGTAAACACTGAGAGTGCAAAGAAGGCAAAGAGCCCCTGCCCTCAAGGAGCTCAGAGTCTAATGGTGGAGACAACATGCAAACAACCACGGACAAACAAGCTACATACTGGATAGACTGGAAATAATCAACAGAGAAAAGGCACTAGAATTATGGGAGATGAGGAAAGGTTTCTTGTAGAAGGTGGGATTTTAGCTGAGAATTCAAAGAAGCCAGTCATGGGGTCAGCAAGAGACAGAGATGACAAGGCAGAGACTTCCTGGCATGGGGGACAACCAGAGAAAGTGCCTGGTTGCCATACAGAGAGTTTTATATTTGATCCCAAAGGTAATAAGGAGCCAGCAGAGACTACTGAGTAAGAGCTCAGAATTATGTTTTAGGAAAATCAGTTTGACAGCTGAGTGAAGGACTGATTGAAGTCCATATTGCAATAGACCAGGTCTGGGGTGAGTGATGAGGGCCTGCACCAGGGTCCAGTGTTAGAGGAAAGAAGGCAGGATACATGAGAAATGTTAAAATAAACAGGACTTGGCAACAGGTTGGATATGGGGAGTGAGAGATGGTGAGTGTTTGAGGATGACTCCTAGTTTGTGAGCCTGGGTGATTAAGAGATTAATGGTACTCTAGACAGGAATAAAAAAGTTTAGAAGAAGGACAGGTTTAAGGGGGAAAATAAGGAGGTTGGTTTTGGACCTGATGAGTTAAAATGCCTATGGAACATTCAGAGGAGTCCAACAGGCAGGTGGAGATATAATACTGGAAGTCAGCACAGAGGTTAAGACTGGATAAGTAAATTTGAGAATTATTACCTTAGAGATGACAAGTGAATGGAAATAAGGAGAGAGGGAAGATGAGAGAGAGGGAGGAAGTTGGAGGGAGGAAGGGAAGGAAGAAGGAAGGAAGGAAGGAAGGAAGGAAGGAAGGAAGGAAGGAAGG